>NC_092210.1:44549413-44726000 GCF_043381705.1 Parasteatoda tepidariorum | reverse complement strand
AGCAACATATATATATATATATATATATTAAAACGAATGAATAAAAAATAAACTTACTAAATCATAGACAAAGAAACATCCAGAACAAAAGAATTATGATACTTTCATTTGAAATTCAAACACAAGCTGTAGCTCTCACCAGCAGATAATAATTTTAATTAATCCTAACATAATTAAAATTCACATTTTTAAGATTCACAATTTTTTCTGGACAAAGTTTCAATTTATTCCATTTAGTGCATTTGTCTGTTCTTTTTTCTTCCGTATGCATATATAACTTTCTCTTATTTAATAAAACAACTTAAGTATTGATACTTTAAAAGCATTTATAAATTTATTTGTGAACAAGTTAGTAAAAGTTAATAGCTGACAATAACTTATGGATATGATAATTTATTTCTTGATTAAAATAATAGATAAGGAAGAGTTAAAGGTCTTGTTTTCTCTTATGGCTCTGCTTTTAATTTTAAAAATTATGGAACAATGATTTGAGGAATGAGAAAATTAATACATAAAAACTTGAAAGTTGAAAAAAGAGACGGTGTTTTTATAACTGATTATTTAAAAGATTTATTATTTGAGTTTAAAATTTGTGGTGATCAGTCTTGACTAGTAGCAAATTCATGTCCTTTTTTTTGGTCTGTAATAAAATATGTGTTTTTCCTACTCTTTTTAATTATAAATATTAAACACATTTTTTTTCTTCCAAGAAAAGATACATACACCGAAGAGCCATTACATTATGACCACCCTCCATCTATAACAATGGGCTCATCCAGGTTTTCATGGTTTCTCCCCCAGGAACAATGTTTTCATGGGGCACATTAGGACCCATAATCCTCATAGAACAATCCCTGACGTCTGTAAGCTACTTGAACATAGTTGCAGACCTCGTTCACCCATTCAGGGCAACAATTTTTCCTGCGGGGGATGGTGTTTACCAACAGGATAATGCACCATGTCATAAGGGTTGACTCGTTATGGATTGGTTAGAGAAACATTCCAGTGGCTTTCAAGTCATGTCTTGGCTCCAAATTCACTTGGCCTTAATCCAATAGAGCATTTGTAGTCCTACTTGGAAAACCAAATTCGTGCTGCCACGCTACCAACCCCTCTGCAATGTGAGGGAATTGCAGGTCCAGTTGGTGAGCGCTTGGTACCAGATACCTCAAGACTACCTATCAGCACCTTGTGGAATCAATGCCACGGAGGAGGATAGCAGTTTTGAGGGCTAAAGGTGGTCGCAATGAAATGGCTCTTCGGTGTATATGTTACATGCATTGAATAGTTTCTTTAATTCTTTAGACCCTTTCTGTTGAGACACCAGGCCACAAATTTGCACACGTGAAGTATTAAAAAAAATTTGATAATTTTTGGAAGTCACATGTTTTACTGTACATAAGTAACAGTTTTTCATAACCAAATCTGTGTACAGGCATGTAGCTGGGTGGAGTGGGGGGTAAAATTATTTTTTTAGAATATTTCTGATCATATATGTATTTACGGTCCCTGGCCCAATTATTCGAAGCACTATAAGATTCTATGCAAAATCTTAATTATCAGGTGATTCTATACAGCTTTGTTTTTACTCAGCTGAAGCCGGTTTTCACGTGTTTAAGTTTGTGTATCAATTGGTTAAAATTGTAATGCAATACTTAAAAAATAAATACAAATAGGAATTATATAAAAAATGTCCTGAATAAAAACCCATTAAATGTCTGTTCAAATACAAAAGTATTGCATATAAAAATTCATGCAAAACATGTAATTATTAAAAAACTGCAGTACACCTAATAATTTGATCTAATTTACTAATATAATACCTGATATAATAAATATTCTATATTTATATAATATATCGTCATATATATCCAATCGTAGAATTTATATTATATATCGTCTAATTTAACCAATTGATACAAGAACGTAAACAAGTGTAAACTGGTTTCAGTCGCCTATAGTAGTACCTGATAATTAAGATTTTACACAGAATCTTAGAGTGTGTCCAATAATTTGATCAGGGACTGTTTACATATTTTAATTTTCGACTTTGAGAAATTCTGAAGGGTCTGGACCCTCTCAGCTACATCAGTCTGTCTGTCGAATGAGATCGATAGGACGTGTGATGAATTTCTGTAAAAATATATTTCAGTGAATTGCAGATCAGATTAAATTTATTTCAGTGAATGCAACAAAAAAATAATAAATTAAACTAAAAATATGATATGCTTAATAGTAGGAGAGAAAAGAGCTAGTGTGGATATGGGACAAAAATGGACATCTTGAATAAATTTCTCATTTATGGGTCAAATCTCTCCTGTAAAATACTGTAAATTGGCAACACTGGTATACATTTCCATGTGCAGTAGCATAATCATACCGTGAATAACTTATCAGAAATTTGTAACAAAAGGTTTTTAAGATGCAAAAGAAACTTTCAAATTTTCCCTTTACTCTGCTATTTTCAGAATTTCAACTGAAGATGATATGTTACAAATGACACTGTTTTTTATCCACTTTAATATAAACTTTTACTCTGTACAGTTCCGGTTAATCAGCATTAGGCATAAACAAACATATGCTAGGAACTAGTGCAGACACAAAGTGTGGATATACTTTAAATGGATTTTTTTTTTATTTAAAAGTCACTACCCTGCCAATTTTTTTCTTTTAATTAAAAGTATATCTATATTAATAAATAATATATAATGTTACTATTAATTTATTTGTTAACCTACTTAAATACATTAAGTACACATCGTTGTTACTGAAAAATAAAAATATGCACTAATTTAAAAGTTTCAGTCATAGATATAGTATGTCAAGATGTATCTAAGAGAACAAAGATATGTAGCTACCCTGTTAAAATACTAAATTTTATATTATATTAATATTAAATTTTATATTATATTACTAAAAAAAAAATGGGAGGTTAGAATCATGTTCTCCATTTTTCCCCCTTTCTTTTTGTGTATGAAACTTACTAAGATCATTTCCCAAATCCTATAAGATCTGGCAGCCAATAAATTTTTCTGGAATTTTGTTCGCGTTCTTTATCCCTTGATATTCTGAAAAAGGGAAAGAAGAAAAAAAGGAGTTTTAGAGACTAATTTTAAAATATCAAGAGAGTTGTCCATTGGAGACATTATTTTAAGAAGAAAGGGAGTGGAAACTAGAAAATATTTTTCTTTGTTTAAAAAAAAAATTGATATATTGTATTTTAAACCATTTTGAACAGAAGTCTTTAATTGTGAAACTTTTATTAAAAAACAATAGTTTATACCCAATAGTTTTTGCTAAGCAGTTCTTGTTAAGCAGTTCTATGCAATAGCAAATTTTATTAAAATCTCTAATATTTAGCTAATTACCACTTTCATTTATTTATCAAAATATTATTTTGGGGAAAATTAAAAATGAAATACACCATTTTAGTAATTTTAAGAATTAAGTATCATGTATAGTCAGAAAATAAAACCAGCAGGAGTAACTTTAGATCCAATAATTGCATTTTCTTATCTGCTTAATGGAGCAAACTTCAATTTTTCTAATTAAATTTAGTAATAATATTAATCCCAACAAATAAATTTCTTTCCCACAATTACAGTTTTGTTATATTGTATAATGGGCCATCTTTGATATGCATTCTCCACCTTCTCTCAGACTCAGTGGTGCGGCAGCCCATAGACGGCCAAAGGCTGCTGTGCCCATCTCAGTTTTCTTGACCTTTGGCTCTGGGGTGCAGGAGCAAATGTTCCGGTCAGGTGGTCAGCGAAACGCGAAACTCCCAGTGTTTAGTTCCCAAGCATGCTTGGTACTCATTTATCGACACACTGAAGGGATGAAAGGCTGAGCCAATCTTGCCTGGCCCGAGAATCGAACCCAGGACCTGTGGCACGAGAGCATGAAGAGCTACCACTCAGCCACTGGTAGTCACCTTCTCTAATTCTTTGTGAAATGACAACTTTAAGGATTGCATAGTTATTTTTTTTGAATCAAATAGTCAAAATTTAAACAATGCAAGTAAAAAACAGATAAAAAGGTTAAATTTGAATTTTGTAGGTAATTGACCTAGAAATTAAAAGGTTTAAAACTGATTGCAAAAATTTCTTGTTCTAAAACCGATTGATGTTTTAACGGTGGAGCAGATTGGCGACATTTGAAAATATTGAACATACATACTAAAATGGTTAGTAATTCTGCTTGTAATATTCTATTGTCCTTAATTAAAATTGAAGGCTGTTCCTGTTTTTTGTCCACCTGTAAAGGTTTTAGGATTAAGGCTTGACATTATATTTATTTTTTCACTTAAAGATTTAGAGATAAGTAAAATAATATTTTTGCTTGTAATAATTAAAAGGAATTGTTATAAACTGCGTTATTTTTTAGTTGAGTAAAATTTAAAAACTTAGCCAAGGTTCAGCAAATCTGTAATGAAAATGGTGAAATATTAGTTAAATCCTATATAATCTATTATTAATTTAAAATGCGTGTAATTTTTATGTGACAAAATGGTGACATATCAAGCATAAAATATTTTCTGAAACATCATAATTAATCAAGAACTAATTAAATTAACAAATAAATGAGTAGTGTATACAAAAGGTTCGCAATTTCAACTTACTATTGGCGATCGAAAATTTAGAACTTACGAGTAAGTTTGGTCCTGTAAAATGTTGTGTTTTAGAATCAAATTACCATCCATATTTTCCCTAAAATTAATGTTTACATAAAAAGATTGGGAAAAATAATTTTAATACATAGAGAGCTGTGTGTATTTTAGTGCCGTGACAGTGGTATACAAACATGAAGTAATGTATAAGTATTGGAAAATTTCGGATATTTTTCTTATTTTAATGAAAATATTTGAATTATTGAAACTTTATGACAGCCATATTGGAAAGAAATATTATTGTTACTTTATCGCTATAAAAATGCTTTACATTTCCGACACCCTTTTATGATTTTGATCACCATAAAGATCTCCATACTAAATTTTTTAACATATTAAAAAGTATCTAGAGTCACTCAGAGTAAATACTAGTCAGTCTTTTTCTATGTATGGAATACTTCTCATCAAAATAAAATTAAAAACTAACACCGAAATACTCTGAATTATCTTCTTACGAATTTATCACTTAAATATAAGATGACTGTTCATTTAGTTCAGAAAAGAAATTAAAACCGAACTGTTTGCTAAATTTCTTTAAAATAGCATAGCCTTGATAAACAACAAAAATCTTTGTCACACCTTAAGTTTTAAACATTTTTCTTTTCTCTCTTTTCAGTTGAACTATCAACTACCTATTATAGGTATTAAAAATAATTTTGAATTTCCTTATGGATGGTTGACTATGTAAAGCTAAGCACAGATTGTTTTAAGGCTCCCGGGTTATACTACTTCCGATTGATTTTTACGCTTAACTTGAAAAATGGCGCCATCAAATATTATTATATTTGTAGTGTTTACAATATAACTCTTTCTTTAAATTTCAAAGAAACGACCAACATAAGAATTTGGAAGACTACAAGCATACTATGCCCTGCAAGATGCAACCCAAAAAAAAAAAATAATGGTGATATTTTACTCAAATAAAGTCAAATAAGGGATAGCACTCAAAACATTGCAAACCTTACACTTTATTTATGTTGTGATATTTTTTTTAAATTTATTTTAGATTCACAACCATTTAGAATTTATAAATTACAGGAAACTCTTATGAATGGTAAAATTACACGCAAATTTAAACATAAATCACTTTAATAAAACTTCCCAAGAATATTAAGTCTGTTCACACATCACCTCGTAAGGTAAGCATAACATAAGCGGAGGGATACAGTGGAAATTTTCTAAATTTCTTTGGGTTTTAGGCAGCTTGTTATTGTTTACATTCAGTCAACCAAATTAAAAGTTATATTATAACTATTGTCTATTTTAAATAATTTACCAGAGTGTATCAAATACTGCCTCCGTGTATCTGAGGTAAATCTTGATCAACGAAGAAATTCCTGGTCAAAGTCAATCCTGTTCTCATTATTTAAATATCCTTTTTATTGTCATACTTATATCACTAGTGATTCAAATGGTCAGGGATATACCATCATTTAATTTAAACACTTCTGGATCTTATACAATAGATAAGAAAAAAATTAGTAGAGTATCTAGTTCAGTTTCCTCAAGTAAATTATTATTTTCATAATAAGCAATAATTTTCCTCCCTTCCTGCTCTGCCAAGGCAGTTACAGCAGTTAGTCAGTCGATTGTATCATTCTCCATAAAAGACTGGCTAAGCAAGAAAGTTAAAACATAAAAATAGCAGTACACTAAAAAAAAAATAGGCATTGGTATAAGCCCAGCTGTCATTACAAATAATGACTTTCCGAAACTAGTTACAGAATGTGAAAGAAAAATAGAAGCAATGCAAGCTAATCAAAAGAAAATAAAACAAGATAATAAAAGAGAACAACAAAGATCCAAATAAACTGCCAGAGTGTTTTAATAGTGCAAGTAGTTGGTAGTGTAAAATTATAATAAACAAAATGCAATAGAAGTGTCAGTGCAGATGTTATGCTGCAAATTATAATAAAAAATTTTATATTTTGAAAATCACCGAAGTATAAAGTGGGTGTAAAGTGCTCGAAATAAAGAGAGAGAAGAAACATGAGCTATCTAAAAATGAGACAATTATGCGTCAAAATTTATGGGCCAATCAACTTAAAAGGTGTAGATCACAGTTGATATGGCAGCTAAGATAATGTATGTAAATTATACAAAAAATGCTTGGCTTAAGGATTTGTTCAATGTAACATATTTTCCATGATAAATATATCTATATTTAGACCTGAAATATCGACAAAAATTTTATAAATATAAAATGTTTAACATCCATACCTGATGAAAATAATAGTCAAATTGGTTTATTAAATTGTAGTACCAACATAAAAGAAATAGCCTTTACTAGTATTAAACAACTTAAAGACCAGTAATTATACCAGAAGTGACCAGAAGTTATCTCATTCCAAGGGTAAATTCTAGCTAAATTTTCCACCCAATCGGATGAAAATTTATCTTATCAAATTCACAAATATAAAAAATACTGACAATATTTTTTTTTAAATATAAATAAATAATAGAAGTGTTTAGCTTAAAAATGGTAAGTTAAATTGGTCAACTAGTAATTCTTTTAAAATTTAATAAATAAAGTTTTAATCAAATGTCTAATATATTTTTAATTACTGTGTAGAATGCTGTTTTTGGTCTCTTAACTTCTTGGACAAAAAAAACAGATTATAAAGAAGAACTATTATTTTGTACATTAACCAGACTGTACAGTGAACGAAGTTTCCTGCACAATTTAAATTGTTAAATTCTATGTGCACAGATATTTACATTACTGAAAAAGATAAAAATAATTAATTATTATCTTTAATCATTTAAGTTATTTAAAAAAAATAACCTTGAAATATGTTCCAAATAATTTCAACCTAAAAAAACTATTTTAATATTATGAAGTATATTTATATTTTTTAAATTATAATGCATTTTATTACATTAACACTATATAATTAGTTTGATATAAACACATAAAAATAGTTAAATCATTATACCTAAGTTTTAATTACATGAATGATAAATCTATAAAATAGTACAAATAACTATTTTGAAGAAGCTAACAATAAATTTCATTAACCACAATAAAATGGCTAAAACATAACATCAGTGATAAACAATTTCAACAAAATATAATACATCTGATAACTTGAAATGATATGAAGAAAATTTATTTCTAACTACTTGTTTAAACGTAAAATCGTTTACGTCAATTTAGTTCGATCAGTTCCTTCTCCTTGCAGTTCAGAATGTAATTTCATTACTTTTTTAATTTTTCCTTTTAACTGATCAAGAGCATGAGGAAGTACATTCGCGATCATTTCAAAACACTCTTGAGAACCCTTTTTGCTTCCGGGTAGATTTAAAATTAAACTTTGACCACGCATTCCACAAACACTTCTAGATAATACAGCAAACGGAGTTTTTTCACAACAACCTAATATCATGCGAGACGCTAAATGGGGTGCTTCTCTGTCAATAATGCCTTTAGTAGCCTCAGGTGTAACATCTCGAATAGAAAATCCAGTACCACCAACACTTAAAATGAGATCAATATTTTTACTGTCAACCCATTGCTTCATTTTTTCTTGAATTTTGTCCAAGTCATCAGGAACACACTCTTCAAGGATAGTACTTACGGGAAAATATTTTCCACTTTTCAGCAATTGAAGTAAATTATTTCCACTTAAATCTATCTTTTCACCGCTGCTTACTGTATCACTAATTACTAAAACACCGACACTGTACCCAAATGACTCAACTATTTCCATCTTTATAAATTACTCAGATTTCCTTAAATTCAAATTTAATTGAGGTATTTATTGAACGAAAAAGGTTCTTTTAATAATAAAATGGATTAATATAAATCTTACAATCAGTAACTATTTTAAATTACACACAAACGAGATAAGATAAAAAGTAAACAAACATCCCGCAAAATCTCACTGCTTTACTTCACTTCACGCAGTTGTTAAAAATCTAATGGGGAGAAAAAGAAATGCAGCTAGATACGCTTTAATCTAAACTACAAGAAGTTTAAAAAAATCGAAGAAAATTTTTTTGCGTAAAATTAGAATTTTATTAGTTCTCATTCTGTAAATGAGTTAAAAATCAGATAAAGCTCAAGTAGATCACACCGTGCGGTTTCCACACTACCAATCACCGCCGATAGAAGAAAATCAGAGTTTTCACAGAGGTGAATTTTTCACAGAAAATATATATCGCCAATCAGCTTCTCATATTTCTTTGATGGCGAAATTTGGCGAATAAAGGTGCGTGAACCACATAAAAAGAGAATGGCCTTTCTTATGCGATCTGACGTCGAAGTAATTCACGCATGCGCGAGAATTTCATCTTGCACGTAATTTCTAAACATTCGCAACGCAGCATGCAGCTTTTAAATCAAATTTTAACTGCTCCTAAGAACCTGTTGTAGTTCATCAAAAACAGACAGCTATCATATACTAGTGGAATTGATTAAATGAGAAATCGATATACTTTTCAATCTTATTCCATAGCTGAAAACTAAAAAGTAATACTAATTTTAGAAAGATGACATTTATGATTTGAAAAATGAAGAAAATTTATGATATTCAGACAAAAAAAACAAGTTATTCAATTTAGCCTCTTAGAACCTTTTTAATTCCAAAAATTTAAATTACTTATTTTAATATTTTTTATTATATTCTTAAGGTATTATTTATTTATTCATTTATTTATTTGATGTTAATTATCTAAAATCATTCAAATACTTTTTTTAAAAAAATCTTTTCCAAACTTACAAGCATTGAAAACACGCAAAAGTTTGGAATGAAAACTGACCTCATTTGAAAAATCTATAAAACAAAGGAACGCCTTCGGACTTGTGATACATAAATTAGGGAAACAGAACATCACTTTTAGATGTGATGTACTCGTAGCTCTTCATTTTCAGAAATTTTCTGAGAGTAAATATGAAATAAAAACTGAGAATAATTAAAGCAGTTTCAGATTGGGTTAAATTCTGTGGTTTTCTAAATTTTTCTTTCTAGGAGAAATTTTCTCTTTTTTAACCTTCTATTTTTCAAAAACATATTTTCTATTGTCTGTATTTCAATAATAATAACTTTCTGCTTCATTTTTTACAAGAACTTACTATTTATACTATCAGAACTATACGATTCATACCACTTGAATAAAATAATGAATAAAAAAATAAAATGAATAAATTATGAATAAAATAAACTTAAGACTGACTGAATCCCTCTCTCTCTCTCTCTCTCTCTCTCTCTCTCTCTCNATGTAAGCGCTCTTCGATATATATATATATATATATATATATATTAGATTATTAGACTTTTTTCTTAATAATGTTTTAGTTAAATACAGCTATTGATATCCAATAATTTAAGTGATTTGATTAAAAACTGAAGTCAAATAACATAGTAATGAAGAAATTTTTAGAGATAATTATTTCATTATACTTCTTAAGTGGAGTTTATTTATTGTAGCAGAGCAGTTTATTTATGTGGCAGGCAGATGATAAAAACGGAGATTTTATCTCATCTTTAAGCTAAATAATCGATTCCTGCAAGATGTTAAAATTGTCACTCTGTTGAAAGATTTCCCTAAAGGAAGGAAGTGATTTGATCAAATCCTTTACCTGTTTTAGTGAAAACATGAAAGAACTAAATCAGGATTTGCAGAGCTCTATCCTTTGCCTATTATCATTCTCCTTAACCTCACAGCTCCTTACCGATGAATAAAAATATTAGTGTATGGAATGCGGCTGTTGAAAATTATTACTGTTAATTATTTTTAGTAATCAGATTAATCAAAGGAAGTAAGTGTAATGCCCCAATTACCGAGTGACATCAATCAAGATAAAAAGAAAAAAGTGATAATTTTTTTCTATTTTCACTTTACTTATTAATCAGCTTTATTTTATTCGTTGCTCCTCATTTCAAAATCAAAATCATACAAGAATACATAAGACTAATTTAAAATCATACAAGAACACATAAAACTAATCTAAAGTCATACAAGAATACATTAAACTAATCTAATATTCCGCCAACTTTTAACATCAGGCTCATTAAAATACCGAAATATTCTCACAAAATTTAAAAAAAATACCATCCAAATCACCATATTATGAAATACATATCCATTTCGTTTTAAATATAAAATTTTTATTTTCAGGGAAAAATTTTTTAAAATTTTCCTACTCAATATGTTTTTTATTTAATTATTTGTAAAAAATTAAATTAAGATTTTTTTTCATGCAACACTTAGACTTTTATATTGTTTCATAAAAAAGACATGAAATTGTTTTGTATAACACCATTTTATTATTATGCATTTTGAAAGAAATTTTTTTCATGGCTTTCTTTGTTTAGTTATTTATTTTATTCAAGATAGCATTTATAGTTTTGAAAAATGGACGCATTTTATACCCTAAACTTATCATGGATTTTTTCTATCACACTTTTTGGTAAGAGCATTTTTCATTCAACAGAATTCCCACGTATACCTAGGCGAAGTATATAATATTTTTCGCGTTTTATATTTTGCTATGAAACGCCGAGCATTCTATAAAATGCCTTGGTATTCCACACTATTTCATATTTGGCCGGTAACATACTACTGGATATGCTTCGTATTTAAATGGAAACAAAAGCTGGTCTGGTTGGTTTACACACGCAACTAGCACTTTTTTGTATTATTCATAAACGCGTTCATATATTAAAAATTAATCACTGAATAAACATGTCTTTCCTACATCTGACCATCATTTCGGTGCGAATAAAAAATGTTACAGCTAGAGTGATTACTTAAAAAAAAAAAAAAAAAAAAAAAAAAAACCCGGAAAATAATATTTAGTTAATTTAAAATCAAAAAATAGTTTCAAAATTTATTTTGAAAAGAATTTATAAACGTGGAAAAGAGAGAGAGAAAGATTAATCTTCGTTTCTTCTTCTTTTTTTTTCCTTATGTTTGTTCTGATAAAAATATGTTTTTCTTTGACAAAAAGTAATGCAATCAAGAAATGCCAATTAATTGCTGAAAGATAATCTACTTTATTGACTTAATAAGGTTTTAGATATTTTTTAAAAGCTAACCAAATAAAAAAATGAAAGAAAAAAATTAGCACTATACGTCAAAAATGAGTGTCAAAACTTGGCATAGCTGACATCGTATTAAAAATTAATAAAAATGCAAATCTGATTAAGAAGATGAAATGTATTTACAATAAGTCAAAAAAACATTATATAATATTTAAGACTAGAAGAGATTTATCTTTTACACCACAACCACAAGTACATGCTTAATTATTAACAATTTCTACTTCTAACTGCTCATTTTCGGAGACGACTAACTACTGAAATACTTGTAGTAAGAATCTAAGAACCTATCATTTTTACTTTTAATTATAATGATTTTTATTTGGAATATATGAATATATATATATATATATATANCACTATGTCACATTATTACACAATGGTTTAAAACCGTTATATATATATATATATATATAGATAGATAGATAAATATATCTTCCTAAGATCACTTTATTAATTTGACAACGACTATGGTTACTTTTTGACACAGATTTTATTACTTTTAATGCAAAGATAAGCATAGTATTTTAAAAAAATTCAATTAATTTTTAAAAAAATTAGTTTTATAAAAAGCGTTGTTTCTATTTCTTTTTTTTTTAAATTTGAAAAATCGGTATGAAACTTAAAAAATCTACAAACTTCCAGTGTTTCATGTTGAAATTAATAAATTCAATTTAATACGTTACTTCTTAACCATCTCTTTTTGAGGTAACAAAACCAGATAAAATAAGAGATAGAAATAGTTTGAAAGAAATACTCAGTCAGCAATTTGCAAAATGTCAGGAGTTAAATCAGTCGAATGAGTTTCGTTTCTGTCTCAAAAAAAAAAAAAAGAGTTTTTAAATTTCTGGAGATGGGTACACAATTTTCCTTTTGAGTAACTTAAATGTGCCGTGTGTGGCGCTTGTTTCCTCTCATCCCAACATTTCAAGTGTTGATCAATAAATTCCGGATCAGCCAGAAGGTGCAACGCCTCGCACTTTCACACGAATTCCACTTCTAACTCAAACTGCTCCCTCCTCAAACATTTATTGTGAAGCTAAAAAAGAAAGAAGATTCTGTTTTAAGGATGAATGGCTCCCCTTAGCTTTTTACAGCCAATGAAATATAGAATATTCAGGATTTAAATAAATAATATTATAGACACAGTTATTCTTGTATAGAGCGACTGAAAGTACTTCAGTTTACTAGTGCTTTAAATCAATCGAATTAACAAAATAATTTTAATTATTTTATTTTCATTTTTATAATTATTTTTTTTTATAAAATTGAAACATAATTTTAGTTCATTTAGGTCTGTATGGTTTTTGTTTTCAATTACAATCGGCGTTTAACAGCTGACCCATTTTTGGTTTACGGCTATGTTAAACTCCGGTGCCTTGAAATATTGAACTCAACACAGTAGACAAATCAACTCTTGGATTAAGCATTGAGACAAACTTTCCTTTCCTAAGGACTTTTTGATTGAAATAACCTCCATTTGAGTCACATGGTAAGGCAAACTACGAAAATTTCCCATGGTTAGACCAACAACAAGAGATTCTAACCCATGATCCCTCTACCATTGCTGGAGTTTTGCGACAGCACTATTATTGGTGCTAGCAGGGATACAAAAATTCAAATTGACCAACCATCGTTGAGATTCGAACCTGGGTCGAATCAGCAAACCCTCCATAACCATCGTGGTTAATTTCTGAGAAGTTTGAAAAAATATCCTTCAAAGCATATGATGAGCTACCCGCAAAGGTAATTCTCTTCGTAATATTCAGGGGGGTCCGCAATGACCAACCTTAATACTGTTTTTTAAACTCTTGTCAAAAATATTCTTCAAAACACACGTGGAGTGCGGAAAGATAAAAAAGAAAAATCTGGTAAAAAGCCTAACTCAACAATTTTTCTTTTCTTTTAGACGGAATAATAAATAAATTTTCTTTGACTGCCACAACTTATTAACATTTGCAACATAAATACTTTCTCATAAGAGATTTCTCGAATAATTATACTTTTTGCAATCGAGAAAAAAAATGGTATTAATACCTTGTTATGAACATCTCCGGATATTCTGTAGTATTTCATTTTAACAGTTAAAATGGTAGTAAACTTCAGAATTCTCATTTTTGATTTTTGGAATTATAATGTGGAATTTAACCACTACTGCCTAGAAATAAGCACATACATAAATGCAAGATGTCTAAACTATAGTGCGCTGGATCTGGAAACCCCCCTAACCGAGCAATCTCACCGTTTCTTTCGCCTAAACACTGTGTAGAAGGAGGTCATGGCCTGGAATCACTCCGTAACCTTAGGTGTATCTTTATTTTGTTCTTTTCTTACTTGTGCTATCTGTTCTTAAAATTAGCAATGCCTTATAATGAGCACACAAACCTGCTTATATATGCATAACAGTAAATAAATGATTGCGCTTTAGGTAAAGGGAAAAAAATATTTTTACTTACAATTGTCTTGCAAATATATTTTCACAACACTTGAAAAGTTCATACTCGGAAAGAGTAAAACTTGGCTGCAATCATAAGAGGGCAAACTATGTACTCGAAGTCATTTCAGAACTTTAAGAAAATCAATCTGTTTTGGTTTCTTGTCTCCGAACATTTAAATTGTCTTCATATGTGTTTAAATTTAAGAAGTAGGATAAACTAACCAGTGAGGGAACACTTAAGCTTCGCTTGCCTTTTAAAAAATCATATTAATTTCAAAATTCGTAATTTTAGTTAAATGACAGTGTCAACATATTTGCTACTAATTGTAAATTACGTAAAAAAATTGTAGGGAACTTACATAATATTGTTTTAAAATTTCGGAGGTTCAAATAGCAAGTAGTAAGAAGACCAAGTGAAGGAACAGCTCTTACCAGTGGAGGAATACAAAATTTCCCAGTAAAGGAACACTTAATTCTGGTTATTTTTTAATTCTCTTTATGAATTTATATGCCATACAAATATCTAAAAACAAGCCTATTCTTGAAATTATAACATACAAATACTTGGAAAATGTTAACTTTTTTTTGTAATCATGAATTGAAAAGTAAAGTGTCAATATATTAACACGCACTGTTCATTCACTGGGAAATCCATGTCCAGTAAAGGAACATGCCTGTTCCTTCACTGGTTAAAAGTTGTTTTTTGTATTTTTAACATACTTTTGATGCAAAACATCACTACATGTTCTTTCATTTTCATTAACTTAGGAAAAAAAACAGTAAAGGAACACTTGTTCCTTCACTGATTTTTCATCGTTTGGTGATCCAGTAAATAAACACCCCTTATCTCAGTACTTGATTATGCTATGATGCTTTAAAAAAATAAAACGTAACTTCAATAACTATATTTTGAATTATTATTTTCACAGTGAGAAAAATAAAATTATTACATGCAATTAATTTTTTCATAGAAACAAGGTGTTGTAGAGAAAATAGCAAAGTTAAAAAAATTTCCAGGGAAGTCTATGTGACCAGGTAATCCAAAACATTGCTAGATGACTTCCTATTGTTTGGCAGTAAGCTATTGTTACCAATCAATCTAAAGAAAAACTTTCAAATTCTTATTTTTAATCAATATATATGAAATGTTCCTTCACTGGGTAGTGTTCCTTCACCGGTTGGTTTACCCTATTTATCTTTCTTGAACTTAGTATTTTATCTAGCAAGTTAAAGTTAATTTATTATTATGAGAAATTTCGTAAAAACAATCAGTCCCGCAGTGGACTGGTCGTAAAGACACGGTTCTCTGTAGAACAACCGGTGTCAAGCATCACTGGCTGCTGTCATTGAGCGCTTGGGTGACCACTTGGGTCAGGGTGAGTGGTATTAATCCTCGTTAAGCTATTCTACTGTAAAGTGCTAGATTTCGAATGCAGGTCTTCAGACTACCAAAGTGGAGGGAGCCCACCCAATTGCAGAGAATTAAAATTGTGATGGCGTGTCTTTGGATTATCCTCAGGGATTTTTCCCATACCGTCTCCAATAGCTCATTCGACAGCTCTAATGAGAAGTAACTAAAGTACATGTCTACCAATCTAAAAACAATCAACAACTAAACAGAAACATCGGAATTATAAGGTTTTAAACAGATCTTTTTAAACACGGAAGAGCCAAAAAAACTGGTATACCTGCGTAATATCGTGTAGGGTACCCGCGAGTACGCAGAAGCGCCGCAACACGACGTGGCATGGATTCGATCAATGTGTGAAGTAGTGCTGGAGATAATTGATACCATGAATCCTGCAGGGCTATCCATAAACCAGTGGGAGTAAGAGGGGGTGGGGATATCTTCTGAACATCACGTTGGAAGGCATCCCAAATATGCATCAAAAAAATCATGGTATCAATTATCTCCAGCACTACTTCACACATTGATCGAATCCATGCCACGTCGTGTTGCGGCGCTTCTGCGTACTCGCGAGTACCCTACACGATATTAGGCAGGTATGCCAGTTTTTTTTGGCTCTTCAGTGTATATTCAGTGACAAAATTCGAAAATAATGTGCATTCGTAAAATGTATGTAAAATAATTTTAAATTATGTGTAATTCAAGTTTAATGATAAATTATTAGCTTCGGGATTTTTTTTTAAGTACCATTGTGGCATTTTTTGTTAGGATAAATTTAAGTTTTAAACTTTTTCTTGCCCTATTACACAGCAAAAATATAAAATGCCCTATTACAAAACAGCATTTTTCGAGAGGTTGCTTTACAAAATTAAGTTTATTAAAAATAAAAATAAACTATTACACGTGTACACTGAAAAATTCCAGATCAAATTACGATATAAAAAAGCGGCACTTTAGGCACCTCATCCATAAAACCATTTTGCAATAAAATCCATTTTTACCATAAAATGTTAATTTTTACGTAATATTCATTTAATTAGAGTGATTCAGTGATTTTATAGTAATTATTATTGTAAAAATTCCGGTATATCAGATTTTTTGTATTATAACACTTTCCGCCAAAGATGGGTTTTACGGTAAAAAGTACCGTCACTCTGTGTGTTGGTACTTTTTATCGTAATTTCATTTGGAATTTTTTACAGTGTAGGTTTATTGAGAGAAAGTGAATTTTTATATCTTCAATCATTATTAGTTAGCCTATTTCAAGTCTAACCAGCGCATTAGTAAGGCTATTTCCAGCTGATATAGTGGCACCACAAGTCACTGCATTCCGGTACTTTTTAGTGAGACGGAACGTAATTCAGGAAATTTTATTAAATTACTATTAAATTTAACATTTTTAAATTTATACTTAAACTTTCAAACTAAAAAATGTATACTTATGATTTAAGAGGCAAATTTAAAGTAAAATTTAATTCCATATAATATATGATTAAGATGACGCAGAAGTTTCTAACCTCTTAAAAAGAAGTTTAAGAAGCAATTACTATTTATGTTCTGCGCCAAATAAAAGCTTTTCGGAGGATATGAAATAGCGAAACTTGAAAATTTTATGACTTTCTCACCAAAATAATTGTCTTGGGAAAGAATTTATTAAACGAATATTTGAAGTGGGTGCTCAGACTTCATAAGCCTTTTGATGAGACCTACAACATAAATCAACTAAAATGGAAATTAATTGAGCTCTATTTGAAGCATAGCGAATAATTTACAGCTACTCCTTAATTAAAGATTTTGAAGTAGGGTATTAAGCGATGCATTGTTTTATGATTGAAATGTTGAGGTAGTAGATATTATGTTGCTACAAAATATTTAAAAAAAAGTATTTCGATGATAAACTTCTTATTTGTGAGGATGGTAATTTACTAAAATTAGGAGCTTTGTCTTAAAAGAGAGCATAGTTTTAAGTTTCATTAAATTTGCATAAGGTTATATAAACGAATTGCTAATTGAGAGGCACTGTAAAAAGTTCTGGATCAAATCACTATGTAAAATACCGTCACTTTAAGTGCCTTATCAGTAAAATACATTTTACCGTAAAATTTATTATACCATAAAATCCATTTTACCACAAAATCTCTTTTTACCATAAAAGATTATACCGTTATTTTTACAATATATTTATTTAATTATCGTGCTTCAATGATTTGTTGCTGTAAAAATTACGGTATATCTAATTTTTTGTACCGTAACCTGTTCCGGTAAAAATGGATTTTTCGGTAAAAAGTACCGTCTACCTGAGTGCCGGAACTTTTTACAGTAAATTTGGTTCAGAGTTTTTTATTGTGAGTTAAACGCTTTTACATATACAAAGTTAAATATAAATACATGGAAAGAGGGCTACAACGAATATGGAACTAATGTGGATAACTGGAATAATTCTGTTCTTAATCATGTAAATATTTTCTAAATAAATTAGATTAGAACTATTTTTGATTAACTAATAATAATTTGGTTAGATAATCAAATGTACTGTGCTCGAAAGAAAACAATGAATCACCCCAAATGACTTTTGGTCTAATGATCGGATCTTCAAGCTATAAAATTCCATTTTAATCTCATCCGATGTGTTAACCTCAAAATGCTAACTCATTAGTGCAGACGATATGTCGTTAAGTCACGCGATTGAACACTTAAACGTACTTTCTCTGAATAAACACGTGTTTTTTCGTGATATTCGGATTTCTGTCCCCCAAATATAGTTGGTAGCCGCAATCTGGAAAACATGGTCCCAAAAATTTGTTCAGGAGAGCTGTCCAAAGTTTAGACCCTTTGATGTTAATTTTATCTTTTGCGCATCATATCTCGAAAATGCTTTAAGCGAATTTTTAAAAAAATTTAGCACATTTATAAAATTCGTTTATAGAATGATAATTCCAAGTAAAAATAAATTTTTAGTAAATATTTTTTAATTTCTGTTGTTTTATTTAATAGTAATCGAAAAAGTAGTTCATTAAAAATGAGAAATGTTATGAAGAATGAAATCTGAGGAATGTTTTTGTAATGCTCAAGTGGAAGCTTAACGTTATCATTTTTTGCAGCCCTGAGAAGACTTAGCTACCACTTTAAATTTAATTAGAGCCCTTAAAAAGCTCTTTAACTAAGCGGACTTTAACTGACGAGTTTTTAGTTATAATTGTTACAATAAAACTAATTGCTACAATAATCGTTACATTCATTTCATCTATAAAGATCAGTCAAATAATTGTTTAGATACGTATTGTTACCATATTACTCCCATTCTGTAATCCGAAGAACAAATTTTTTGGATTTCTTAAAATAATGATTAGATACAAGACAAATGTCAATATAACACATCAATATATTGAATTTAGAGTTTTCTGAAGTTATCAAAAGATGTATTCTTTAAGACCGATTTGTAAATTCTACAAATAAGTATTAGGAAAAAGTTAATGTTAAGACTTTTAAACCTGTCAGGACATCATCGTTGCCTCTGTGCTAGAAACGTTACAATGCTAGTGTTAAATAATCATTGCTGATATCCTTTCATTTATGTAATTGATTGAAATAGGAAATAAGGAATAATTTAAAAATTTATCATTTCAAAATTATTAGGAAAATCTTATTTATTTCACTTGTACAAGTTGAAAAATAGCTTCAAGTTATTTCATATTTTAAAAAAGTAATGAAGTTTAAAATTTATTACAAAAAAATGTTTCAGTAGAGATAACAAATGAAGGCTTGATTTAAATTTAAATTTTAAAGTTTTGCACATTGTTTTTTTTTTTTCAATTTTTATGAATATTTTCTTTAGTTTGTGTAAGTTTTTTTTTTAATTTGTACACTTTCTTTAAATTTAAACTTTCAATCACTTTCAATCATTTTTAATCTATAAAACTTTTAATACTTATCAACAAAACTCTGAAGACTTGATATACCTCATACGTATTTTCCTAAATACTTATTGTAGCGTATTATGCGTATTATTAAATTAATACAATTTACAAATTGTCTAACACGTATTGCGAATGCTCAAATACGTATTATATAAGAACAATTTGCAAATTGTCTAAAATAATTGCTACGTTGTGTTTGATACGTTTCTGAAGAATATAAGTTAAACAATTAAAAAAAAGCTAAACTTAAACTTTTAAAGAGCACTTTTGATCAATATTTTGATAGATTGATCGAAAATTTAACTTATACTCCTCAGAAAAATTATTTTATAATTAAATAATACACCACGCCTAAAAAGAAAATAACTTGATATAACTTATAGACAATTCATTGATTTTTTGCATGAAAAGAATTCAGTGCATTTACCTGGGTTGCTCAAATCCGTGAGTGAAGTTCATTAGTATAGTAGAGTTTACATAAAAGCTCATTACATTACCTAATCAAACAGATGATGGAAATTTATGTATGTTTTCCTTCTTATTCAAATATTTTTGGTAAAGAAAAGGGTAAAAAAAAAGTTAAGAATTTCGTGGTTTTTCATTTGATTTCAAATATTAATTTATTATTAGTTTAGTTGATTTTAGTTTTTAAAAAAAATAACAGTTGATTTTCACAAAATAATTATATAACAATTTACTAATAAACTATTTTACTAAACAGTTTTAATAACAACAAAACCACATTTAGATAATTTATTGAAAAAATAAATAATTTATTGTTGTGATTAGTTTTTGTAATTACATTTACTATCTAGTTTTATTATTATTACTATCTAGTTTTATTATTATTACTATCTAGTTTTATTATTAGCTTCTATCATGTTTTATTATCACCCATTTTGTAGCTCAGCGCAATTACATTACTCTATTAAATATTGGATACGAAAAATTTAACGTATAAAGCAAAAGAAAAGTATTAAGTCTAAAATAAAAATTGAACTTCATTTTATAAAGAAAAACACTGTATCGATCAACGTTATCATTCAAAGAAAGTTTCATCTGTGTCAATTTGTTTTTACAATGCATTTTCATTTTTCAATATTGGGTGCAAACTACGCTTCACGGGAAAGTGGTAGCTGTTATTAACCAAACCCATGTAAATTTGCAAACTGCAGAAACAAACACCATCTATACAGGATATAATACCACCTATATAGGATAATGAACGATCGGTTAGTGTCCTGATTTTTGATATTTCTTTCATGTTCTTCAAATCAAAGTTAAAGGGTACGTTTAGTTTGTCAAATGTACGTAAAACATCACTGACACGAAATTTGATAAATATCCCAGATAATAATATCCGCAACAGAGTGTTTAAGACAGTTGATATTTAGTTTATTTACAGAGAAATATGACTTCAAACTCAAATTTATTCAAAATCTTAGCAATTTGGCAACTGATAATCGGAAAATAATATAAAACCGTCAATTTGCTAAAGTTCGAATTAGATATAAGTGAATTGTGACACAAATTTTCCATAGATGTAGTCAATTGTATTCGAAGGAAAACCGCCGTCTACAGCGATAACTTCATGGTAAAGGAGTCCTTTATTGAGAAGATAACTATCGCTATCCTTAATTGCCTTAAAACCCGGTGTAGTAAATGGTGACTGATGCACGTTAAATCTGTCGAGTCTCAAAGTCCTCCATGTTCCGTACTGAGTTGGAGATTGATCGTTCTCTGATTCAGGTCAAAATCACAATCTGTGGATGAATAAATTGATGCATGAATGGGTCCACTCTATAACGGTTGAGACGTATGGGTGTGGCAGAAGTCGAATTCTTGTCCATAGATGGCGACACTGGAAAATACAAGAACAATCGCACCCACTCTGCCTTAATGGCATACGTCAACAACAACAATTGCCTTAAAAAGAGATTACAAGACTTCCAGTTTCGCTAAGTTGAAATTGATGAACCAGGAAATCTTACATTTGTTTAGAGCAGTCCACCTTTACTTTTAATAATTAGTCCTTCCAAATTATTGATAACTTAGATGTGGGTAATCTTTAAACCGATTCTGTATATGCGCTATTTTCAAGTGAAACTATTTTTTCATTTTTATTAAATTTCTCTTTTTATAGACGGTAATTTGACGATTGTTTTACAATTATGGACAATGCTGACAATGATCATATTCTCAATATTATGAATTCTATAGATCCTGGCACACAATTCACGTTTGAACAGGAAAAATTATTCGTATCTTTCTTGGGCGTTTTTATTTATCGTAATTAGGATGAATTTCTCTTTTTTTTAATGGGAAACCATTTGTGGTTTCACTCTCTCATCATAATCTTTTACCAAAAGATAGCTGTCTTATGTAACTTGTTGGCTATGCATTTAAAATTTATTCAAATAGTTATTTCCTCAAAGTAAAGCTCCTTTACATTAAAGCCATCGTCCTAGGCTGCGATTTTCCTTCTAATACTATTTATTCTATCTATTGAAAATTATCCTCCACCAAATTCTCTCTTTCGAACAATGAAAATTTGATTGTTTTCTCTTGATATGCGAAAATTAGATCCCAAATTGCTACGATTTTGAATAAATTTGAGTTTAAAGTCGTTCTCTCTCACGTAAACGAGCTAAATTTCCCCAACCTTAAAGACCCTATTGATGATATTAATAGATGGGTCAATATGGTTTCGCGTATATTGACAAACTAAACGTGCTCTTCAACTTTGACTTGAAGAACAAGAAAGAAATTACCGAAATCAGGAAATTAACCGAGTCAGTTGGAACTGTAACCACAGATTTGAGCTTTCTTCTGCTAAAAAGTCATTCAAATCTGTTCTTCATCTACCGAACTTGATTTCTGGAAATTATTCCATATTTTGGTAAAAATAATTTAACTAATGACCTTCTTAGCATCTCTCCATTTTCCAAGATTTGGATATCTGTTCTAACTTCATCTTCTGCTCCCTGGGACTTTCGCTAACCTCCTCACACCTTTTTCTTATCTCCCTCCTTTTATTCTCTTGTTCAAACTTGTTCCTTTGTCCAGATTGCTTAAACCACTTTGCACTTGTTTGTCTCTTTACTTCTTTACTATAATTTGATGTTTAGACACAGATGAATGTTTTTGCTTTTAGAATGTGTAAATTGTGTGAATGATTGCTGAATTTCAAGTTAACACTGAATCGAGCATTTATATACAATTCAAAACGCGTATTCAGTTCTAAGCACCAATATTTTAGAATGTTTACACCAAGATCATTTATAATCGAGCACGAGAAGGATTAATTTAGAATATTCGAAAACTAACTAGTACGTTCGATACTAAACATTGATTAGATTGTTAGATTGTTCACTATTCACCACAAGTTAACTGTTGCAAAAGGCTTGTATGCTTGTAATTGTGTAAAAAGAAATATTTTGTTTCTCATAGGAAGATTAACATAAATCTGTCTATTATATTAAATATTTTCATAATATTTAATTTATATTCGCAACTTTTCTATTGAGCCTAAATCGAAAAATTTTTTAATTTTCTTTCTGCAGTGTGCGTAACGTTTATAAGCAACTAAATTTGCTTCAATAATCATTGAGTGTATGGCCTCTAAATTAATAGTTCATTTCTTTTCAAAAAATATAAATTGTATCTTTAAAATAACACTGCCGGCTTCCAAGTGAATTATATCTTATCATATTTTGTGGTCACATGTTTGATTTTGTTAAACACCAAAAATTAAAGCAACTTCTTTACACCAACAGAAGTGTAAGAGAACATTTGTGGTGTTTATTAGACCAAGAACTATCATCAATGCTCCATGACACCATTTTTAGATAAAATAGTTACCCCCATTTTCGTGCTAAGATGTAGTAAAATATTTTGTTGCTCAATAGAACATAATATCGAACTTCCTAAACTTTATTAAGTGATTCTATGGTTCATTTTGAAAAAATATATTTAATTTAATATTTTATTAAAGTTGCAGTAAATTTGCTCTGAATGATGGTTCAGGATAGTTGTTGTTATGATTAAACGATGAACCAATTTTTCAGAAAGTGTAACACTGGTAATATTTTATGCTCTCAGTTTACTACTGAAGGCGTAAACAATTAATTTATGAAAAAAAATTATCGTAATTTTGCATAGATATCAATTTCTAAAACACCTGGTGATTTCTGCAACAATAACATTAGTCGTGACGACAACATTGAGCTCATTTTTTGCTTTGCTCAAGTAGTGGTATGGTATTTTTACTAGAGCTTCACAATGGGCTTTTGGCGATGGTCGGGGGAACATCCCTGTTTAGGATTCGAAGACAACATACATGCGTCACATCCCATTTTACAGGGAGGAAGCATTCACACACAATCCATCCGCAGATCGTAATTTTGAATAGAATCAGAGCGCGATCAATTTCCAATCCAATACCCACAGAGATATTGATTAGTTGTGGGAACTTGAGGACTCTGTGACCCCAACAGACTTAGCTTTCACCAGTCTGCTTTGCTTGGAATGGAAACGAAGTGAATCTGAACTAGTCCTTTTCCACCGTTGGTACCCTTATTTGGATTAATAGTTATGGTCATGTTAGTTTTTTTAGCAATAAAATATATCCAATGTATACCAGCATATATATTCAGAGATTTTAAGGTGAACTAATTATCAAAAAAAAAATTTTATAATACCTATTTTAAATAACAATTTAAAATGCTTATTTCCGAACAATACAAATTTACTGAAAAATAATTCAAAATAGAATCTATTTATTTAAATTAACAAATTGTTTAGTATTCATTTACAAAGAAGTATTTAATCTATTTCCGTACAAAATTCTAGTTTTATCACCAAACGTTCGTAACAACTCTTTCTAACCAATTTAGAACTGCACATCTCATTAAAAATCTTATTACAAGCGCTATTTAAATTCCACTTTTCTTCCTAATTAGTACGGATTAAAAGTATTCTTAGTTATAATTTTTTTTAAATTCCTTTACATCCGGATGAAAAAATCAAAAACAATGGAAGTAATTCTAAGAATAATAAGTATTCTCGGTTTTCATTCTTTTGTCATTTGTGTTAAATGCATTTCGGAAAACCTTTTTGATCATAGAAACTTCAATCATTATCCACTGATTTTTTAAGGATAATATTTTAAAATAAGGGGAATATTTCTTCGTTACATCTTATATTTTATGTCCCTTTTAGCAATAGTTGTTTATTTTTTATTATTATTATTTTACTTCAATTCACTAGAGATTCAAAGGACATTGTTTCAATCGCTACATTTTTATAAACTGCTAAAAGTAAAATCATCATTTATTCTCTTTTACTAAATGAAAACTATTTTTTGTGTAATATAAGTTGCTAGATATTTAGACATAAAAACGAAAGTAGGGATTATTTTCCAAGCGGTTCCCTGTGGAAATGTTTTGTTGAAGATAAGTTGCGCAAACACCTTCTACGGATTACGAAAAATACTTTAAAATTTTAACATACATTTTAAATTCAGAATTTGTGGTGGGAAAAACTACAACCTAATTACGCATGTACAAATAAACAAAACAAAAACCTTTTTTTTTTCTTATTTTGTAAAACAGAAATTAATTATTACTTAGATATGTAAAAAATAAATTTGTCAAGGAATTATTTTCCAAGCTCTGAATTTCGACTTGCCCAAATAATGACAGTTCATCATGTTTGTCCCTGGTTGATAAAATGTTGGGCTCGCGTTCGAGAAAACGTGAGTTCGAATTCCACTAGCCTAAGAACCCCCGTTTATTAAATGGTTACTGGTGCACGCTAAATCTGTCGGGATCACAAAGTCCTTCAAGTTCCCATAATGAATCAATAGCTCCGGGAATTGAATTGGAGATTGATCATTCGCCAGTTAATGTCAAAATTACTGTCTGTGAATGAATTAATGGAGTATGTATGAATGGGTCTTCTCTATAAAACGGGCTGTGACGTGTGTGTGGCTGTCGTATTCTTGGCCATAGATGGCGCCACTGAAAAAATAAGAAATACACTCTCTACCTTAATCCGCTTAATTTCAAACAAGCTTACTAGTATTTGCACTTGCTTCCTCGCTGCGACACATTTCGCATTTTCGGAAAGCAAAAAAATAAATAAATAAATAAATAAATAATGTTTAGTTTAAACCAAAGCATAGATATTCAAATTATCTTTGACTAATATTCCATTTTAAAATATTAAAGAAGAGCAGCTGCATCGTACTGTAATACATTTAAAAAAAGGAATATTTACAAAATTTACTATTGAGTATTTATAATACATAAAAATTATATGTAATGAAATATAATAATTACGAAACTGATATAATAATATCTTTTTATTTTTGTAATAATAAAAAATGAGAAAATAATAATAAAAATAAGCAAGTCTGGTGCCTTGATTATTTTTTCTAATTTTTAATTAGGAGAAATGAAATAAAAAAATATTACGATTGTTTAATTATTAAAATCATTTTTATTTATTGACCATGTGTTCAATTTATTAACCGCTCCCAGAAAAATCCAAGCATTTAGAATTTTACAAGATTTCATAAATATCTTCCGATCTAAAAAATATTTTACACCATCTTCATAGGTGCATAATGATCTTTTCAACATAAATACTATGCTTACAAATGTTGTCCAAACTAAGGTTAACTCTCAAGACGCAATTCAAAAAGAAATTATCTTCCCATCACTTTCTCATTCGATTATTGGCTTATTTATTTAAGAATTTCTCAACGAAATCTTTTTTACGCTCCATTCAACACTTTGAAAATAAATAAGATAAATATTTCGAGCGCATTGAGTGATAAAAAGTACTGATTCAACCGTATTTATCACTTAAGAAGAAGAAGAAGAAGAAATTGAATAGCGTAAAAAAATAGAACTACATTAGGATTAACTTTTTCATATAAAAAAATATTCAATCTGGGAAACACGAAGCTATTCTTCACGATTGTTAAGCACACCAGCAAAAAAAAAATAGTAGAAAAACAGTTTTATTCCTTAATATGAATCCAATTTTCTTAAAAAATAATAAGTATTTTTTTCTCCTTTTATTAGGTAAACAATGTGTGTCAATTGAAAATATTTTTCATAACTAGTTTTGTTTTACTATGCATAAATTCAGAATGTTTCGAAATAATATGACCAAAATTTTATTCCTTTAATCTTTAAAAACCTGAATGATTTATCTATAACTAAAATCTTTGACATCGATGTTGTAGACATGCAAAATAATTTTCTAATGTAAAAAATTGACTACTGCAACTATTTCCATTTGTCTCCTTATTATTTAAATAAAAAAATTAATTGTTTGTTGTTTCTATTATTTCTCATGAAATATTGTTATTTTTAACATATAAAAATTACAGTTAAAATTTAAAATTTTCTATTGTTCTATTCCATAAAGTAAGTCTGCATTGATTTGCTATTTCTAAATGAAGTGTTAGTAATCTGACGCATCAAAAAAATTTCATTCAAGCTTAAATATATTATAACTTATATACACTCTCAAATGGGATTTCAAAATGAAAATAGAGATAGTGTAATATTTTCCCAAGTTACTGGAAGTGTTAAGTAAAGCATTCGTGAAACAGCTCGTAGTGAGCCAGATCGTAGAAGTTAAGACTCCACAATTTCATGACCAGAGAAAGAGTTACTGACATGATTTCTTTAAAATATTTTTTTAAAAATTGAATTTCATTTCTGAGAGCTTGTTAGAAGAAGACATAACATTAGAAATTCGAAACACATTCAACATTGAAATACCCTAAAAAATGCATTTTTGTATTTATAAGTAAATAATGCATTGAATCAGTTAAAAAAAATTAAATTTCATCATAAAATCCTTATTTTTTGAAATATTTTCTTAGTAACAATATTTAACATTAAGTTTCTAAAGCTAGAAAAGAGTTTATTTCTAGTGTTATTAAAGAGTAGTAAGAGTTTCTAAAGATGGAAAAAAAATTAAGCTGACTAGAAATAACAAGTCCTTAAACATTGCGTTGTAAGGTAAGATCCATTCTGTATAGTTTAATCCAACCCATTCAGAACTGTTAGTTTACTATTTCAATGTATAAATTCATCGAAATATTACTGTTAAAAATGTTTATTCAAGTTAAGTTTAAATTCAATAACTTTATTCAGTTTATTCAGTTATTTATAAGATACAGTTAACTGAAAGGATTTATTGGGACAGAATTAAATGGAAAGATTCATTCTGTTGGTCGTGTTAATGTTAATTTTCATAGGTCTTGCTAACATTATCATATTCTGGGAATGAACTACATCTCCATTTATCGGATGATTGATTGCTTCAGATGGCTTTAAGCTTTTAGAAAAAGTATGAAAACATCTTTAGAACAAATATCCATTCTCACGTTTGCGTTAAAAGTAAGGTATTACACTGAGGAAAATTTTGTTATTGCATTTATGTAAATACTTGATATTGCCTAATTCAGGTGTGGGAATTTCAAATCTGAAATTAGTTTTGCTCCTAAAGCTATAGTTCTTTAAACGGCATTTTTAGTCCATTTTTTGTAGAAATGTGGAAATTTAAAAACGTCATATGTAACTGAGGGTGACAGAAATAATGCGACAAACTTCTAGGAGAGTTAGAACATATCATCAGGATTAAAAATTATAGAGAATTCCATTCCCGAGACTGTAGTCATACGCGACTAGTGGCGCTTCCCTATTATGACCTGTTCAAAAGCCCACGTAGAAGCAATTCACATTCGGGAAGCGCATCTTGCGGCTTGTGGCAGCATTTCCGGGCAAGGGTTTTTATGCAATTTTAATCCTTAGTATGTGCCCTACCTCCCCTAGAAATTTGTTGCAAAATTTATACGATCCCTTGTTGTATATAACGTTTTTAAACTTGTACATTTTGATAAAAAAAATAGACTAAAAATTTTATTTTAAAAATAACTAGATTGGAGTACGAAACCAATTGCAGATTTGAAATTATCTATGAGAAAAAATCTAGGATCTGTTTCAAAAAAATATCATGCAACAAAAAACAAAAAGAAAATGTTATTCATTGCATATAAGATTTTCGCTTTCTTTCACAAAACATTTTCATTTTAATACCATAAAACTATTAACAATACTATTTATAAACAACAATTAATCAACGAGTCGAAAATCAAACTCTGTTTTTTTTTTTCGTACATCTAGGTGATTTCATATCGGAACAATAATAAAAAAATTATAATTTCACTCAGGTTCCTTTATGCATCATTTGCATGTTTACAAATTTTATACTAATATATTTCTGGCATAACTACATATTAACGAAATATTTTTGACAAATATATTAATTAATTTTATTCATCACGGGTGGGTCAAGAGCCATGGATTCATTCGCACATATATATAAACCATTTACGCGTTTTCCAAAAAAAAAAATTTCTGTTATTTTCTTAAACTTGTAAATTTTTATTGTAGGTAACAAAGGTGTGAAAAGAAAAGCAAAAACCATGCCATTATCTGAGTTGTCAACATCAGATATAGTTTTGCGAAGCTAAATATATTGAAGAGAATATTTTTAAACAAGATTACTGTCTATTGGTGAGTAAAGCAAAAAGTAGCGCATTTTTTGAAGATTACGTTTTTTAAGATGGTTACCTTAAAAAATGATTTGAGGAACATCACTTTACCAAAGGAGAAGTCGTTCTCATCCTAATAGCACAGAGAACAAGGAATAAAAGCAATTAAAAAAGTTTACGTAGTGCTGATTCAAAATTAAAAGTTATTTTCGACTTTTTTAACGAGAATTTATGAGAGAAAAATAGAGGGGAGGCAATTTTAACTTTAAATGCAAAATTTTTATTTGAAACATTTTTGTTACTCATTTGGATTTCATTTATTCTTCTTTTCTTTCTATATCTAAAAGCGAAAGTCTTTGTGTACATTCGGTAATAACCGTGTTTCGTGTATGTTCTGCAGCTTGCAAATCTTCATGGAGGTGGTTTGTAAACAATCACCATTTTGCGGCGTCATTTAGTTCGAGTACATATCGAAAATATGGAATTCTATTGTTAAAAATCATCATTACAGATTAAATTTTTCCTTTTATCTTTTGAATGACTTCACTAATTGACATGGCGAAGTTTGTTACAGATTGCTGATGTTTTTCGAATCATTTTATGATATTTTTCACTCTTCTACGTTGAATTATTTGCAAGCAATATTGAAAATTGTCTTTTCTCTTTGTTTCAACGCTACGCTGTCATTAAAACATCTTTAGAACACTTTTTCTGTATTTAGCAGACTTGATAACATTTTTATTCCATTTATATAAAATCCTATTTCAGATTTGCCTATTTTTATTCTAATAAAATATATTTAAGCTTTAATCTATTATTTTCAAAACCTATTATTAAACCTATTATTTATTTATAAATTTATTATTATTAATATTATATCTATCTATCTATCTATCTATCTATATATTTGTAATTTAGGTTTTCCTAAAAACTGTTAAAGAAAGAGAGAAAATTAAAGCTTGGAAAAAATTTCATTTAGATCCACGGAATGCTTCAAGAACCCCTTCTGCTAGCANATATATATATATTGATTATTACTCAAAATGAAAAATAAAAAACTAAAAAATGATGCTGAATTATTATATTTTAAAGCAACCGCATATTGCTTTATTACACAAAGTTTTGTAATAAATATATTTAGTTACATTTTTTAAATTATTAAACAGCAAATAAGTTATACTTACAATTCAATATATTTAGTTTATGAAGAATGCTATATGCTTAGTCAACGGGTACAATTAAAATAATGAATATGATATAACTATATAAGCTTTTAAAGCAATATCAAAAATGAATTTTTTGTATTATTACTAAATAATCTCTTCGGCAAATAATAATTAATGAGTTATTGTAGTAAATGAAAATTAAATAGGATATTAAATAACTGGTTTGCGAAGGAAATTGCAATTGCAAAACTATTGGGATTAAATTTTCTTGTACTACAATCAGAAACTAGATCTGTGGACAAAAGTCTGTTTTCATAAAATAAAAAATGTTTAGTTGCTAAATTGAATAATTTTTAATATTACTGTAACAATATGCTTATCGTCAAGAAACGAAAATGATTACGAAGTAGTCGAGTTCATTGAAATAAGCTTCCTACACTGTAGGAAATTCCGGATCAAATTACGGTATAAATTACCGGGTGCATATTCCGTAAAATCTATTTCGCCATAAAATCTGTTTCAGCATAAAATCTATTTATACCGTATAATCCATTCATACCATAATTTACATAGCCTTATTTATTTAATTGGAGTGATTCAGTGATTTATTACTGTAAAAATTACGGCATATCAGAATTTTTTTATTCCATAACATATTTCTATAAAAATATATTTTACGGTATGAAGTAGCGTCACAATGAGTGCCTGAATGTTTTACCAGAATTTTTTTCAGAATTTTTTGCAACGTATTGATACATATAAGGGAAAGAAATAGCTTAAAGAATGTGTACTTACCACTTCAGAGCAGTCATCACACTCTAAAAAAATCCTGATTAAATTACGATATGAAGTAAATTCCATTTTTATTGTAAATTACTGTACTGTAATTTGGATAGCAATATTTATTTACTAATAATGATTCAATGACTTTACTGCAATTACTACTGGAAAAGTTACGGTAAATCAAACTTTTTGTTCCGTAGCATGTTCCGGTAAATACGGGCTTTACGGTATAAAAATAAATTGATTCGGAATTGCTTAGTGTATTGATACATATGAAGGGAAGAGAAAGCTAAAAGAATGTGCACTTACTATTTTTAATGCTTTAATGAGCACTTTTATACTAATGCTAGATAGCTATTAGCCTGAGCACTTTTTTTTGAAACAGGTAGCATATTGTAAAAAATTCCGGATCAAAATGTAGTATAAGGCACTAGCCGCTTCGATATCATGCCTAAAAAATTCGGGATCAAATGATGTCATAAAGTTCCGAAACTAAATCCTTTTTTACCATAAAACATTATACCGCACTTTTTACATTAATATTTATTTAATAGGAGTGATTCAGTGATTTTATAGTAATTATTACTGTAAAAATTACGGCATATCAGATTTTTTGTTCAGTGATAAGAATAGATAGAATAGAATGCTGATCATGTTCTGAATCTATCATATTTTTGTCTCTAAAACATTCTTTGCAAATTACATGGATTTGAACCCCATTTCCGTTATCTTGAAGTAGGTATTTTTCCAAGATTTGATTTTTAAAATACCCACTTTATCGATAACTGATTCGTTAAGCAATACCTATCTGAGTTCAATAATTACAATATTTTGTAATTGAACATAACCCTGGTATACCAACTCAAACATTTGATTTTCTTCTGTTCTGGCTTCTGTTTCATCCTATTATAAGTCAAATATTCCTTTTTTATTATAAACGATCATAAAACGCAAATGATGTGATGTCATTTTACTAATACAAATAGTTTCAATGCCATAGATTTTATATTTAATGTTATAATCTCATTCTTTAAAAGAAAATTCTCTTTTGCTATCAAAAAGATCAAAGTAAATAGTTTTTCTTGTTTTTGCATGAAAAAGAGTTTGCTAAGTCTATATTTGAAGAAGAAAAGTGCTCTTAATTCCGTTCAAAAGTAGCTTTTGTTGAAATGGACACCGATAAGCCTTGACTTTTAAAGATGAAAGAAATGGTGAAAAGACTTTTCTTCTGCGCAAGTCAATCGATCGGTATGGACACATTGTTAAGCCAGGTGTTTCGACAATTCCCAAAGATCTTTTCTTAAGAACAAAATTTTATAAGAATTGTTACTTTCTTTCTATAGAGTTCATTAAAGACTTCTTTCAACTGAAACACAAAGTATACACAAGTTTATTCTTTTTTGATGAGACACGTGTTTAAATTTAACTGGAAGCAATTATTTCAAATTTACTCCTTACAAAAATCCAGCCTTTTATAAAATCAGCTCGATAAGAAACATTAGCTTTTAAATATTCTTCTATAAAAAAAAGCTTATAAAACAAGGACATTTTTTAATTACTTATCTAAAAATTTGTTTTATAATGCCCGAAACTGGATTAACCGACCTTTTATTGATTACAAACTTTAACTTTGAATTATCCATTGTAACACATAATAACCTTGCGCAAATCCAGTTTCGCCCCAATCCAAGGAAACACAAATCAAATGCGATTCTGAACTTCAATAAGAATGCGTCATAAAATGCTTCTCCCTATCCTCTATTTAAGCTTTAATTTCATATTCTGTAATCTGACAAACTAGTTACTAAAATATATTTAAATAATTTTTGAAAGATGTCAATTAGTAAATGGTTTCTCCTCTCGCTAATTGATTTATACGTTACTTTTTTGTTTTATTTCATATAGTTTTTTAAAGATATCTATCTATCTATCCATATATATGTACACCGAAGAGCCATTACGTTATGACCACCCTCCATCTATAACAATGGGCTCGCCCGGTTTTCATGATTTCTCGCCCAGGAACAATGTTTTCATGGGGCACATTAGGACCCATAATCCTCATAGAACAATCCCTGACGTTTGTAAGCTACTTGAACATATTTGTCCCATTCATGGCAACAGTTTTTCCTGCGGGGATGGTGTTTACCAACAAGATAATGCACCATGTCATAAGGGTCGAATCGTCATAGATTGGTTCGAGGAACATTCCAGTGACTTTCAAGTCATGTATTGGCCCCCAAATTCACCTGACCTTAATCCAATAGAGCATTTGTGGTCCTACTTGGAAAACCAAATTCGTGCTGNACAAAACAAATAAAAGTAATTGTTTTCTACGCAATCTAGTAGCTTACAGTGCTACTGTTATGTAATTAGCTTTCTTCAATGGTCGCCAAGATAAGTAACAGTAAAAGAATACTTAAAATAAACTAAAACATACATTAATTATGATAAGGAAAACTGTAAATCTTCGAATAATTTTGATAAATTGTCATCCTTTCGAAGAAATTTCAATGCATTATATATATATATATATATATATATATATATATATGTTTTGATCAGATGTTTTAAAGACTCGATGCAACGGTAGAATTTTAAGAAAGCCGGATCCCATTGTCTTGTTCGAAGCATACTATTTGTGAACTTAATTTTGATCACCTCAAGAACTAATGAAATTCCAACAAACGATATATTTCCTCAGGAGAACGGACAAAAACTTCAAGACACATTTTCTTAATTGTTTTTCGATACTTGATTGTTTGGAAAAAAATGCATATAAAAATCTTCAAATTTGAAGAAAATATTTTAATTAAATTTTTTAATATTATAGTGTTCTTATATTTAACTTTTGATTTTACTAAAGAGCAAAAAAAAAATACATTTTACGCAAAAAAACTAACCAGCACTTTTTAATCAAATTTAATCACAAGGAGCCGATACCTAATACAAAGATGAAAATATTAACAATTGTCCACTCGCACAAAAAAATCACTAAAATAATTTCTGAGTCATGGTGAACTTGCTGCTAAGGCACTAAACTGTGAATTGAGGCTCAATCCACAGTGCCAGTTTGAAGCCCACCCAGCTTTAAATCAATGAGTACCAGCGTAAATGGTAAGTAAAGGCGATCTATGAGCAATGCTCACCACTTTACGGTAATTAAATTATGGAGCCTTAACTTCCATGACCTCCATAAGCCACAAAAAAGCATCTATTGTATTGTTAATGAAATCCTTAATCATTTCTAAGACAATTTCACTTAATTTAATTCTATAAAATGTGGCAGTAGAGCATCACTGTTTAAGAATTTGTAATCAATTCCTTCTCCTCTTTTTTTCATTTCAGCTTAAAAACGTATTAATTTGCTTTTAATTATACACAACGTTCATTTCCTTAACTCTCTTTGAATAATTTTAATGTTTCGATTTTTTATGAAGTTAATATGAATGCTCTTGTTTGTTTTTTTAATATTAAATTTTTTTCATATTTTTTTCTTATATTTCTTTCATTTATTTTTATTTCGATCCGTTAGAAAAAACAACATCATTCGCATACGTTTCAAAGTATACGAATTTTTCAAGCGAGACAACAAAAAAAAGTTATGACCCTATTATCTTCTCCCTTTTATTTCTTGGGCCGATCAATAAGTTCCTTTCGATTTTCTACAAACTGCTGATTTCGTTCGATAAAATTCTTGCGGGCATTTAAATTAAGACTTTCACCTGTTTTTATGAGTGGTTGCTTCTTCACTCTTAGACATTATTGGGGTGGGGGAGTGATTAAACTATTTCTCTTTATTGTATTAAGCGGTATCTTAAAAGTTTAGTTTGTATTTTTAAGTTTTTTATTTTGTGAGTTTTTGGTACGTATTGTTTAAAATTGTTTTATTAAAGATGAAAATAAAGCATATATATATTTTTTTGTCCCTGAATTTTGAACTAACTAACAAATTACTAATTTGTTAGTTCACTGCAGTTAGTTGGTATTATTTGTTAGTTGGTAAGTTGGCATATAAAACTTCTCTCAACTGAATTTTTTTTTTCTTTATTCTGATGCAGAGAAAGAAATTTAGCTCTCCTTTTACTGCAAATAAAATAATTCTGTGAAGAAATGTAATGTTCGATTATGTTTATTGAACGATTATGGGGAACATGAGTTTAAAAACTATTTATTTTTGATTTTAAAAAAAGGAAATTTCGCCACTGTTAACTCCATCTCCCTGATCGTATTGTAATCACCCATGTTTCTTGCCTATAAATAAAAATCATTTTCAAAATCAAATCTTATCCTATGTTTTATTTTATAGTCTTCAATAAATAACAGTTGGTAGAAATTCATTTGATACAATATTAACCTCTTTATTCAAAAAACCTCCCATAATTAGTTAAATCATTCAATTTTTGTCAGTACTGTATTTTACGCTAGCCTTAAAAGTAATACAAATTTCTATTGAACGTTTCAAAAACACAATTAAGTATTTCTGTTCAAATATTATCACCAAAAGTTTGGGGACTTGGTCGTAAAACTTAGTTCTTTCACCTCAATTTTTTTTAAATAAGTTATTTTTGTGCATTTATAATAAAATCAGATTGATTTTGCGAATCATCATAGAAATAGCCATTTGGTTTTAATTATTCCCTTAAATTTTAAGGTTAAATCTCTGAGTACATTTCTTAGAGCCTCTCCCTCACTATAGACTTTAACCATTTCAACTAATTTTTATGTTATCATAATAATATGAAAATAATAATCTCATAAATCCGAATATGAGCTGAAAAGTTTTAATGAGCTGAAAAGTTTTAAAAAAGGAAACATTTTACTAAGAAGGGAGATTTTGAGGGATTTCCTCCCTTAAAATGTAAACAATTGATTAAGAATTATAATTTTTTCTGTTTCTCTTTCGAATTTAAGTTACTTTCTATATATCGCAGCTTTTAGCTCTCTTTTCCTCCTCCAAACATCCTCTAAATATTTAGGCAAACTATGCTTTTAGCCAAAATTTTGACTAAGAGCAGGGGAGAAGGAAGAACTGGGAAGCCTTCGAACAGTGATTCTTCCGAACTTTCTTGTGAGAGCTTCTATAAATCTACTCTTCACCTGCTTTTAATTTAATATTTTTTAATTCTATATTATTTTATTTTACATTATTTTATTTGGTATTATTTAATTCTATATTATTCAATTTTCTATTATTTGAGGGTGTTTGAGAGAGTAAAAGAAGTCTGGATGCTTAAATATCTAGAATAAAAGTTTGAAAAAAATTACGGAAAAAAAAACTCGAAAATTCGATCTTTTATTTTAGAATTTAATGGAGAAAAAGTCCTTAAAATTTCTTTTCTTGTTAAAATTGTTAATGTTTTAAAACTTTTTCCAACTCTAGCTTCCAGAGGATTAATAATTAAACTTTAATTTTTGAAATAGAAGTTACTGGAGAGGATAAATGGGCTATAAACTGGATTCTGTATAAAAATTACAAAACAATCACTAGAAACAATTACTATTAAGGATTTTTTAACCATTCACTTCTATAGATGTATTGAAATTAACTTCTGTAGCTACATTTCACTCAGCATAACTTAAGCCTTTCTGATATTGGTAATTCCATCAAGACTCCTAATTCCAAATTAAATCTCAAATTCCAAAACTCAGACTATTGCTCTGTATTCAGATCAGAGCTTATTGCTATTAAAAATGCCTAAGTTATGTTCAGAATATTGTTGAGCCTGATTTTGAGAATCTATGAATACTGACTGGAAGCAAATAGTATATAGAAGCCTATATATCACGCTTTGCCAAAGATCACTTGATGTGTCTTTGGTATGTACAGGGACCGAGGACTTTTAGTTTTTGCGCAAACTGGTAGGCATCATCGTCCAAACTTGTTCTAAAATGTTTTTATTTCAAGTTGAACTAGGTTTTTCCAAAACATCTTCCATTTTTAGACTTTCTGGAAGTTTGTGGACTTAGGGAATTGGTCTATTTGGGTTATTCCACTTAAGGGTTAGAAACAACAACAACTTCCCTGGCATCTCAACGGTAAAAATAATCATTTTTCTTTCCATCAATAAAATTCATTACCAAAGATTAATTGAAAAGCGATAAATATTGAAGTAGGGTCTTTTTCAAGGAGGGGGGGGAGATAACAAGGGTCATATTCAGATTCAGGAGGGTATCAAGTGTAAATTGTTTTCATTCACGTACAGCCTAGTTTATCAGTTTTAAAAATCGCACATTCTTAACAGACGCAAAAACATTTTTCCGTCCATTACATTCATGGACGCATGTTCTAAACTAACTGCATGACGAATGTGAATGTCTGTATGCGAGTTATGTTCTTAAAAAAAATAATGTCACTTGCAACTACAAAATTTAATGTAAACGTAGATGCGGATCCAAATCTGTGAACTTTTGAAATTAAAATGTAATCCATGTACAAGAAGATAGGACATGATAAAGAATGAAAATGTCGTTGACAAATAATATTTCCTAACAACTTATCAGGGAAATTCCATACCACCTGTAATCGACAAAATTATAACACAGCCAAATGATTTAAACTAACACTTTATCCCAACAGAATCATAAATCAATCGGATAAGTATAAAAAAATTAAAATTTTAGTTATTATTCTGTGCTTTTTTGGAATTTTATAATTTAGCTCTTGAAGGAATAATCGATTTTCTATTAAAAAAAGTTTTCCCTTGCTAACAAGGAGATGAGTGATAGAAACTAACAAAAGGCAAAGCTCTCTAGCACGCATTGAATTCCGCAAATTGAAACAGGAATTTTCTCGGAGCAAATTTCATGAATGACCAATTCGAACATAAATATAAAGTATTTTAAATCGAATAAACATAGATTCGAAAATTCCAATATTCGAGTTTGCTTTAATTACACACATTTGTTTATTCGACTCAAACTTAGATATTTCTAATGATTTCAACAAAATAATACATAGCGTCAGGTGTGGTAAGGGGAGTATAAAATAAAGCTTTTCTTAAAGAAGGCTCTAAAACAAAACCATTAAATCTATTTTGTTGAAAATCTTGATGAATTGGATTCATATAGATTAAATATGAGTCATAACTTATTCATTTTGTTTGATTGTTTTCTTATACTAATACATTCAAAAGAACATGTTTTGATGTACTCACTTTACCCCACAGTGGGGTAAAGTGGGTATAGTTCTATAATTGGTATAGATTTCGCTAAAAAACATATGCAAATATTGTTTAAGAAATAAAAAATATATCATGATTGTATGAAAAAAATTCTGAAAAAACATTTTTTTCTTATTAAATTCAAGAGTTAATGTTCATGGCTATCAAAATTAGGTCTCACTTCGGATGCAGTATATTTTCCTGAACTATACACAATTTTATCAAAAAGTAAGAAAAGTGTAATAGTTTTTGGTTTATTTGAAATATAAATGAGAGTGTAAAAATTTATATATAAAGTAGTAATTTAAAGTGTTTTTACTATTTATACCAGACATGTATTTTTATTGAATTTAGTAGCTTTAAGGATATAGTTTTGTTGCCCTCTCAAGGCAGAACTTCAGTGAAAAATCATTTATATCTTTAAATATGCCCATTAAGTTGCACTATTGTGCTATTTTGGTAATTATTTTAATTGTATAACTTGTCTGTTAGATTGTTACTCCCCCTATTATTATTTTCTTTAAAAAATAAAATTTAAAAGAAATTTTGTTTTCAGCGTTAAAATTACTCTGTAGGGCTATCATCAAACAAGTAACTATTTCATTATAAAATATGCAGCATTAGATACTTACTAAGGCTAACACAGAAAAGTTTAAACAAATTAACAATAAAAAAACAGTAAAAAAATCATTATCATATAACACTCACCTAAGCCTAACCTCTTTACCCCCACCTCTGAAAACAATTCCTAATAAATAAAATTTTTAACTGTTTTATTAAATATCTATGTAGATCTGTTTTTTAAATGTCTCTCTGCCAATTTAAACTAAAATTAATAGTTATTGACAGTTTTTAATGATATTTGTGGAAAGTTCAACAACAGTTTAAACTAACATACTTTATAAGTTGACCATAACAGATAATTAGTAAACCTTAATTTTTTTTATTATTCAGTATAACTGAAGTAAAAATGCTTGGCTCAATTCCAGTAAATGTCTCCAAAAATATCAAATAAATTATCTTAAAAGGAGAAAATAGATGTTTTTTAACATTTACTCACTTTACCACATGTACCAACTTTACCCCCCCCCCCTGACGCTACTATTTTTAGTTCCCCTGTTAATCCTTTAAAAGTTAAATGTAAACGATAAATATATTGTGTATTTTCGATTAGCTTTTCTACGAAAAGTTCGGCCTATTTACTGGGAAAGTATTGTCTGTATTTTATAAAATCCCTCTTTAATTGTAATTTAGTAACTTCTGCACAACTATTATTTCAACTGAAATAAATAGTTAATTTAAAAGATTCCTAATCTTCTTTGTTTCGACCGTTCCTATTAGCAGCTTAAATCGGTATTTTAATTGAACTGAAAAAAATAATAAAATTTTGTCCTCATACGAAGACTTTAAGTGAAAAGGGGGAAAACATTTCAAAACATTTCGTAAGAATTTTGCAGCAAGTGTTAGGAAATACTTCGCATGTGTTTTGCAATTAATTTTTGAATTTTATGTAAGCATTTAAGTTTGTTTTTGATGTTGAGAAAATAAAATTTCGCTACATTCGATTCAGTATACTTTCTGTTCATTTTTATATTGTTTTAATTGCTTAAAAAAGTTTTTTTGTATGGTTCTATGCGTAAAATTTTGATTTAAGACATTTAAAACTTTAAGAAATATTTTTTTTTTTTGATTTGAAGAATTTCATTTTTATCCAACATTTAAAATTGAATTGTAATTCCTCTTTATTCTTTTGTAACTTAAAGATAGCGAGGGAATACTATCAGCACTATGTTCTAAGCACAAAACTTCTAAATTAATTAATTGTTCACATAAAACATACAAACATTTATACTTTTTACAAGTTAAACATATGGGCACACTTATTTAATGTATAAACCTAAAAAGCGTATAGAAAAATATATGTAATGTATGTTATAGACTTACATATTTAGCATTTTATTAACTTAAATGTAATTGTATACATTTCGAACATTTTTACTTAACACACAAAATCATATATTTTTATTTCATGTTTAACATGCATTTCCATGAAATATGCGTTATGTATTCTTTTAAATACATTATACATAAATATTTATAAATATGAATATTTATGTGTCAGCTTATCTGCGTACGTGCGTGTGTGTATTAGATGTAACACCAGAACCGTTTGGTCTATCATTATAAAAATTAGACGGCGGTTGCAAGAATAATTTTTGCCCCAGATCAAAATGTTACGTCAAAAATGTTACCCAAAAATTCGATCAAAATGTTACGTCAAACGAGCTTCCAGCTCTTAATAGGTTTCCTTCAATTGTTTCTCTGTTCAGCATTTAAAATACCTCTATCTTTATACATTTATAATAGTTTCTTTATTGATTTCAAATTTTTCTTTCACTAAGCTATCAGTTTTACTTCAAAATACTTGCGGTTTCTATACAAAAAACTAATTTTCTAAAATATAACAGTTCTCACGCATCAAACAATGCAAACGAATTTCTAATAAACTTAAAGAAAGTTTTAGAATTAAAGGTAAGTGCTAATTGCACTTTTAATGCAATTATATTCCTTTTCACAATGGGTTTAATTAACCCTAATCAGTTTAATTCATTTCTTTTTCTTTCATAATTGCCATTTATATCACTCTTTGCCAGAAATACTATTAAACCATAAAAGATGAAATGGTAAAAGAAAACAGGGAATACAATTGGAGGAAACCTATTAAGAGCATCCAACAAAGCTCTGTAGAGCACTTAAAATAGAAATAAAGTTCAACAAGGACTCTAATATTGCTGCTGAGTTGTTATGCATTGAAAAAAAAATATTTCTGGAAAGTGAGTTGGGTTTATTAACGCTTCTCAACGAAAGAAAGCATAAATACCAAAATGAATGAGAAAAAAAATGAAATTACGGAAGATGTTGAGGAATGTGAAAGCAGAAAGCGTTTTGTGCGAGAAATCTCATAAACATTTTGTTCTAAGATGTTGAAGGAAAATAAATTGAATTCGGTTGAGAGGGAAAATTTTTATTGAAGAGTTTTATTAAGAAGAGGGAATTTTATGTTTTAGAGACGAGAGAAATATCCGGTTTTTCCAAAGGTTTTTTTTAAAGCATTTTATTCATAATTTCATTAAAAATACCGTTTCAAATTCACTAATAACCATAATAATATTTGCTTAATATCTCATGAATAAATCATAAATTCTGCGGAAAAGAATCGTTGTTCGTTTGAATTATCACGATATAGTGGAAATTCCATTAGAGTTAATCTTCTTTCTTTAAGTTACTCAGTAGCACTTTAACACTAAATGTCACTTTATAACAAAGCTACATCAATAAGGATAATAATAAGTTCAACAGCATTTCACTTAAAAAAAAATTTGAAAAGTTGAAGATTAACTGTTAAGTTATATAGTGCTGATATACGTGATAATCAATTTGAATGTCATTATATACTAAATGTCACTTTATAACAAAGTTACATCAATAAGGATAATAATAATTTCAACAGCATTTCACTTAAAAAATGTTTTGAAAGATTGAAGATTAACTGCTAAGTTATATAGTGCTGATATACATGATAATCAATTTGAATGTGGGTATATACTAAGTCAAGAAAAAAAAGTTCGGTGATAATCTCTGAAAATAGGAGTTCTTCATTACCACATTGATATACACCGAAGATCCATTACATTATGAACACCCTCCATCTATAACAATGGGCTCGCCCAGGTTTTCCCGGTTTCTCGCCCATGAACAATGTTTTCATGGGGCACATTAGGACCCATAATCCTCATAGAACAATCCCTAACGCCTGTAAGCTACTTGAACATAGTTGCAGACCAGGTTCACCCATTCATGGCAACAGTTTGTCCTGCGGGTGATAGTGTTTACCAACAGAATAATACACCTTGTCAAAAGGGTCGAATCGTCATGGATTGGTTCGAGGAACATTCCAATGACTTTCAAGTCATGTCTTAGCCCCCAAATTCTCCAGATATTAATCCAATAGAGCATTTGTGGTCCTACTTGGAAAACCAAATTTGTGCTGCCACACTACCCTCTCGCAAAGTGAGGGAATTGCAGTACCAGTTGGTGAGCGCTTGGTACCAGATACTTCAGACTACCTATCTGCACCTTGTGGAATCAATGCCATTGCGGGTGCTAGCAGTTTTGAGGGCTAAAGGGGATCCTACATGTTATTAGCAGGGTGGTCATAATGTAATGGCTCTTCGGTGTATGTGATAATCAATTTGAATTTTATTATATACTAAATCATTAAAGAATTACTCGGTGATAATCTTTTATAATAGGTTATGAATAAGCTATAACTTTAAATATAGTTACATTTATTTCACCAATCATTCTACGTAATTCAATTCTCCATGAATTTTTTTGAAACAGTTTTTGTGGGATCAAAACTACTTTTTCTAGAGATTGTTTGGGTATTTGAAAAAATTAGACTGGATAAGGTATTTACAAATTTCATTAGTGATCTTGAGTTTCAAAGTTTAATCTTTTGCGATCGTATTAAGTTTATACGTGGGTGTCATGCTGGTCAGAATTAATTTACTTAAAGAATTAATTTATGCACTATTATTTCAAATTCTAAGTATCTCCGAAGCTTGTCGACTTAATATAATATAAGATCAGTATGATTCTTTGCTGTGGTGGCTGAGAGCAGATATATGACTGGAACGGTAAAAAAAGCGCTGCTGGCTGAAAGTAGACATACGACCACGAAGGGTTAATAACCAAAAGATGCATCTGAATTAATTGTTGAGAATTGATCTAGCCATAGTGATTGATTTAAATCATCAGTGGTTTTCTACGAAGCTTCTTTACATGTTCATGTTTATGTACCTTAAAGCTTTCATGATGTACAATATATCAACAGATTTCTGAACGCAGCTGAAAGATTTGATCATTTAAATAGTATATCTGGCCTTTCTTTTTGAATAGCGGTTTTATTCGAATATGTAGCAACATTTTACACCTATGCACACAGTAGCTTACTGTAACAATTCCTTTGCTCCAACAATATATAACAATTTCTACTTCCTTAAATTAAGAGCAAATTGTTATAGAAGACGGAATAGGAAAATCAAAATATGGAAAATATTACATATTGAGATAATTCCGCATTTTGTGACGTAAACGAATTTTCCAAAATGTCTTCCTTTCATCTCAAAAGTGACGTAAATCAAAATTTATATGCAGGATTTTCGCCATTTGTCACACTGAAGAAAAGTCATGTGACTTACTCTCCAAAATAGACATCTGCAGAGAATGGCGTTCTCTCTGGCTAAGACGTTGAGTAATGTTATGCTTTTCTATAAATGGCTCTGAATTTCCGGATTGCCTCTTCATTTTTCCGGTACTTGCTTTTAAAGATTTGTAAGGGCTTCAATTCAACTTTGGTGCTTAAACTATAACTCCAAAACCTGTTTTTAATTTAAAATTAAACTCCATTGCCTCTCGTAGGTGATAAGTTTTAAATTGATTGCTTAATTTTGTTCTAAAAATAATTTTTAATGTTCGGGTTTTTTTAGAGACTTCGTGTTTTTTCGTTAATTTCACTATACCGAGTGATTTATTGCTACATGTGATTACATTATTTCTGAATAGCGTGATCTTTAACTTTTTTAATGCATTTTTCCCCCTTAGCCATTCACAATATGATTAAATCCCAACATAACAGAGTTCTAAATCTGACAAATAGGGTACCTGAAATGCCATATACAAATCAATACAAAAATTAGTTGCTTTAGTTAGAAAATAATGTACATAAGTATTTTTGTCTAATTCACTTTAGTTGCCGAAGTATAAATGATTGAAAAAGTAATGCCATAAAGTTGGGTGAAAAGAAAGAATGTCTTAAATTTCGCCAAATGCGTTTGGAATACATTTGGAAGAATTATATTTATGCCGTTCGACGTTTTTGACGTAATTTTCCGCAATATGGTACTCCGTTCGCACTTTTTGTGACGTAATATTACGTTCCTGGTTTGTCTTTCCATTTCTTCTTGTCTTTTGATGTATCTTTTTTTTTCTGCGCTTGCAAAAGAGAGATAGGAAAACAAATGCATTAAAGCAAGCAGGGGTGAAGGTAATGAAAAGATAAATTTCAAAACATTTCTCGTTAATTTTAATTCAGTAAATAAATTATTATCTTTAGGAAAATTGTCAACTGCAACATTGTTGTCTTGATGTTATAAATGTCCTTGAAAATTATCTGTTATAAATTTGGTCTTATTAATCTAATTTTTAACTTCAATTTGCGGGATGAATTAAACTTGGCTACATATTAAAGGCGTAGTTTTTAAGAATTTATAACTTGATAATCGATCACTTCGAAATAGATAAAGCAAACTTTATTTATTATTTTCTATACTGAAAAAATATCTGTGTAAAAAAAATAAACCTACTTGACAAATTGGCACTTAAGATACCTTCCAAGTGAAACAAACCTTCTTTTTTCCAAAACAAAAACACCTGCTATCAATGTCGACTTTTAACTGCATTGCTTTGCTTAAGGGTGTTTTTCCAAGCTATTTAACCAAGGAAAATAAAAAAGTCACAATTTGAGGGCCTCAAACTCGAAGCATAGAGGTGCTAGGGAAAATGAAAGAAAATGATTTTATACTGGAATTGCTGTGTATTCGTTCTTCTTAAAAAAAATGATAATAGATAAATAAATCTGAATTTATTAACTTTACGCAATCAGGGATAAAACTGAAAGGCAGCATAATTCAAAGCAATCAAAAATAAAATAATTTCAAATTGTACTATAATTATAATTATTGCCCTTTCTGGCATTTTAAATTTAATGAATCATCCAAATCATCAAGTCAAATAATCAAAAAGTTTAACAAGAATTAATAATGACTTAATCATTTGCACCGAATAACATCGAGGTTAGAACATGGTAGTCAAGATTTACCACAATCCAGCTATTTTCCCGATGAATTTTCCCTTTACATAATATTTTTTCCAATATTATTTTTATAATTATTGACTCTGTGCTATTTGGATTTACAGAAACACATCTTGAAAACACAGCTAACAAAATAAACACGTAATTTCAGATAGTTCTCTAACAACAAACTCCGTGCATGCGCGTACACAACATAATCCATCAAAGTAAAATAGCAATTCAACAAACAAAACGCTTTTCTTTTTTGCAATACTATATTGAAACTATTTTCTATATATTGATATTTTGCCCTATTTCCATAATTGCACAAGATAAATAAAGACAAAACGTAACCTAACAGTTATGAATACCTGTCACAAACATCACAAAATAAAATTTAAAAATAACATATTATTTCCTAAAAAAAACATTTATTTCATATAAGACGAAAAAATTTTATTCATATTATTCATAAATGTTCATTTTTATTTATATTAAGAAATAAATTTTGGTTACTTTTCTTTTAATCATTCTCGCCAAGAAACAAAAGGTGAACAAGATACCAAAAAGTGAACAAGACAATTTCTTTTCTACTGGGATGAAGAAAATTAAATCCTTTGATAGAATTAGATATATCTTTCTTTCTTTGGATTGAACAAATATTTCTTCCTCACTTTCAATCGAATAGATATTCATTAATTTACTTAATTTTTTATTTAGCTTTACTTTACCTTAAATTGTAGTTCATGTTTTTAATTTTATTTCATTCTTTAAAAGCTTATTTTATACTTTAAATATAATTTTATTTTTCCATTTTTAAGGGTTACACTTTACTTTTATTTACACTTTGTTTTATATTTTACACTATGCTTCATACTCTGCACTTTACTTTTATTCTATACTTAGTGCTTAACTTAAGTTTTTATTTATTATTTCTTCTATACTTTACTTTATTTTTTACATTACTTAAACTTTTTACTTCATTTTGCTATTTAAAAGCAATGTTCTCATTTATTTTAATAAAATAAGCAATAACACAAAATATTCTACTCTCAAAAAATAACGGATATCTTAAAGGTAAAAATTAAGAGGCCATTGAAAGAGCAATGATGCTAGAATTCTAGATACTCTATGTGTTACGTCAAGCGCTCAGGTATCATAATTTTGATCTAGTTGCGCTTTCTACGTCATTTTGTTAACATCGTTTTGTTTGTCATTTCTAAGTTAACTTTTCAAAAAATTGTATGGCTGGCAACAGCATTTTTATTTTTTAAGTTGTTCATTTTTTTTCTTTTAGAATTCGTTCTTTTTTAGCGAAATGTTTTTTAACCTAGCAGAATTCTTTGCCGACTGTTATCTCTATATATGAAGAAAATAAAGTAAATATTTAAGTGTTGTGAAAAGAATCTTATTTAGTTGTACAACGTACTTCATTGTGCTTCAACTCAGACCGATTCTTCGTCAACGTGGGTTTGAAGTTCGTAGCATTGAATCAGTAGCATATAGAGATCAGTGATTGAAACTCCTTCTGTATCATTTCATGCACCAACAATTTAAACTTGTATGCCATCTTTAGAGCAACTTTTTTAAAGTACAAAAAATAATGGCACTGTTAATTGTTATTTGAAGTAAAATGTAAATTAATTTGTTTCATTAAAACAACATTGTAAATTAATTTGTCTAAACAACAATTTATGTAAATAAATAAATTGTATAGTTATAAAGCTATAAATTGTGTAAATCGATACAGATTTGATGAACAAAATTTATAATCTAATGTAAGAAAATAAAGTATGCTCTGATCTGCTATAAAAGGATGGTGAAATAGTGTCTGCTTACATTAGAATCTTAAATTTTATTATAAACTCATATATTTGAAATATATGTACTGTAAGAATTGCAAATTGTATATTGAGTCATGCATGGTTTTTTCGAGGGCTTTTACTGTTCCTTCATTAATTTCAAATTTTCTAATTTAATAGATATTATTTGAAAACTAAAATCAATTCAGTGATTCTTTATGCAACTTATATTCACAGCACGTAATGTAGCAATGACAAATTTAGAAAACACTTTCACTTAACTGCATAATTTTGAGAGGGATCATCAAGAAAAATCTATTTGCTTATCTTCTTCATTATGCTGAGGTAAAGTGAAATAAAATCTTTATTATTATCTCGTGCGGAGAAATAAGAGTAATGCATGATATATACTATTTATCAGACAATTGTAACTTACTATCTGTACTTTCTTTTTCATTCAACTATTAATTATTTAGAGTACAAATCAAGTTCATTTTACATATCGAAAAATAAAGTAATGTTTGTGTTGTAACAATTTTAGTTTTAGTTTCCTCTTCAACAGAGTTCAAGCTTTAGAAGCAATTATACTAAATATTATAGTAGAATACCATTCGAAGTCGATTGTAATGTAATGCTTGAGAGAATGCAATAAAAGTATGCTTTCAAATAAGTGTAATGGGAACTTTTCTTGAACATGGTTTAAGAGAAGTTATTCGTATTTTTACAATCTGTCTGAATAAAAATAACGATTAGGAAGTTTTGAAACTCTCCATAAAAACTCTAGAATTCTATCTTTAAATATATACTGGTTTTGAATAAAATATTTTTCTGGTAAACTAAACCTGAAACATTTCTCAATAAATCTGTCTTTCAAAAGTAGAGTTAATTCTAATTCAGTATTATTTATTAATTATAAAATAGGTAACTAAATAAATCAAATAATTCAAGTAATTTAATTTATGAATAAAAATATTTTTGAGTAGACTATTAAGAAAATAATGGAGCAAAATATTTTAATTTTTTACCTACAAGAGTATGCTCTGCATTAAACAGGTGTCGAAGCTGACGTCACATCCCTTACCTGTCCGCTGGAAATCCATCAATGATCAATCAGGTAGCAACCAATAAGAATGCGTTTCTATTGGAATGGGAATATGAATCGTCCAATAGGAATAGTGCAAACTGATTGATTTATTCCACTCAAGTGATATAGTTCAGCTTCTGGCTTGGAAATCTGTATCTGAGGGAGGAAAATTAATCAAATTCTTCTCCTTAATGGGCAATTGAGAATACTTTTTTACATTTTTGATTTTCCCAATTGGTACCGAAATTTTTTTTATACTTTATTTCTGATTTATATTCAATTTATTTGCTGAGTAAAGACTCGTCTGGGAAAAATTTCCCTTAAACGCCGTAAAGAGTTTCATTGTCCTTCAAAATAACTGAACAATTTAGCAAAAACATCTCAGAACTACCTTCAGATATAGACTATGTGCATATACTCTGTATTAATAAAACGAAATTTTTCGAATATGAATAGTATAGCTTATTCCGAGTAAGTCGTACTTACACTTACTTGAGAACGAAAATTAGTAATCTTATGTGATGCACTCATATCAAAATGACTGATTTCCTGTAAATTCAATTCTTGTAATTCAAACATATTATTAAAAGTTATTTGGGAATATTTCTTTATAATTTAATTCATTACTTATAATTTGATTCCTTGTTTATAATTCGTTCTTCAAATGCTTATGATTTTGTTTATGTTTATGTTTTTTCTCTTCAAAAATACCTCATTTAAAATGCGTAATTAAGTACTTGTAGCCCAGTAAGTTTCTTCAAAATGAACTGATCTTGTTAGAAACCGAAGTACCAAATATAAATTAGATTATAAATTAGATATAAATTTGATTATAGATTAGATTAGATCAGAAATAAATTAGAATTAGATTACTAAGAATCGTATAAATTATATTGTTACCCTTTTATTTTCTCAATATTCATGCTCTTAATTCAATAGTGCAAAGCAAATTTTACGATGTAGGTTACGATCAAATTGAAAACATAGCAAATAAACAAACAATATGAACAAATAAATAAAAATGGAAAATTTTCAATAAGAAAGATATTTGAAAAACAATCTGGGGATCCACACTGAAGTAAGCATTGGAAAGAAATAAACTGAATTTCTTTCTTCAAAATACATATCCATGCTTTCGCAGAAAGAATATATGGAAAAGAAATCTTGAGAATTTTCGAGACAGTGAAGAGTTTCGATTTTGTTAGAATTTCAATGAGATAGTTCGCGTGGGACTATACCGGCATTTTGCTTTCCGTTTCACTCCTTTTTTAGATTTTGCTATTTTTTGGAGAAAGGGACAAAAAATCTGACGCCACTGTTATATTCAACTAATGCAACAAAAAAAAGGAAAAAAAATATACGTATGTTGCGAGAATTATTTCCACTTTGAAGCACCAGAAGGAGAAATTTACATTCCCCTTGAAAGAAAGATTTTTTTTTCTCCCTTCAGACTGGGGTGTCGCAACCTTGTAGGATTTTGGTTTCTCGAAAACATCGAACAATTGTAGTCTTCGAAAAAATATAATAAACCAAAAAAACTGATATACTAAATCCAATATTTGGTTTTTTTAAAATATGTGATTGTAGTTCCTTCTTTAGTTGATTTGATAGTGACAGTTATCAATATTTCTATGGAATAAAACAAAGAAAAGAAGCACCGAAGATTGAGGATAGCTCTATGTGTCCTATTACTTGATGCGTTATTCAAAGATTCATTTTTATTTTTTGAAAGATTCTTATTAAAATATCTGCTTGATAAAGTGGAATATGTTCAAAACCAGATGAATGAGCAATGTAATTATTTTTCGCGTAAACAATATTGCATACGAATAATAATATTGCATCCGCGTTATATTCCAGTTCAACAAAATTATTCTCCTTGTTATGGAAACATTGCGAGCAAAGAAAAGAAAAAACGAAAGGCGAAATATGGAAATCAAAGAAGAAAAAAAGTTGGAGAAAAAAACGATGGGGACTGGAAAAAGAAGAAGAAAGTGATTTGGCAATGCAAATTATAGGAAGGTGGGGAAAAAATTCTTGAAGGAAGAAAAGGAAGAAGCAAATAAGAAAGAAATAAACGGAGAACAATAGGGAAGATAAAAGAAGGAAAAAATGATCAACGAAAAAGAAAGGTGGTGAAAAAATTAAGACTAAGTCAAATAAAAAGAGAAAGATATAGCAAAAGCAAAATTGTGAATATATAACATAAACCAATGAAGAAAGGAAGGAATCAGTGTAATAAAATATAAAAGAAGCAATGTAAAAAGGTCGAAAAAAAGAAAGAAGTAATGCAAGAAGGTAGAAAAAAAAGAAAGAAGCAATATATAGTGAAAAGAATATAACTAGATAAAAGAGAAAGAAAGCAAATCAATACTAGAAAGAAAGGGGCAGAATTCAATGAAAAAGAAAGTAATGGAGATTAAAAAAAAAAAGGATAAAGCAATAAAAGAATCAATAAAATAATACGAAGCTGAAAAGAAAGAAATCAAGAAAGGAAGTAAAAAGAACCAAATGAAATAAAGTAGAAAAAAATAAAGAGTGAAAGAATGAACGAAAAAAAAGAAAGGCTGCAAGATGAAAAAGAAAAGAAGGAAGGAAAAGAAAAAGAGTCTTCGTACAAAAATGAACTAAACTCAAAATTTAGAAATCTGATAACAGTTTTTGGGTTTTTTCTACTTTCAGTTTCCAATAAAGAGCCAATACTTAAGCTTCTTAATCAAAATAGGCAATAAAAAATGTCCTTACGACGTAAGTACTAAATAAAGGAATAACGTTTTCGAAATCTAGCGACTTATATTCAAGATGGAATTTAATTACCCAAAACATGACACCGCACAAGGCTTAGCTTCAGATAAATTTCTGACTTCAATGTTAATCTTCTTAATTCATTTCACTTTCACACTCCGTTCTCATTCCGTGACACTCGGTTTTAATTCAGGCATATTTTATGAAATTGTTGCCTTGATTACATGATATCACAAGTTCTTTTTTTTTTTTTTTTACCTGAAATTTAGCGCTGTATAACAGTGCATTGACACTTGCACTGCTAAACGCAAATCTAGTATTTGGAGTTTTTTGACTAACAATAGTTTTTGATCAGATTAATTGGTCATTTTTCTCAATCCTAATCTAAAAAAAGAAAAAGAAAACCATTCTTTGTTAGTACGTAGTAATATTTCTTAATACAGAAAAATACCATTTTATTCTTCAAAAAAATCAACTTAACAAAAAAAAATGAAATGACACAAAATTTTTTTTTTCTGGGTAAATTTTTAAACTTTTAAAGGAAAAAATCGCTTGAGTTACTGAAATACTATTAAAAATATTTTTTTTTTCAAAATGAAAGCTTATTTTAAGTTAAACAATAACCTTTCTTATCTCATGAACTTAAAAAGGGCTTAAAAATCAGTGAGTGTAAGTAATTTTGAATTTCTAGGAGACAGGCTTTTCGTTAGCTAATGGGCGCTAGAGTTAGGTTATAGTAGAGTGTTGTAAACCCTAAAATGTGGTTTAATTAGTTTATCTGGTTGTTTCACTTATCGTAAGACATGGGAAAACTAGACTTTTTGTGTTAAGCATCTCTATGGTGCTACCATTTATGTGCGAATGAGAGTATTGTATTCTAATAGTCTAGGTTTGCAAGTTTGGGAGTGCAAGACACTGTTAACCCTTCATGGGTTGATGGGAATGGGGGAAATATAGTGGTGTCAACGTTGGAACTCAAACCCTTGTTCTGCCGCTCATGAATTTGACAGATTAGCCCTCTCAGCTATAATATGCACCCAGCTGCAAGGAACTAGCTTCATTAAGTGGGCCTAGTTGGCAAGATAAAATTCTGGTTGCTTAACTGTATTAGATGAAAACAGTTAATAAACGGTTTTTCTCACAGTTAATAGTTTGAATACCATCTTAGTTATGGTTATTTTGCTGTTTTGTTTGAATATGGGAAAATAACAGTTATTTAACCGTTTTTTCCAAGAAACTTCTTAAAGTGTAGTTTAATACAGCGTTTCGAAGTTCGGTCTTAAATTTTTGTTGTTGTTGCTTACCTCGGAATCGTCTGGCAGCGCTAGACGACTCCCATGAATCCGAACACCTCCAAAAAGTCCATAAAAAGACTGGAGTCTCACAGGACCTGATCTTTACCGAACCCCAAACAAGTCAGAATATGCACAAGGGAGGCCATGTCTGTCGAGTACCAATGACATTCAGGATAAGTTTTTTGGCCCCGGTTGAAAGTAAGGGAACTAGTGTGGCCACTCAAGAAGCGTGAAAAGGCAGTTTGATTGGCTCTCGGTCTAAGATTGAAAGATTCTCCCTGTTTTTTTACAAAATACCAGGAGTAGTTGGGAGGAGTTCTTATGGTCTTTTTTAATATCATTTTTGCCAGGGAAGAAATTTCACTAAAGGTAAGCTTCCCACAATGATCAGTGTCTTCTTCGGCAGCGGATTTGGCCAGGAAGTCAGCCCTCTCATTCCCATCAACCCCAATATGTGAGGGAATCCACTGAAGGTGTATGGAATGGTTGGATGAAAGCCTGTCAATTAGGTCTTAAATTTTATTTACTTATATTTTTTTCACTTTTTACATGCATCTGCATATCTATCACTCATCAAAACATTACTATTCTCTTTTATAAAAGTTTCTTCCTGAGAAATTAGTTTTAGATTTAGTTTTGTATTATTTAATATTGTAATTTCCGAGAAAATTTTGTTTAGTGAATTTTGTTAACTTTCTCATTATCTCGAACAATGTAGCTTGATGAAATTCAAAATCTAAAATTTGCCAGAAATTGGTTGAATTAGTTCCGGAGAAATAAAAATAAAAAAATAAGATTTTTTTTTAAATTTTGATTTATCAGAAGCTAATTACCGTCATAATAAACGTTTTACAAAAAAATATTTATCACGAGATATTGTTTAAATGGTAGTTTTCTGTTATTAATCATTGTATTTTTTATAATTATATATTATAATTATTTTATTACAGTTAAGAGATTTATAATAAGCCATCCCTTTTATTCCAGGATCATTATTTTAAACTTTTAAGTTTCTAATTTTTTCTCTTATCTCAATGAAATCATTGAAAAGAAATCCAAGCACTTTCTGCTAAATTCTATTTCTCTTTTGAGTATTCCTATTTTTTTATTTCCAAATTTCGAAATAAAATGCTCTGAACAGATTGAAATCAAACCAACATTTGCTCTGTTATTTGAAAATATAGTAATCTGATTTTTTTTTTCCTGCTTAGTAACGTAACTCAGAATAGTCCATCCGCATTCCTGAAATACTTCTTTTAGAAAGAAGCGCTATACTTTTTTTTGAAAAAAAAAGAAGGAAATTTGTTACTTTTATATTTGTATGTTTTCGACCGTATTTATTTTTTTTAAACGCTCATTAAATAATTTAAATATTTAAATTAAACGGCAACGTCATTGCAAAATTATCTGTTTCATTTAGAGATGCCACTATTTAGGCTTTCCCAGTTGAAGCGGTAGATGAAAATCATCCTGATTGAGGTGGTGCAGCATCTCCTAGAAGAGAGAAGGCCTCAACACGGTTTGATTAAGTAATCCGACGTAACGAACATAAACTGCGCTGTGGAAGCAATAAGAAGGATGTCACTACATTCAGGCTATTAAACTGCGCGCTAGGGGAAAATGCGAAAGATGTCATTACGTATGGACTACTAAAGGATCAAATTTCTTGTTTATGGTAACCCGTGCTGCGGCCTTCTCTCTTCCAACAGGCATTGGGCGATGGGAGCTAAAGAGTTTCACTTGATATTCCAATGTGAGGAGATGATTTCCTATTCGGCGATTTTAATAATATTGCCAAAATAAATTCCAAAATGTAACCTATACGGCAAATGTAAAACAACATGATATTTTATATTAAAAATGTTCCTTTATTTCTTCAGTAGTTGAGATAAGTTTGTTTTTTTTTAATTTTTGTTCATTTTTTCCATGCGATAGATTCATTACTATATCATTGATGAGCATTTCATTCTTGTCTGGACACAACTCAAAAAACGTGTGAATAATGAACACTGCTAAAAATGAACGAAGGAAAAGAACACATCACAAAAAGCTTTTAATCTCAAAAGCTGCTTAAGAAAATGGACATAGCATTTTACTCCGCTTTTCAAACTTCTTATAAACAAATTATTCTTTTTTTAAATAGTAAACTAATAATTTCAAATAAAGTCGTATTGTGGTATCTTCCATTTGTCAAGTGCAAGTTTTTAAATTAATATTTTTTTAAAAGATTTTAAATATCAACAGCTGTTTTTACAAGGCTGTCACGGGCTATAAATTTGTAAGAATAGTATTAACTTAACGTTGTACGAATTTATAGTTTTAAAAACAACTTATTATTTAGTCTTCTGAATACAATCTGATCACCTAAGAAGTTACACCGGCAACATACCCAGCCACTTCGATCCCGAAATCCGGTACTTAGAAGCGTAATGATTAAACTTAGTGTTTAAAAAAGTAAATATGAATTTTTTCGTTCGTTGTTAAATTTAGGTCGAACATTGAAAAGGTGTATTTTTGTAGGTTTATTTTCTTAAACACGCACTTTGAGCAGCGTTCATTTTTTAAACACGTTTAGTTTGCTGCGTCCACTTTCTTAAACATGCCTTTTGAGCTGTGTCCTTTTTCTTAAACGCGCTATTTGAACTGAATAAATTTTCTTAAACATGCTTTTTGAGCTAAGTCCATTTCCTTAATCTCGCTTTTTGAGCTAAGTTAATTTTCTTAAACATACTTTTTGAGCTGAATCTAGAATCAAAAGCTCACTGATATGAACACAGATTATTAGTAACGTGTTTGTTTTTAATAATCACTGTTAATCTTAATAAGAGTAGGAATAATCGGGATAATAGGGATATATTTTTAAACTAGTGTTTATTTTTTAATAAATAGCTTTCCCCGGTCGGTATACACTTGCCTGTTATTCCCTACGCTAATATTTTGATGGCTAATATTTTGATGGAAAGAAAAAAACGATGCCAAGGCCTAAACTTACCGAGACTGAAAAAGCCAAAGCCAAAGAACGTAGACGGGAATAACTTAAGCGTTACACGCAAACGGATGAACTAAAGGATTCTGGTAGCAAACGCAAGCATGAAGCCCATCCCTCACAAAAGTACCAAAGTGGTTGAGAGAATTATACCCTACCGAAGAGCGAATGGTGACCCTCCGAACCCCTTTCATGCAAATACTGGGAACTGCAAGAGCTGGGTGTTGATCACCAGTTAGGGATAAAAGGATCCATTGTCAACTTACACAATAACTTGCACAAGAACGTGATTGCAATATAAATTTTTCATTCACTATTAATGCAAAATTGAAAAAAAGGCTAGCTTTCAAATCATATTTCATGTATGAACTTGTGAATCCGAAATTGGTGTATGATGCAGCTTACAATCTCCTTCAAACACCATTGTACCAATCCGAAAATGTTAATATTGATCTCGATTGGCTGTTCAATGTCTATTCAGTCATCAAAGTCCATTCAGTCAATAAAGTTGCTTTCCCCAAAAAAAAATTTGACAGCAACCATTTTGCCAATGGGTAACCTGTGATCACCTTGAGGTGATCACGATTTATTTTTTTAATAATAAAATGGTTTACTCAGATTCTATACTTGATTATATTATTAAGACTGACAAAGGAAAGCAATAAAAAAAAGCTCAAAGTGTGATCGAAAATATATTAGCAATAAGTAAACCATATTGCAGGTATCGTTTCCACATGATTGAAATTTTAATAGGGTCCTTTGTCAACGAGTACGAAAATCATTATTTTGCACAAAAGCTATTTAATATTTGAGAAAAACTTATTTTAGCCATAAAAGCAACCGTGATTAGACATAAGAGCATAAGAGAGAGAATCACAGAGACTTCCTCCTTTTTTTGAAACTCGAATTCTTAAATTGGGAAAAGTTTTTAAAACGTACATACTAAAAAAATAAAATTTCAATCTTTTTAAAAAAAAATTGAAAAAATAAATAACTTTACCTATTCAACTGGAACAAAATATATTTTGAAGAAAAGAATAACTTCGCGTTCTAAAAACAAACCGGGACGTATAAAGGATTATCTCTAAATACAACCCTTTTAATTTGCATATTTAAAACTCCTATAAAAAATGAATTGATACCTACGACACTGGAGTAGCATACTTCACAAGCAATTATCTAATTACGAAACACCTCATAAGCAATTATCTAATTACGAAACTCAGCATTAAATTGTAAGGATTCAGGTTAAAATTAGACTTAAGCTTACTAGCGCTTTGAGGTCGTATTAAGTTTATACATGGGTGTCATGCTGGTCGGAATTAAATTACTTATTTATAAAATATTACTTATTTCAATTTTAAAAATGTCAATTATAATTTATAAAATATTATTTCAAATTCAAAGTATCTTCGAAGCTTGTCGACTGAATATAAAATCAGTATGGTTCTTTGCTGTGGTGGCTGAGAGCAGACATACGACTGGAACGGTAAAAAGGAGTTGGTGGGTGAGAGTGAACATAGACCGAAAAGGGTTAAAACCCACTTGAAACATATTACCTTCAATCTTCGCCACCTTATTTTTAATAATTGAAACAAATTGAAATAAATATAATCTGACATCATAATGATTCCTCAGACTTTCTGAAGCTTCTTCTTCTTTCATTATTATTTGCGATCCATACAATGCAATGTAGTTCCTTACTTAATTTATCATATCACCTTGGCTATAGAAAAACTTTTTTTATATTCAAATCCTGAAATTATTTGTTTAACAGTTTCAGTTTAAAAACACAACTACACTTTCAAAAATCAGGAAAAACGTATAGAAAATCTTATAGAAAAACGTCTCTTTCTTTCTTTTTTTAATTCTAATAAATGATATTTAAATTAATATAGATACGTTGTTCTACCTATGAATAAAGCTAGACAACTGGAATAACACGTTACAGATAACCTTATTAATTAATCCGTTATATATATATATGAATTTTTNATATATATATATTATTTATACCAATGCAGAATCGTATTAGATAAAAGAAACAATCGGTGTTTAAGTCATTCTTTTATGAAGTTTTCGAATAAACACCGTTATTCAAATTGTGGTTCATTTTTATTTATATTAAGAAATAAATTTATGTTACTTTTCTTTTAATCATTCTCGCCAAGAATCAAAAGGTGAACAAGAGAATCAAGAGGTGAATAAGACAATTTCTTCTCTACTGGGATGAAGAAAATTAAATTCTTTGATTGAAGTAGATGAATATATCTTTCTTTCTTTAGATTGAACACATATTTCGTTCTCACTTTCAATTGAATAGATATTCATTTATTTACTTAATTTTTTATTTTGCTTTACTTTACCTTAAATTGTAGTTTATACTTTTCATTTTATTTCATTCTTTAAAAGTTTAATTTATACTTTACATTATACTTTAAATATAATTTTATTCTTCAATTTTTAAGGGTTACACTTTACTTTTATTTGCTCTTTATTTTATATACATATATTTGAAAAGTAAAGATAGAGTGGCGCTTACTCACTTGAAAAATTTTAATTGAATGAATGTGCATTGCAAATTACTTACTGGTACATGCATTATTTTTTCGAAATAGTTGCCGCCATCGTCAAAGTATTTCTTAAGTGTGGGTACAAGTTTTTGAACTACAAAGTCATAGAACTTTGTCGTAACCTCGTAACCACATTTTAACTTCAATTAAGAGTCTGAATTAACGCAGACATTATAAAAACGTGCTGCTCTAACAAGGCTCACCATAACAATAACGAATGCATTCGAGGGAAAATCAAAACGTTCAAGGTTACAATCCGAGTCCGATTTGCCAACGGACTCATATAAATTTTTGTTTTGCTGCCATCGGTTAAGTATCTTTACTTTGCGAAAACACCTCGTATATATCGCTGAAAAAATGTCAGAAGGTAAAATAAAATAGAAGTATATATATTCAAAAGTAAAAATTAAAATATACTCTTAAATATATATCGTCCTCTTATCTCTCTATTTTGATAATTGCTGTTTCAAGAGGAAAAGGGAAAAATCATATAAAAAAAGCATGCCACAGTAGGATTTTAAAGAATTTCACACTCAAAGAATTTCAGGAACAGAGAAGATGTCAGAGACTGAAAATTTCTCGCAAAGTTGGGCGGTTGCAAATTGATTTACTACCATCGGTTGTCTCACGATCTAATTGTGAAAGTGCAGTTTGTCAGATAGTGCAATGTGTAGTGTAGTCAAGTCAGAGATGGAAAATTCCTCACAAAGTTGGGTGGTTGGAGAGCGTAATGCAAATTGATTTACTACCACCGGTTTTTTGCTTCACGATCTAATTGTAATAGTGTAGTCAAGTCAGAGATGGAAAATTCCTCGCAAAGTTGGGCGGTTAGAGAGCGTAATGCAAATTGATTTACTACCACCGGTTTTTTGCTTCATGCTCTAATTGTAATAGTGTAGTCAAGTCAGAGATGGAAAATTCCTCGCAAAGTTGGGCGGTTAGAGAGCGTAATTCAAATTGATTTACTACCACCGGTTTTTTGCTTCACGCTCTAATTGTAATAGTGTAGTCAAGTCAGACATGGAAAATTCCTCGCAAAGTTGGGCGGTTAGAGAGCGTAATGCAAATTGATTTACTACCACCGGTTTTTTGCTTCATGCTTTAATTGTAATAGTGTAGTCAAGTCAGAAATGGAAAATTCCTCGCAAAGTTGGGCGGTTAGAGAGCGTAATGCAAATTGATTTACTACCACCGGTTTTTTGCTTCACGCTCTAATTGTAATAGTGTAGTCAAATCATAAATGGAAAATTCCTCGCAAAGTAGGGTGGTTGAAGAGCGTAATGCAAATTGATTTACTACCACCGGTTTTTTGCTTCACGCTCTAATTGTAGATAGTGTAGTCAAGTCAGAGATGGAAAATTCCTCACAAAGTTGGGCGGTAAGAGAGCGTAATGCAAATTGATTTACTACCACCGGTTGCCTCACGATCTGATTGTGAAAGTGTATTTTGTCAGATAGTGTAGTGCATAGGTCCACCACCCTATGCCCGCGGACACGATGGCACTCGTCGATCGGTCTAGGTGTGCCCACTGCTTGTGCCCAATGATAAAATATTTCAGTTTTGCATTTTCTCATAAATGCTATGCAAATTTTTTTGCTTTTTCAATATTGATGATAAGCACAGAAGAAAAAGCCCTTCCAAGTTGGCGAGTTGTTAAAAGAAGCATTTTTTACTGAGGCTGATTGCTTATTTGAGGGATTTTCCAACAAACGTGTGATCATGTCAGCAATACAAAACTTACAGTTATCAGATAATACTGTTAGAAGAAGAATAGGAGCCATTTAAAAAGATATGCAAACGCAGTTGAAGAGTGATTTGAAAATATGTGAATAATTCTCTCTGCAATTTGACGAGTCTACAGACATAACAGACGCAGCACAGTTAGCAGTTCTGCATGGTGAGAATGGTATTTATTGATTTTACAGTAAAAGAAAAGCTACTAAAAATATTGCCCATGAAAGGACAGACAACGGGTAAGAATATTTATATAACATATGCAAATTTTATAAATATGCCTCTCCAGAAATTGTCTCCGATAACCACTGATGGGGCACCAACAAAAGAGGGAAACGTGAATGGTTTTATTGCTCTCAGTATAAAAGATAGGTAATTTCCAGATTTTATGTCATATCAGTGCATTATCCACCAGGAAGTTTTGTGCGGTAAAGTACTACCATTTGAACACCAAAATAGTTAACTTCATTGGAGCAGCTCCTTTGCAACATCGACTTTTCATGACCCTTTTACAATATCCTGATGATGCTGACAGCATTTTACATACTGAAGTAAGCTGGATCAGTAAAGACAAAGTACTTGATAGATTTATACATTTAATTGAAGAAATAAAACATTATCTTGCAGCCAAAAGTCACATATTTTTAGAAGTAAGAGATCTTGGAGCTGCAAGGAAAGGATAAACATATAGTAAGAATGATAGAGGCTATAAACTCGTTCAGAACTAAGCTAGTTTTGGGGATATCACATTTGAAAATGAAGCCTCTTGTGCAGTTTCCAAACATGAAAAAAAATGATAGGCGACAATGAAATTAACTTAGCATTTGTAATAAACCTCCAATTGCTTCAAGATCATTTTGAAAAGAGTTTTCAACAATTTAATATCATCGAGCCTATGGTCACCTTTTTTGTAAATCTTTTTTACGAACCAAATAAAAACAACCGAAATAACAACATACATTTCAGAGTTTCTTCAAGTAAGGCGAGAAGAAGTGGAGATAGAAATTTTGGATCTTCAGAATGACTTTATCCTCAAAACTATTATATCAGATGATAAATTCTGGAATACAGTTGACAGAAATAAATTTCCACTCTTAAAAAGAGCAGCATATAAATAAGTATAAGTCGTAATAAATAAGTATATAAATAAGTATAGTCTGTAAATAAGTAAGTCGTATAAATAAGTATATACTGGTATAAGTCGTTTTTCGGTCCCACATGCTTGTATGAATCATTATTTTCGACTATGAATATCATAAAATCTAAATGTAGATCATGACTTACAGGTGAACACCATAACTATTGCTTGCGAGCAGGAATTTCATCATATTCTCCCAATTATGAAGCGCTGGCCAGTGAAATGTAATGCCAAAGATCACATTGACTGTATTTTATATATTTTATAAATAATTTTTATACTTCCTAAGTTTTGTAAATAATTTAGCAATAATTTATTTTACACACAAATTATATTCATTTGTTAAATTAATTTTTAAAATAAAAAAATTTTTGTGCAATATATGCAGTGTGTATTATAACCTATGTCTACCAACTATAAATTTATCTTAAAAAAATAAATGGTACCCGCCATTCGACCGATATTCTGGTATATGCTCTTAGGTATAAAAAGGTTGGGATCCCTGGTGTAGTGTGTAGTGCAGTCAAGTCAGAGATGGAAAATTCCTCGCAAAGTTGGGCAATTGGAGAGCGTAATGCCAATTGATTTACTACCACCGGTTGTCTCACGATCTACTTGTGAAAGTGCAGTTTGTCAGATAGTGTAGTGTGTAATGTAGTCAAGTCAGGGATGGAAAATTCCTCGCAAAGTTGGGCAATTGGAGAGCATAATGCGAATTGATTTACTACCACCGGTTGTCTCACGATCTACTTGTGAAAGTGCAGTTTGTAGTGCAGTCAAGTCCGAGATGGAAAATTCCTCACAAAGTTGGGTGGTTGGAGAGCATAATGCCAATTGATTTACTACCACCGGTTGCCACATGATCTAATTGTGATAGTGTAGTATGCACATGAGCCAGTACTGACATTGAATCATCATTAAAGTTGAAGCACAGACCATGACCAATAACTCTAGTGCACAATTAAAAATCAAACCATTTATCCCAGATTACTTTTCACATTTCAAATTCACGATAAAAGTGAAATCTGAGAGCACATAGAAAATGGAGCTTAAGATCAAGGTTTTTTATTATTTGTATTTTGCTTATAAAACTTATTTAAACAAATGAGTGAATTTCTTTGGCTCATTCAGTATTTATACTCACACCTAGATTAACATTCAACAGATAAATATAAATTTCAGTCTTTTTTTAAAAAAAAATAAGGAAAGAACCTAACGTTTGAGTAAGACTTCGTCATGTTAAGAATATATTTCTTTTGGTAATTAAAAGAGTTGTTCAGGAGCTAATATTTTTCTTTCTACAAGATTCAGAATACCATGGATTGAAAAACAGGATGACATTTCCCCCGATCTTTTTTCCATTCAAAAGGCATTTATTATTAAAGCACTTCCAGAAAACTCTTTCAGACTTTGGGTTTTTTTTATATACTTTTTACTAAATCCCCTCCTCAGCTTCAAGTCTTTTCATGCCCGGAGGATTTTAGAGAAAATTTCTAACACTTTTCATGTGACTCGGCTAATGCAGTGCTCTTGTGTTTTGTATTTCGCAATCCCTATGGAAGATTTTACAATAGATGAGAAACTTCAAGCGTCTTTTTATGAAGCATTTGTTTTGTGTGTGAATAATGCATGAAATTTATGTTGATCTGAAGTCGAAGTTTGAGAATTTCAATTGGATTGTCGACAAATTTAAACTGGCTGCTATTTTATTTTGGAAGTTCAGTTAAATTTTATTCAATAATCTTAAAAGCACGCGTTCAATAGAGATTAGTAAGTAGTTTTATAAGAAAGCATACTTCAGTAGCTTTAGAATAATATCCGTAAAAGAATAATATTCATAATAAAATTATATTCATAATAAAATAATATTCATAATAATAAACTAATTCCTTAATATTAAATGCATAATATTATATTCTAGCTGCTTGCCCACGTGGACGTAACTTGATTTTTATTTTAACTATTTTCAAGAGATGTCTATAATATTGTCAAAATTGTCTATGCATTTCATTTTCTTTTTCATTAGAAATATCATAATTTGCTTAGAAAGAGTCTTTAACACGTCTTTTTAAAGGGAGTAGTTTTTAAAAATATAAGTGACTTTTCAATGACAAAAATAGTGAATGGATTAAAATATTTATGCTGCATATACTTGATAGGGGTATTTTAAGCTGTTTAACACCAGAAAATTATTAATTAAGACTTCTTAACAAAATGAATCTAAATATATCTAAAAAAATAAATACTTAACTAATAATTTAGAATAGATCAAAAATACATAAGGCTGCCTCAAGAAAAAAAACCTAAATAAATACTTAGCATATCAACTGTTTGGTCGTTTTTGTTTTGTTTTGTTCATTTACGTCGCACTAGAGCTTCACAATGGGCTATTGGCGACGGTCTGGGAAACATCCCTGAGGATGATCCGAAGACATGCCATCACAATTTTGATCCTCTGCAGAGGGGATGGCACCCCCGCTTCGGAAGCCCAACGACCTGCACGCGAAGTCGAGTACTTTACGGTAGCACAGTTTTAACGAGGACCAATATCGCACACCCTCGGTCCCTACGCAGACTGAACCAAGTGGTCACCCACCCGCACACTGACCGCAGCCAGTGATGCTTGACTTCGGTGATCTGCTGGGAACCGTGTCTTAACGATCAGTCCACTGCGGGACCATATCAATTGTTAACCTCAATTATTTATTACCACTAACCTAATTTATTGATTAAAGTTTCCAAACAAAACGAATCTAAATAAATACTAAACTTACTGACACTGATCGCTTTCAATTCCTATCAAACCTCCTTAAGGGTGGAATATTAAAAATTCCGTCCTGAGTAGATAGCTACGTCACAAAAGGAACTCGTTCAAATTTCATGTTCAAGTTTAGGTTTGTTTTGCAACGATGAATCATTCAGTTGATAATGAATCATTATTGTCCATATTTCAAGTTTGCTTCAGTAGTTTAGGTTTTGCGATGATGAATCATTCAGTCAGTCAAAACATGTATTTTTACATGCATAGATTTAAATGAAAACACACTTTTTCGGACTGAAATCAGCATTCAAAAATTTGAATTTCGTTGTATGAAATGTTGGATAAAATTAAGCTATTTTCTGCTTTAAATTATATAAAATACAAAGTATGTCACTTAAATAATTTATGCCTTTTATTACTCAAAAGTTAATAAAAAATTTCATGAACATTATAACATTCAGGAACAATTAACATTAAGCATGCACGTTCAATAATTTGAATAATGAAACCTAATGTAATAGAAGAATATCATTTATGTTAGTTTTAATCCAATAATAAGTTTTTTAATAACTATTTTAGCCTGAAAAACACTTTTAATCGCAATTTCAATAACAAGAAACTACCTTTTTTAGTACTTATTGTTTTAACGCACAGCATATTTTACTTTCAGTTTATTGTAGCATTCTTTATTCATCATGATATATTTTTTATATTAAAAAAAATTCATGTTTTGAAATATATTTAACACTTATTACTTTTTTCTTTTAAGTTCAATCATATTGATTTAACCATTGAACGTTATAATTGAACTAAATTATCTTATGCAAAGAAAATTTGCTTTCTAATTATCTTTGCAAATACGACAAATAGAATGTTTTTCGTCATCGGGTAAACACAATTATACGAAACTAAGGTACCCTAATATGTGTAATTATTAATTACAAGATGTCATTCGCTTTGAAACATGAACCAATTAACAGAAAGAAATAACAGCATTTTGACAAATATATCTTCCTTTCCGATAAAAAATAGAGATTTTTATTTCAATCTCCTGTTTTCATTTTCCCGCATCTGAGGAACTGCATGCCATAAGACAGGAACAAAGATGAATGGAACGAGAAACTCCAATTACTTTTTAAAGATTAAAAACATTTTAAGGAAAATAACGAATCACTAATTTTTTTTCATATTCTATCATCTACATATTTGATACTGTTTAATATATTCTCTCACATTTATTTAAATGCATTTTACAAGGTATTTGCTCCTAATTAATGGGCATAATGCACGCTGTTCGATATATTATTTAAATAAAAACTTAACTGCATCGTTATTTTTAATTATCTCTGTAATTTTATAAAGGTATTTGGAAATTATAAGGCCAAGCGAGATGCGGTGCTTTGTTAATTAATGTACTTCTTACCTGGAATTTCTGATGTAAATGTTATCCAATTATTTTTCTAATGATTTTCTAAAGGTAATTAGGTAATTGAAATCAATGATTTTTTTTTTTTTTTTTTTTTTTNTTTTTTTTTTTTTTTTTTTTTTTTTTTTTTTTTTTTTTTTTTTTTTTTTTTTTTTTTTGTTATTTCCAATGAATTACTTAACAAAACTAAAGCTAATATATAGCAGAATCGTAGAATTTCATATTTACACAATCAAATCCTCGTAATTAACTTAAAAATCGGACATCTGTCTCATATTGTAGTTAGTCGAAATTCCGTTAATATATATGTGGCATGCTATTTGAAAAAATCAACTCTTTTCAATTAGTCAACAACAATGCAAATGTCGCCGGAATTTGGAATGTACCCGGCTAGTTAGACACACGTTTTTATCTTTTAAATTATCCTGACAATCTTTAAACTTATGTAAAATTTTAAACTTATAAACTAGCCCGGGATAACCAGGCTGGCAGGGCGCTGGACTCACGTTCGTGAGAGAATCCAGCCGGCCAAAGACTCCCCATGTAGTAAATGGTGACTGGTGTACGTTAAATCTGTCGGTTTACAAAGTCTTCCGTGTTCCCATAACAAATCTATACCTCTGGAGGTGATGGATCGTTCTTTTGTTCAGGTCAGAACTACGATCTGTGGATGAATGAATGGGTGTATGAATGGGTTCGCCCTATAAACGGGTGTGACGTATGAGTGTGGCAAAAGTTAAATTCTCGGCCATAGATGGTTCCACTGGAAGAAGAAACGCTTCCCCTTGCCTTAATGGCATGCGACAACCACAACAACTTATAAATATAATTAGTAAAATCAGTCTATATTGTACTATTTTAGTCGAAATGCATAGAGGGTTTTTTTAATGCACTTAAAATTATCGAGCTGATTAGAAAATTCTAAAAACTTGGACAATTAGGCTTGGCGCATTGCAAAATGTTACACACTTTAGCAGAGAGCCAAAATTTTTTAGTATATATGTCATCTTTAGACATATATGTTCATCTTGAAGTATCCATTCTTTTTCTAAGACTCAGATATATTTATTTTTCAGAAAACTTGTTTATTTTTTCCCTTTGTTAATTTTTTATTTGTTTATAAACAATGAACAGTTAAATAAGTTTTTAATATCATTTTCAGTTATAGAGAAATATTTACTTTTGTTCACATGTGATTTAATTTCTTCTACATTTAATTTTTTTCCACGTCTTTACATAATCTATATTATAAAATGTTTTAAGTTATTATCATTTTTCGACATTGGAGGACTACAGGCATCCTAATCTTCAAATGATTCGCAGCCATTTATGTTTATAGTAGCAAGAAGAAAATTTTTATTTTGAAAAATCATTATATTTTTATTTATTTTACTAGCTGAATACCCATTCTTCGAACGGAATGGAAAAAAATAAATTCTCAATAAATTAGTATTAACATAACGAAATTATGCACAAAACTGAAGGCAATACTTTTGGTATTTTTTTTATATTATAATTGCTGTTGAACAGCAGACACAATTTTTTGGTTTACGACTACTAATCTTCAACTCCATAACCTTGTAATTTTGAACCCAATCCAGAAGACAAGAGAACTGGATAAATTATTGGGAGAAATTTGTCTTCGTGGAAGACTTTTTGATGCAACTAACCCCCATTTGAGTTACATGGAGAAGGAAACCTCGAAAATTTTCCATGTTTAGCCTGACGGCAAGGGGACTCTAACCCATGATCCGTTTCCCACTGAGGATATTTTACGTCAGCAGCCGGGTGCAGAATTCACATCGGCCAGCCATTGCTGGGACTCGAATCTGAATCCCCTCATTGGGAAGCGAGTGCTCCATCTCCTGAGCCATCACGGCTCTAGTTATGCATAAATTAAGCTGATTAAATTGATTATATATTACGCTGATTCGACCAGCTCTTGCTGGGATCGAACCCGGGTCACCTCATCGGTCACCACGGCTCGTACTTTTGGTATTGCCTTTATAAATACTGCATTAATGAGAACCTATTAAACCAAGTTGCATAATGTATAGGTATTGTGGTAAAATTATTTTTTACCTCCCTCCAAAACGGACAAGAACCTCAATATCACCATCCTACGCATTTATGGCATCTAATATTATAACCTTAATTTATTGTTTTTTCCTTTTTTTTTTTCTTTTTTTGTATATTACGGTGCTGCATCATACTATAAGATTTTCCATTATCTGAGAAGTTCAACTAACTAAAGGAAAGATTCACTATACATATATTATAATTTAAAAAGGTAATAGTCAAAATTTAACATTTTTCCATAGCTTAATAGATGGTTACAATTTTATTTCATTAGTTCCTGTAGAATTTCCTCAAATTAAGTTTATAGATTCAAGCTTTAAAAACGTAAGAGTCAATATAAGAAACACGTGGTTTCAGATAAATTTTAAGATAGGAATTTGGTGACGTCATTCCCATTCGTTACGAAACTTTTTTTTAAATGGCGAGCACTTGGGGGTTGTCCCATTGATCACAGACATGCCAGAACTGCTACTCTCTTCTCGTTACCCAGTGGGCACCTGTGGCGAAGCCACAGCGGTGGAGCAACGTCTCCCACGCCACACAATCGCAAACCCGTTTATAGGGCGTTATTCACACAATCACGCACAAAGAAGTTTATGCTGCATATGCTTGAAAATGTTTATGCTAAAATGTTTATGCTGCATATACTTGATACGGGTATTTTAAGCTGTTTAACACCAGAAAATTATTAATTAAGCCTTCTTAACAAAATGAATCTAAATATATCTAAAAAAATAAATACTTAACTAATAATTTAGAATAGATCAAAAATAAATAAGGCTGCCTCAAGAAAAAAACCTAAATAAATGCTTAGCATATCAATTGTTTGTCTGTTTTTGTTTTGTTTTGTTCATTTACGTCGCACTAGAGCTGCACAATGGGCTATTGGCGACGGTCTGGGAAGCATCCCTGAGGATGATCCGAAGACATGCCATCACAATTTTGATTCTCTGCAGAGGGGTGGCTCGTTATGAAACTAGTAAGGTTGATTTTACTTCTGATAACCATTTATAGAAAATCTTAGATAATAATTCCTAAGAGCGTGTGGCAAAACTAATTTTTGATTGATTAAAGTTGAAACCTTGAAAATCCCTTATGTTGTAAAAATATTCATCAAATCCCATACAAAACTCATTCTTTGGGATGTAGCCCGTAAACCGATGGTCAGAGATAGTTTTAAAGTAGACACTTAAGTTTGCCTTGTCTTCGACCGTACTTATAACAAATTTGGGGCGGATCGGTTCAGAATTGTGAATTTGTATAAGGTACATGCTTATATACATACTCTCCTACATTTAAACATTCTGTTTTATTTATATAGATTATCATTTATGAAGCAAGAACTATTAGAAATACATTTTAATCATAAAATAGATAGTATGTGAATTGTATCATTAATATCGACGATTATTGCTTCACAGTTTCTAATTACAGAAAAACATATCAGAAGTAAAGTTTATTTCAGTAAAATAATGAATAAATATGAAAATTATTTTGTTTTAGATTAGTGAGATTTAGATAATTAGAATTTAGATGTTTAAATTAACGACTTTTACAATTGTACCCAAAATATTTTAGATTCTCTTAAAAGTTTCAGAGTAATAAAGAAATTCTCAAAAATTGAAAATAACATTAAGGGGTCCGAACTCGCTATTAATCTCCTGCTTAAACTATTGGACCCATATTTTCCAAATAGCAGATACCATTTATATTTTGAGAGTCAAAAATAAAGTATGTTAGTTCAAAGAAAGTACTTTTTACACCTCATTTTATAACTTAAAATATCATCAGCATGAAAACAACAGCATATATAAGGTTAGGCTTTCGAATCTTTAAGATTGCATCTTAATTATTGAAATTCGACTGTTAAATCAAAAGTTAATCATGTTATAAAGTCTAAAAATAATTGGCTAGCAAAAGCATGAATAAAATAAAATATACACATAAAGAGATTAACTATAAAATAAAAGCAGACGATAAAATTAGAAGATTTACTTTTAGAACAACATAGAGTGGTTGATTTTTTTATAGATTAGTTTTTGTTGTGAAATTTGTGGTTTCTTATAACCCGTTACGGGTTCATCGAGTTTGGTTTAATATTTAATCTATCCCGTTACGGGAGAGTTTTCATATATCCCGTTACGGGCACTTTTTCTAGTGTGTTTTATAAGATTTAACAATATTTGTTACTGTATTTGTTGTGGTACGAAATAAATAATTTTTAATAAAACAAAGAACTGTTTCTTAATATAGCTTGATACGTTACAATGTGTTTGATTTTATGTTTTGCGCACTGCAAATAACTATAAAATATGTTACGAAAGTTTGGTGAGTATATTGTATCGAGTATTTTCAATTTAACGCGCCCTCAATTGATTCTCAAACTAAATAACCTTACCAGTGTGTTCTCTTCATTCATTTTTTTTAATGAACTCGCAATAAAATATCGTTCGCAAAGAAATCCGAAATTCAACTTTCATATCCAATCCTCTACAACAACAATAAAACTTTCCAATTGAAAAGTACGAAAATAGCTGAATTTTGTTTTGTATGACGTCATATAAAGAAAAAGGGGGTAAAGAAGAAGATATGCCGATAATGCCGTGTAGTCGAATCAGAGAATTCCGTTAGGGCTACTAAATTTCTAAGGACATTGATTTTCGATGCCTCTGGATATCTGACAGAATTTCTTCTTTTACGACTTCTGATTGATATCTTCCGTAAGCTGAGATTGCAATATGCGTTAGAAGGATCTCACGTTCAATACCCCCCATCATAAATCAATCCCGTCGCTATATGTTTGCTTAGAATCCTCCTCATCTCAATATTAAAGTTTGGCTGCGAAAATATTTTAGTCTTTTGAAGGAATGGAAGGAATTATCGTAATGCTTGTCCACATTAGATCTTCCGAAGTAGCATTTGACTCATTTCTAGAATGTTTGTAAATCGTTTTATGAAGAGTTTATGAAATATTAAATAAATAATTCCAAGAAACTAAAGCGGTAAGATGTAACCTGATTAAAAACTTCATTCGTTTTAAAAATATATAAATAGAAAATAACAGTTGACATGTTTCAAGCGCTCAAAAATAGGGACCTATTTTCAAGACGTGCCTAACGTGATTGAGAAGGGACAAAAGTGATTTAAAAAATGAAACGTGAATGAAGAAAAAATAAAGGTGAGAAGCAAAACTACGAAAACCACAGTAACCGAGAGAGAAAAAAGGCTGAAAACAGTACGAGAAAAACCATAGTGGCCGAGAGGGACAAGTGAAGATAAAATGCATTTCCACGCGCTATTGAGAGGTGGTGAAGAACTAATGTCGTTACAATGTCGAACTAATGTCGAAAAATGAGGAACTAATCTCGTTTCATAAATTTATGATATCATAGAATTATGTTTATTCATCGCAGAAAAGCGGACATTTCTGTATTTTAAGGAGAGAATTAAAACGTTTATGGTACATTTCTTAAAATATATGCTCCGGAAATTTTTCAAAAACAGATGTTATTTTTAAAACGTACCTGCGCAAATTTGCGTGTTGTGTGTGGAAAATGTCAATCAATGTATTTTTTTTTCATTTGTCATTTTAAACATCAATATCATTATATTTGAACAATCTGTATTATTTACTGTATTTAGTTTAAAATATTATTTTTCCTTCTGCTTAATTAAATAATTTATTTTTAGTAACCTTATTCCAATGAGAAAAATTGTATTGCGTTTAAAGCTTAAAGGGATTAAAATAGTAAACTTGAACATTATTTTCTAATTAAATCTTATCCCAAAATAGGAATCTGGAGTGACTTTAGGCTTTGCAAACGAGTAAAATTGCACATTCTTAATTAGAAACGTGACTTTTATTTCAATTATAAAGTCTATCGAATTAAAATTATTTCAGGATTCTATTTAAAGAACTAAAATTCCTAATTAAGCATTCCTTACCTCAACATTTATTTCAAAATTGAAAAGTCAATTGCGGATTTCATGCATTTCGATTTTTTTCCCAAAAAAACATGGAATTTAAATTCATATGCAAGAGTCGTGCAACTCGGTTGCCAGGTCACCATTCGCGACCAATAAATTTTGAGAAGAAACTATATGCTTCGGTTTCTAATAACGAATTAACATTGTTTAATTTTTTATATTTTAATATTTATATTTTAATATTTATATTTAAAAAAATAATAAAATACTTACAAAATATTGCTAAATTCTACTGGATTAAAGCCCACAAAGGATATGAGGGCAATGAGGAAGCTGATAGACAGGCCAAATTAGCTTGTCAAAAATCAACAATAGATCTATATGACATAGCATCAAAACAGACGACAAGAACAGAACTTATGAAGAATAACCTCTTAACATAGCAGCAAAGATGGGATAGTGATGATACAAAAGACCGACACACTTACCAATTTATCCCAAAAGTCAGCAATCGAAAAATCTACTCTAACTTCTATATCAATCAATTTCTAACTAACCATGGAGCCCAAGGTAGTTATCAGTCAAAATTGTTATCAATCGAAAGCATACTTACTGTCTGTCCAGTTTTTATGTTTAAGAATTAAATTTTTCCCGACAAATTTCAATTTCGATACCATTAAAAGAAATTGGAACCAAAAGAAACTAAACAAAGGAATTGAAGAGATTTTTAAAAGACTTTTTGAAAACAGAATTGAGGATCTGGCCAGGGAATAGTGTTGAGGGATTGGTCAGAATCCAGGGAATACTGTTGAAGGATTGGCTTAGATCCTTCAACAGTATACCCTGGATGCCCCGAAATGGGGGCGGGACAAGGTAAAGCCGAACTAACTGTTAAAAAATTGATCAGAGTATTTAGATCGAATGATATTTTTTCTTGTTCCTTGTTCTTAACAATCATCTGAGAAAAAATTCCATTTTTTTTTCAATAAAAATCATGTAAAAATCCATAAAAAAAATTGCGCAATTGCAATCGAAAACTTCGAATTTTTGGTTAAATCAGAGTAAAGTCAAACAAGCGTGAACGGAAATCAGAAGGTGATTACTCATATGGCACTATTCGAGATTCCTAAGTCGTTATAGCTGTGCTTCGGAAATATCACGATTTTAAATATATACTTAGAAATCTATAAGTAGTACTTCCTAAAAAGTTGTTAAAGAGTTGTGAGTTCGCAACGAAATCGGCGCAAATCGAAAGCGTCAATAAGCTGTTATTCAAATGAGCGATTTAAAACTCATTCAATACTACCCGAATAAATGTGCCGAGATTTCAAAAAACCATGTAAAAATCTATAAAAATAATCGCTGTAAAACCACAAGGATTTTTGATGAGACCGGTGTAAAATTAAACGAATGTGGCAGAAGGTCGATAGGTGCAGGATTCGAGATTCATGAGTCGCAATACTTTCCGTATTAAAATAAAAATCTAAATTTTAAAAATTTTGTAGAAATACATGGCTAGAGCTACCGAATAAGTGATTCGGAAAACATTGTGAATTCATGATGAAATCGGCACAAATCGTAAGCTTCCGTCAAAAAGTATTAATTCAAATGCACTATTCGAAATTAACTTGACTTAATAATATCTTAATGAAAATAATCGGTATTTCAGAAAACCCAGTAAAAATCTGTAACAATAATAACCTGTAACAGCGAAAGTGCTTCACGATTGATTCCGAGAAAAGTGGCTTGACTACTATTTTCCTTCTATTGCTAATGCTTTAAACGCTGAAATAGAATTTCAAAACACTGATAAAACAATATTTATTTTTGAAAAACTAAATTTGCAATATGTAGCGTACCGTTCAAAGATGCCAAATATATAAAAATCTCAATGAATTTTTGTTAAATTTCTTTTGTTCCTATTGTGTAAAATTTAAACAATGAGAAGTTAATAGGAACAAATTAACAAAGATTGTTCTTTTTATTTAAGATTATTGGCCTGTTTTTTTTTTTTTTNTTTTTTTTTTTTTTTTTTTTTTTTTTTTTTTTTTTTTTTTTTTTTTTTTTGAGGTTTGATTCCTCTCTGGCAAATTAATCCAGAGAGGAAATAAAAGGGGTGAGAAAAAGTACCTTAAATGAGGAAACAACGGTACATTGAATCATTAACAGAGTTTTTATTTATACTGAAAACTATGCTTTTTGAATATAACACTATAAAAAAATTTTAATCTAATTATTACAAAAAATTATTCAAGATATTGACTGTCATGCCTGTTTTAAAATCATTCATGCATCAAAATTAAGTAGTACCAGCACCCTTAGTCTAGTACTTTTTACCGTAACTGATACGGAACTTTTTGCAGTGTAGGTAAAAAACAAAAATTCATATCATTTCGTAAAAAAAAAGCAAACACTAAGTGCTGAAATCAAAAAATTAAGTTACTAGATGTATTATTTTTTCAAGACCTTACATTAAAAACATTTTAAATCAATTGTTTACAAATATTGTCGGGAAAAAGGACATTTTTAATTATTGCAATATGAAGTTGGATTTTTAACTAATCTCTGTATAAAGTTTGATGTTTTTTTATTAAATTTATCGCCTGGTGCTTGATCCGCTGAAACGCAACAGTTCAGATTTTAACTATCAAAAAAAAGATCATTTTTAAGAATTTGAAGATTCGCAGTCTCGTATTTCAAAATTAATTTTACTCAAAACTACAAGTCTAAAACAACACCAAAAGCACTAAAAATAAAACAATTGGCAGAAATTCAGAGCATTTAAATCTAAAATCAGTTGCACAAAAAAAAAATCACCTCATGACAAATTTCATTTTCCAATTAAAGGAAATGATTAAGGAATTTCAACCACTAGACCATCACAAAGACCTTTCTCTTTCTGGAGCTGGAATCCTCTTCGCTAACCACGTAATTTGATCTTATAATTAACTTTCTTTTACTGGCAGTGTTTGTGGGGAAATAATTGAAGGGGAGGCGGCTTATTCTAGAAAAATATCGGCAGTTAATACAAAAGATAATTTGTCCGCCGCCGCCTTTCCACTTGGGGTGGCTCAACCATTGTGGAACGTTTTGTCGAGCTTGAGTGGAGTTCAAGAGGCAATCTCCTATAGGCTGATTATATGAAGGGAAAAAATTCCCAAGTGCAAATATTAAAAGATTTTTTTTAAGTAGAGAAAGAGTGCTGAATTTTAAAGACAGAAAATGAATGGGTTACATATTTCTTAAATTATTAGTTAACCTATAAGTTATAAATCATAAATATAAATTTAAATTCTTTGTCTCTTTTGAAATATCTAAGTTACGGAATTTTTAGACCATTCGTTTTTGAAATAGAATTAAACAAAACTGTTACTTCTATTTCATAACGAAATAGATTTCATTATTACTTGTTATGTAAGTAAACAAAATTGTTATCTAACATATATAGTTATGTGTTTAAGTGTTGCATACATTTATTGATAGAATTTGATCTTAAGAAATAAACTAAATTTTTCTGTTTGCATAATTTTATTATTCATTTATGCTTTCCAACTTCTACTTAAAAACTATTTTAGGCAGTAAGCTTTCTTATTTAACACGTTCACGCCGGGTGTTGCTCCTGAAAGCGGGACGGAAGAGAGAAAATACTGGTAAAAGAACTATTTCAATCTTAGATAATATTCGGGAGGAGTTAATCTATTCTCAACAATAACAATTCGCTGTAAGGAAATTTATCACGGAGAAGAAGCAATTCAATATAAAAATTGCATCCATTAAAAACAATTGGTAGTTATGGATTTTTATTATTACCGGAAAAAAACTAAAAAATGAAATTTATTTGTTACCAGTTTTTACTCCGGTGCGCCGCCCGATGAGACAATCTAGCGTGACCCACCGGTGGGTCACGCTAGCCACCCCGGCGTGAACGTGTTAAAAACTATTCTATTGAAAACTATTCGTAAAAACTATTCGCTGGGGACATTCATCTAATTTTATGTTAGTGCGACCTTGGCTACATCGGACAAACTAGACTCGCTTTAAAATTTAGACTTAATGAACACAATAGATATTCCCCTTTATCATCATCTGAGAAATCATCAATGGCTGCACATTGTTGCAATCTTCGGAGTAAATTAAATTTCGACCCTGCCAAAACTATCCCCCCAGTAACATCAGCTCATCTTAATGCCCTACAATCTTGCTTTATTCATGTGAATGCTGATTCCCTTGTTAACGACATTAGTATCTCACCACCTTTCCATACAGCGTGGAAATGCATTTTACCCTGATATGCCCCTCTCGGCCACTGTGGTTTTTCCAGGTCTGTTTTTCATCTTTTTTTTCTCGACTACTGTGGTTTCTCTAGTTTTGTTTCTCACCTTTATTTATATCGTGTTATATTATCATTATTATATTTATTTATATATCTTTATATCTTATTTGTTTCTCGCCTATATTCTTCTCATTCACGTCTGGCGAGTATTGAAAATGAGCTCCTGTCTTTGAGGGCGTGAAACACGTAGACAGTTATTTCTAATTTGTATATTTTTAAAGCAAAGGAAGTTATTAATTAAATATTCCTTTTGAATTGGCGTCGTCATTCTTAAAATATGCATTTTCAGAACTTATTTTTAAATTAAGTAAGTAAAAAGTATTGTTAACAATTTTTTCTTTATTTAAGAGCACATTTTTTTCGTTAGCAGAGACTGTTAAAAAATATTTCTATGATAAAACATTTGCAAAGATATAATCTCTTTTTTGTTAAAAAGAGACTTTTGAAGCTTATAAATAAACTCAAAATAAATACGTTTACTTAGTGAAAAATTAGTTCTTATTTGAGATTTCCATTTTATTTTTACAAAATAATTACCTACATTCTTCTAATAACAAATTTAAAATCGCATAAATTATTTTACGGTATGAATGGCAATTGAAATTTGAATATTCGAATGTTCTTCTTTTGAAATTGCAATCTATCATTATTTCAGAACAAAATATTTATTTTCAGTATTATTTGTGAAAAAATATAAAACTTGAAGAAAATAATTTCAAATACTCACAATACTTAAATACCCATGATTTTTTTTCAACATTAGTGTAAATAATAAAACCTTAAAGTTTTTTTTTATAATATTTTCCTCATAAAATATTCTTCCAGTAAAAGCGAATGGTATCGCTCAAAATCTCACCAAGTTACCAAGTAAAGTTTGCAAGTGATAGTGTATCATTCAAATGCCTGTTATGTTTTTGTGAGAGAAAAAGTTAAAAACTTTTGATAGTACAAACACGCTTTGTATATTGATTGAACCTTTTTTTACCAAATCGATAACAGTTACTTGAACTATTTAAACACATCTCATTTTACCAATTATTGACTTACTCACTTTTGTCAGAATACTAACGATTTGCAGATATAGTTAATGTTCAGTTTTCAAAAAGTGTAAGCATAGCATAGATCTAAACTTTAATCGCTGACAACAATTAAGTTTAAAATTTAATTCACAGAAAAAAAACTACGAGAAAATGTATGATTCCGTCAGGCCTGAATTTAAAAAAATTATTGCGAAAGTTTTCGACAAATACCTTACAAAGATTTTTTTTTTAAAAAAACGCTAAAATTTGGGACATCCATGATGCTCGCTAAGCTAAAGAAAAATCAAAAATGCTTCTTTAATATAACTTAAAATATGTTTACAAATGAAAATAAGAATATAAAATTTAAATAGAATGATTACTTGATGAAATCATAAGCAAAAGGTATTAGTTGATAAATTATATTATTGGGAGAAAGATTTTTAGAAAAAACAATTTAGTGTTTTGATCCGTGCCAAAAAAAACTTACCAAATCGTGATATTACTTTAATAAAAACATAGATTAAAATACGTACTATAAACTTATTTATTCATAATTTTAAAAAAAATTAAGTATTTTTTTTTTTATATATTTTATAAAATATTTCTACTACTACTTTCTTACACTTGAAGTCCAAAAAATGTACGCCGATGGTTTCACTCAAAAATTTGCTATTTAAGATAATCAAATTAGTCCTAAAATTAGATTTAAAAAAAGTTTGTGTAGTGTTAATTTTATTTATATAATAAAAGTATACTTCATGAGAAATAAATATTTAATGTATATAACATAAATAACAACAGAATTTATAATTAGTAGCTGTCAACTTCATTGATTCCACCTTTAGAATGGTACAAAATTGTTTTGAATGTTGCAATCAAGTTAACAGGAGTTAATGAACAGTAACGCTCAGGGTCACTGCTCCTATTTATATATTAAGAGTATTTCAGACATTCAGACAGACAACATGGCTATTAAATTAAACGCGATCACTTATTGCTGTCGAAAATTCCCTTCTCCATTATCAGTGATTTTTAATCGAAAAATATTCTAATGTTCCGATCTCATCCATTAAGTCCTTCGTTTTAACAGAAAATAATAACCGATATTTATTTTCCAAACATCAGGAAGTGCTTAATTTGACAGACTCACTGAATGGATATTAGAAGCTTGCCGTTCCTATTGTTTCGTAAAGATCGCTCTATACTATTAAATGGAATTGAGAGATATGGAGGGGTTCCAACCCTTCCATTCTTCCCCATCATTCTCTATTAGTCTCCATGGAGATGTGACGTCACGGCCAATGAACAACATGGGTAATTTCCAGGTTTAATCTTGATAGAAAGCGTGTTGTTTTCTATGCGCCTTGAATTCTTTGGGAAACATTTAAATTCAATTATTAAGCATTCTGTAATAAGATTTTATACTTTTTCTTTTAAAAATAAGATGAAATGATGATTTTTTTTGCATTTTTACCATCCAACTAAAATTAAACGTATTTTTTTTAATTTATTATAATAATGAAGGAGAGAATAATATTTGTTTCTTGCATCATAGCAATTACATGAAATTCAAATATAATTGAAAACAATAATAATTTTTTTAAGTGTAAAATATTTGAAACTCTCTCTTTTCTTTAATATAAAAATGTAAAGAATTCCCACAACAGCCCGTTGTGAGCCAGGTATGGTCCTGCAGTATAAGGCTGCACAATTTCATGATCAACGGTATGATTGATTGTGGAAATGTTGTTAGCATACGAGTAAGCCTTTCTAAAAACTAAGACAAATTGATACTCATCGATCTGGCAACTTTCCAAGTATTTTACGATAAATTTATATTGTTAACTTTACAATGAGTTTAAGTATTATTTTCAAAATTGTTACAATTACAACTTTGCAGCCAAACTTTCAATCTTTGATTTTACATAAATGTCAATTATCTTACTAATAGTTAAATAATTTACATTTAAAGTAATGATTTACATTTAATTTTTTAATGAATTATAATAATTAAGAAGTTTATAAACAACAAGCAGGAGAAAAAATATTAAAAATGAATAAATTTATTATAAGTTACCAATTTTTCAAGCGTAAAATAATAACTAAAATTCTAACTCTAAAATTTTCTTCTCTCTGTATACCGCAATACTTTATTTCTATGTATTACAGAAAAGACGGATTTTTTTTAACAATTTCATGATACATTTTGCGCAATTTTAACTTCACAATTATTTAAAAACTTCGAACAGGAATCTTTCAGACATTACTCTCTTGAAAATAATTCTTATTTCAAATTATTTAACTTTTTATTCTTCGGAGGATGAAATGGAATGTTTTGTAAAAACATATTAGTCCTCATTAAATTATAATGTTTATGCTAGTTACGTTTCTAGAGCTAACTGTGAACGAATTATTAAGCTATACTGACTATTTAGGCTATGCATCTAAGCCTACAGAATAAATGACATCAAAGATTATTTATTATCAAAATTAATTACAAAAAATTAAAGTGAAGAAGAATTATTATTTTGAACATTACTTATTTGAAATACACATTAAATAAAGTTTAAATTAAATGTGTTTTTTCAGACAAAGTAGCATCCTCTACATATTTTATGATGTAAATTGGGGTATGAATTCAACTTATATTGCATAAATATATTTGTCACAATGAAATGCTAATACATCAACATCTTCAACAAATAATACTAATTACAACAACAGCAAACCTTTTTCTTGATAGTATGATACCGGTACTTTGTACTGATAGTATCAGGATACCGGTTCTTTTTACCGTAAAAGCTCATTTTATTGGAACAAAAAATCTAATGTACCGTAATTTTTACAGCAATAATTACCGGGAAAATACTGAATCACTCTAATTAAATGAATATTTCTGTGAAAATCATGGTTATAATATTTTGCGGTAAAAGTGGATTTTTCTGTAAAATGGATTTTACAGATGAGGCACTTAAAATGCCGGTTATTTATACCGAAATTTCAACCGGAATTTTTTACAATATATCTAATAGCGTAAGATACACGAGATCTGAGTTAGTAATCGATAGTAATCTTTGTCGATAAACGCCAAATAACACAAGGTGATGTTTTATCCATTATATAATTAACTGTAAACTCCACAATATAAAACTCAACGAAATAATATTTTTTCGTGTAATTTTATTGATTTTTGATAAATTAATTTAATCCTTTAAAAATAGTTGGTTACGACAATATCATTTGCAATCATAATGTAAAACTTCATTTGATTAAAAAGTCCTCTTGAGAATGGGCAATTTTGATGAATGATGAATTTTTAGCACTTGAAATAAACCCACTTTTTTCCCACTTTATAATTTTTTAAACAAATAAAGTTTTAAGAATATCAAGCATATTTTTCTTCATTAGTTTCTTGAGATTATTTATTTAACGATGTATTTCAGTTCATTACGCTAGAAATCAATTGGAAAAACATTTTAGGTGACACTTAATTTTAGTTGTATTTTGGAGGGTGTGCTAATTTTTTTTTCCAAACTCCTAATTGAAAATAAATGACGTGGTTACCGTTTTATGAAAAGTGTTAAGTAAGCATAAAAAGTGCTTAATTGAAAAGGTGGCATATTCTAATATCAAGCCAGCATACATAAGATATGAAGTAACTACATAAAAGGGAAAAATAAAGTTATCAAATTTTCACATCACATGAATTTTTCAAATCAAATCCACTTTTTAACTCAAAGGAATCTTTCAAATCAAATCAAGTCAATTTTTCTAAAGATCAAATAAAGTTATTTATGTTATACGTTAAATATAGATCTTTGAGTAAAAATCTCACCTGCAGAATACCAAATAAACAAATGACTTGGTCTTTAAATGCATGATTCTTTTTTGATGATGATGATCATGTATTTCTGGTTGAAAAATGCCACCATAAAACGTTAGTCGACTGTCAGTTTTGAAAAGTATCATTTCGTCTCTGGGTATTCGACCATAAATAAAAATATTACCAGGTTATTTTGAAACATTTTTGTGCATAGCGAGTATTTCAAACAAAAAGTTTTTACTATCTTTTGACGATGTGGGAGAAGCAATCCACGTGAAAAGTTATAATATAAAAAGAGACAAAATACATTTTTCTAGGCAGAAATATTTGCTGCGTTGGCACACCAAACAGTTGCAAACATTATGCACCATAACAGAACTTACACGAAAATTGAGTGCCCCATATTTAAAGTTAACATTCCAGTCACTGAGACTTAACAGTGTGGAACCTATCATCTTTTCAGCTGGAGATCGACTGACTGTCAGTTATTCTCAAAGCCACAAAATAGCACTTCAACCAAATAGTTCTATTACAGAATTATTTTAAGATTTACACTTAAGAGTTCAAAATTATCATGTAAGTTTGTTAAATTAATTATATATTTTTAAGCTGATTAAATTTATTATACTTATATTTATCTTATAACCGACGTTGAACAGCAGACCCGACTCTGAGTTTACGACTATCAATGTTCAACTCCATAGCCTTGTAATTTTGAAGCCAATTCAGAAAACAATGGAACTAATTGATCAAGTATTGCGACAAACTATCCTTGGTGAAGGACTTTTAAGGAAACTAACCCGCCTTTGAGTCACATGAAAAGGAAAAACCACAAAAACCTCTCACGGTTAGCCCGACCGGGAGAGGACTCTAACCCATGACTGTAACGGAGTTCTAGCATCAACACTGTAACCAGAGCAAGCCAGGTACAGAGTTCATATAGACCAGCCATTGCCGGGACTCGCGCCTGAATCCCTACATTAGGAAGCGAGCGCTCTATCTCCTGAACCATCTCTAATTATGAGATCCGGCTCTAATTATGCATAGATTAAGCTGATTAAATTGATTATATATTCAGATGATTAAATTGATTATGCATATTAATTGATTGAATGTAATTTATCATTGAGGGTCACGAATTGTTAAAATATTACTGTATTCTAGACATCTTCTGTCATTTATTTATTTACATTTTGAATGTGTCTTTGCATTATTATTGATGAATGCATCAAATTTCAACTGAAATTCTAAAAACAGATTTGTCTTTTCTTGATTGTGCGTTCATTCTTTTAATTCTTTCCTTTCAGAAGCGTGTGAAATGGCTCCTTTATTACCACCAAGAAGAATTAGTTTTAAGAACTAATGGAGTGAAATAAACTGAGTCGTGATTGCAGCCAAAATAAACAAATCAGAGAAATCGGGGCTTAAGGTGCCCTAGGATGTAGTTCTTCGGTTAAATATTTGACGCTTTACCACCTGAGGCCCCGGCACTTTACCATCTCGACCAATGCCGGTGAGGAAAGGTCTATTAGCCCCCCAGAACAACTTCCTGGACACCATTGCCACAAGATTCGATGGATCGCGTAAGTAGAACGTTTATTTTTAACTCGCCAAATAGGCTGATTAGATTTAAGTGCCGAACTATTCTATCCTTAATCAGAATATGAAGTAAAGTAAAATAAACAAGTAGTTCGGGCGTAATTACGTTAATGCTTTGGCAGATTGTATTGACACATTTTGAAAAGTTTCCGTTACAGAATGAAAACAGCTGCAGGAATAATCAACATTCATGCTCTCTATTATTCAGTCTCCTATTATTATTTGAAATAATGCAATTTCAGTACGGTAAAACAGGCTGTTTAAATTCAAATTTATTTTTTCATCGAACTCATTATTAACTAGCTTTTATAATACTTTCAAAACGTAACACAAAGATTTAATGTCAGATTAATTCGTGTATCATAAAATATAGTAGTTTTATTGGTAAATTATTTAATTTGGTAAATTTTACTGTTATTTTAATTAATTGAATTAGCTATAAAGATAAAATTTCTTATAAACATTGCGTGAATTAAGCTATATAACTTGATTACCATTACAAACATTACTAATGTATATACACTGGTTATCATAAATTAAGGAAAAATCACAAAAATAGCGATAACTCTTTCAAAAGTAAGCCAAACCGTGCAAAATTTGCATATGTTGTCCACTAAGAGTAGCTGAGTAAAATTGCAATATGCAAATTAGTGGCGCTGCACTCGGCTTACGTCATCTGCCTGGAGCATAAAAGTCCAAGTTTGAGAGAAAGCACACAAATTTTACTGTGATTGCGACATTGAAAATCTGAGATAGCCAATTCGTAATAATGACCTCTAGGCATCATTTGCCTGAAGAACTACGATGGAGAGCCATCGGGAGACTAGAGGCAGGGCAGAGTCAATCAGAAGTGGCCAGATGGCTAAATGTGAGTCCATCTGTGGTTCATAGACTTTGGAGGCAATTTCAAACCACAGATTCGGCATCTAGGAGGTTCAGTCAAGGACGGCCAACTGTTACGACCAGTGCCGATGACCGATATTTGACATTAAGTGCACGCAGGAATAGAACCGCTACTCCGACACATCTTAGATCCTCTCTTGCTGCAGCCACCGGAAGGTTGGTGTCAACGTCAACTGTGCGCAGAAGGCTCCACGAAGGTGGTCTGTATGCGAGACGACCAGCCATTTGCGTGCCGCTCACATCACGCCATAGGAGAGACCGTTTGCAGTGGGCCCGACAACATGTCCACTGGACGTCAGATCAATGGAGGCCTGTTCTCTTTACGGATGAGTCCAGGTTTAGTCTAGAAAGTGACAGTAGACGTTATTTGATATGGAGAGAACCTGGGACCCGTTATCATCCATCAAACATCCGTGAAAGAGATGCATACGGAAGAGGCAGTGTCTGTGTTTGGGGAGGCATATCCTTAGGAGGGCGCACATACCTCCATGTCTTTCCAAGGGGAACCGTGAATGCTCAGGTTTATCGAGACAACATCCTTGATGCTTATGTGCGCCCATATGCCGGGGCAATTGGTGATTGCTTCCTGTTACAGGACGATAATGCAAGACCACACAGAGCTCGCATTGTTGATGATTATCTTCAACAGGAAACAATTACTCGCATGGAGTGGCCAGCTCGATCCCCGGACTTGAATCCTATCGAGCACGTTTGGGATGCTCTAGGGAGGCGTGTATCTGCCATCAATCCGCCCCCTCAGACCCTTGCCACGCTTGCAACTGCTTTACAAGAGCAATGGCTCTCACTTCCTATTGAACTGATAGACCGCATAATTGAAAGCATCACACATCGCTGTTTGTGCTGTATTGCTTCTAGAGGCAATCATATTCCATATTAAAGGTACTTTTTCTATTGCAAACCGATACTTCCAATTTGTTTATTTTATACATGTGCTAATTTCTATACTACTATTAATGTCTGATAATTTCTTTTTATGTTGTTTAATACCTTACTATGTGTTGTATATTGTGGGTAAGTTTCATAAAATTCCATGTGTAATTTCTTGAGTTATCGCGATTTTTGTGAATTTTCCTTAATTTATGATAACCAGTGTATTATTTAAATCAATTATTATTTAAACCAAACTACACATATCTGTTAAAATAAATAAGTTTTACGCAGTTTTACTTATGTGATGTTCAAAAACATAAAATAATTACTTAAAAATAAGAGCAAGTAAAGAAAATAATCGTAAAATTATTTGAATGGGTTTATAGTTATCGTGGGGTAAGCAAAACTGCCTGGCAAAAACTATAATTTGTTTTAATCCGTTTATGATTAGGAAATAAAATTGAGAAAAAAAATTTTCGTCAACAAAACAGCTTAAAATTGCCAACAAGACAGAGAAAGTCTGTAAAAGGAACGGAATTTTTTACATAGCGTGGATAACGCTTAAAAACAGAAAAATCATTGGGAAAAATATGTTTTTCATCTGTAGAATTTACAGTTTTTTTTTAACATTGTGCAACTTTTCTGCATCTTAGTTTGTTACCAAAAGATTTCCATGAAGTTTTTTAACAAAAAAAGCAATGCATGACATGAACTATAAAATCTTTCAGGCTTACATTAAACATATCTCCACTTTGTCAAATTTTCAAACATATTTTTCCCTTTTAATAATTTCTAAAATATATAATAAAAAAATATTGACTAAATACTCTACTTTACTCTATGGAATGTATTATTTTCTAGGAAATCTATAATTTATTTCTTTATTATTATTTCCTAAGTAAAGAGATATAAAATTGCATTTTTTTAAAAAAATATTACAATAAACGAATCTGTAGTAAATACAGCAAGCACTTAAATATAATATCCGCTGATAACTTACAACATAATGACTCAACTCTTAGCGCTATTTCTAATCAATAAAGAACTTACTATGTTATGTGAAGCAAATATATTTTTATTTTCCTCACAGCTGTTACGAAACGTCAGTTTAATGTTTCGAAAAAAGAATAAATTTTTGCGATATTCTTAGTTAATCGCTTATTAATGACAATAAACATTCTGCTTGTGAAAGCTAAGATGGAACTTCATAGAATTTCGGAAAACATTCTACTCTTTCGAAATGAATTATTAAAGAATTTTTTTAAACCATTAAAAATAAAATGTATTCCTTTTTAATTATCTAAGTATTTATGATAATATTTTTAGGTAAAGTTGAGTGTTTTTGCTTTTTTTTTTCTTTTTTTTTAAATGTTTAAGCAACGAAAGGTTTCGTAACAAATTTTCTATTTTGTTCGAAAAGATATATAATCCTTTTTAATCATGTTCAAGCACTCATTAGTGCTATTTGAAAACAGTCTAATATTATTATTTTGTGAGAACAGAATAAGATATAACATAATAACAAAAAATAATTAATACGGTGTCAACTTTTATAGAGAAGAAATTCTATGAGTTTAGACACGTTAAAAAAATTTAAATCACAGACTGAGAAAAAAGTAGGGTTAAAACTACTAGAAAATGATAAAGTTTACCGTGTTTCTGACTGAATGAAAACGCCAAAAAGCTCTGTAAGTTTTAGTGAGGTACTTAGTTAATGATTTTAGTGAAATTAAAAATAAAACATGGTTTTATAATTTGTGATAAAATTTAGTAAATGTGGGAAAGTTTGGTAATTTTTTCATGAAACATAGCATAAAAACCATTTATTCGTTACTAGTACAGTACAGTTACCAGAACAGTTACCAGAATTTTTTTCTCCGTGATAAATGCTTTCTGAGCAATTTCTTCTTTGTTTTAAAGGGTTTTTATCACAACCTCTTGTTGTTAATGGTCTCGAAAAATAGCAAATCTTGTCTAAGAACTACAATAATTGTAATCGTTGGAGCTAGCACAATCATTTTAAACATCGTTCTCGAACGCATAGATCATAATCTCCATGAGCAAACCATTATTCCATTTTCACTGTAGAGAGTCACATATCGGCAAACTCTTTTATAATCACCCTGTATGTTAGGGTTATGATGAAAAAATTTCCCCAACATCGACAAATAAAATAAAGTAAATCCAGCTGTCAAATTGTATCAGTTGATACAAACGTTTCAAATTCAATTATTTATCTGTTTTCTAATTCCGGTTCAGTTCAGCCATTAATGTCTCTCTTCGTCCAGCACAAATATTCTCCCTTGGTATATCTACAAATAGTCTGTCTACAATACAGTGAGTTGCAAAGCGCTTCATGTCTGCAGAGCAATTTAATTTGAAAATTTCATTGATCAGTTTCTAGTAAATCTCTGCGTTGAACATTTAAATAGAAAAACAGGCTTCTTGCCACGCATTTGAAATAAAAGTACATAGCATCTTCTGCTGTTTTCTACATATCGTAGCATATCATAAAATTTAATCTGGAGTTATAAAGAAATGACAATTTTTCCATTTAATTACGAGGTATGCAGCAAATTTTTTAAGGAAATACTCTATTTAATTCATACAGAAATCAAAAATTGAACAAGAGTTATTTGTAAACTAACTTCCCTTAATTCTGATTTCTATGTCGTTTTTGTTTTTTCTTTGGTTAAATATTAAGCGACACACGATGTGTATACTTTTTCATCTTAATTATTTAAAAAGAATTTAAAAACATATATTAAGGGCCGTGTTAACCCTGTATATGAAGTGCGAGGATTAAGTGAAATTTTAAGAATATTTTCGTTAAAGTTATTACACTGTAAGAAATTTCTCAGAAAAAAAATTGTTAGCTAACATTTTATTTCATTTTTATTTTGTCGTATTCAAACAAAACAGTCAAATAACCATATTTAAGAAGATATTCAAAGTGCTAACTGTGAAAAAAAAGCGTTTATTAACTGCTCTCACCTAATATGGTGAAACAACCAGAATTTTATCGCACCAACTAGACCCAACAAATAAAGTCACTTCCTGGCAACTGGGCACATACTATTGCCGAGAGGGCTAATCTGTCAATCTCATGACCGACAGAACGAGAGTTTTAGTCTCAGCGTTGACACCACAATATTTCCTGTATTCCATTCAACCCATGAAAAGTTTCTTGTGTACTGCACGCTCCAGTTGAAGTCCTGAACTATAAGATTACCATACAGTGCATTACGATTCACCCATAGATTGCGGCACTATAAAGCTGTCTAACACAAACAGTCTAGTATTTTCCCATCTCTTACGATAGCTGAAACAACCAGATAAACTAATTAAACCACATTCCATAGTTCATTTGATAAAACGCAACTCAAGTCATATACTCTAACAAAACTCCAATCAACATAGCGCCAATGTCCTGTTAAAGTTCTTATATTCATGGATTTTTAACCATACTAGTTATAAAAGGTTTCAAAACCGTAAAGGTAGAAAATGTTCCTTACCGTAAACTTTACGATAATTTAGATTGATAAACTGATGCCCGTTATTTTACTGTTAATTCCGTAATTAATACTGTTATTTGTAATTAATATAATACTGTAATTGGAAATTTTCCGTTACTTTACCGTAATTTTTTAAGGAAAATTCTAACAGTGTAGGATTAAGAATCGTTTTTAAACGTGTATCCATGCGATCTCCGAAATAATAATTTGTTTTGCCATTCAGAGAAAACCAATAGCTCACATAATTTTTCTTTATTTTTACCAATTCAATTTCAATCTAGATTTCAATTCTATCATATGGTCCGTTATTTTACTGTCAATTCCGTAACTAATACTATTATTTGTAATTAATATAATACTGTAATTGGAAATTTTCCGTTACTTTACCGTAATTTCTTTAAGGAAAGTTCTAACAATGTAGGATTAAAAATCGTTTTTAAACGTGTATCCATGCGATCTCCGAAATAATAATTTGTTTTTGCTATTCAGAAAAAACCAATAGCTCACATAATTTTTCTTTATTCTTACCAATTCAATTTCAATTTCGATTTCAATTCTATCACATGGTCCGTTATTTTACTGTCAATTCCGTAATTAATACTATTATTTGTAATTAATATAATACTGTAATTGGAAATTTTCCGTTACTTTACCGTAATTTCGTTAAGGAAAGTTCTAACAATGTAGGATTAAGAATCGTTCTTAAACGTGTATCCATGCGATCTCCGAAATAATAATTTGTTTTTGCTATTCAGAAAAAACCAATAGCTCACATAATTTTTCTTTATTTTTACCAATTCAATTTCAATTTCGATTTCAGTTCTATCATATGGTCCGTTATTTTACTGTCAATTCCGTAATTAATACTATTATTTGTGATTAATATAATACTGTAATTGGAAATTTTCCGTTACTTCACCGTAATTTCTTTAAGGAAAGTTCTAACAATGTAGGATTAAGAATCGTTTTTGAACGTGTATCCATGCGATCTCCGAAATAATAATTTGTTTTTGCTATTCAGAAAGACCAATAGCTCACATAATTTTTCTTTATTTTTACCAATTCAATTTCGATTTCAATTCTTTCATATGGTCCGTTATTTTACTGTCAATTCCGTAATTAATACTGTTATTTGTAATTAATATAATACTGTAATTGGAAATTTTCCGTTACTTTACCGTAATTTCTTTAAGGAAAGTTCTAACAATGTAGGATTTAGAATCGTTTTTGAACGTGTATCCCTGCGATCTCCGAAATAATAATTTGTTTTTGCTATTCAGAAAAAACCAATAACTCACATAATTTTTCTTTATTTTTACCAATTCAATTTCAATTTCGATTTCAATTCTATCATATGGTCCGTTATTTTACTGTCAATTCCGTAATTGATACTATTATTTGTAATTAATATAATACTGTAATTGGAAATTTTCCGTTACCTTACCGTAATTTCTTTAAGGAAAGTTCTAACAAAGTAGGATTAAGAATCGTTTTTAAACGTGTATCCATGCGATCTCCGAAATAATAATTTGTTTTTGCTATTCAGAAAAAACCAACATCTCACATAATTTTTCTTTATTTTTACCAATTTAATTTCAATTTCGATCTCAATTATATATTGCATGCTCTTCTATCCCAAATAATCTGATATGTAAAAATAAAAATTTATTCCCTAATATCAGAAATTAAAATATTAATATAACATATGCAAAAACTTTTCCGATTTCTTAGGTAATTTTATTACAATTGAAATAATGTTCTTTTTTAAAATGTGCATAAATAAGAAATATTATTTCCTCATTTCAACAAACATCGGGTTTATTCACTCGGAAATGCAAAGAGGAGTTCACTATCTCAAACTCAATTATCTTTTTATAAAAACGGCAATCATTAAGCAAAAAGTTACTATTTAAGAAGAACTCCAAATATTTGCTTTAAAGATGTATCCATAAATCATTGCAATAGTATGGCGCCAAATAACACGCCAATGCACTCACAATTCTTTGTGTTACTTAAACTATTTCTCTTGCATTTCTTTTTATTTTCCTTTCTTGACAAAGACGAATACTTCTTTCATGCGAAAGGAGAAAAAAATCAACAATCCACATGAAATAAATGAATCTTTTTAAGCATAAAAATGCAAGCAACAGTAATTTTATTTTTGGAGAATAATACAGAACAATGACCTATCTTAGCTATTACAAACTTTGCTTCTTTGTTCAAATCAATCGAACATGGGATTATATTTTTTGTATCTTGAAACAATTATTTCACTGAAATCTAAGCTCTTTAGAAAAGTGCTACATTTTTACTACCATGTGAGCGTTTATCTTTTGTGTGGTTTTTTGTGCAAAATTTTTTGGGGTGGGTAGCTTAAATGGGTGACTCAACTCCGGACACTTTTGAAAGTCCAACTCCGATTTATGCTAAATTTGCACCGAATTCTAGGAAAGAATTATAATTTCAAATTATACAATAATAAATTTAAATTAGGTATTTTTTAAATACGATAAGTATTGAAGGTACTTTATTTAAAATTGCATTCTACATTGTAACGTATCAATTGAAGAAATAAATTTTATTAATTTCTACAAAAAATATACAAACAGTTTTGTACAATTAGTTAGAATTGAGTTAAACAACTATAAGAATAGAGTAAGCTATTAATATCTCACTTCATATATACGCATAAGTATTTTATTAAATAAGATAGATGTTTGTTTTAAACAATAAGGATACTAATTTTTGAAGAAAAAAAAGGTTAGGAAATGCTTCCAACAATGCATTACCTACTGTCATCAGATCATGATGTGTCATTAGATCATGAATCATAAATCATGATTCAGAAGCTAGAAATCAATGATTTAAGTTGCAATTTATAATAATGACTGCTAAGGGTACAGTTCTGTTTTCATATCACCTTTCGAAATTTTTAATGTGTTGTTGTTAATAACGACTATTTTATAATGAAAATAACATTGCGGAAAACATATCACGGTCCTCGAATATACATGTAGATGTTTTAAACTGATGTTCACGGATCATCTATTAATACACGGAGAATAAAGTTCTTGTATAGTTAGAGCATACGATAATGACATTTCTTGTGAGAAAAAAAATTTATAATTCTGGTGGTGAAACTAAAATATATGGTATATGAAATTTATAAACCATTCATTTGATTTTTTTTTAATTTATATGCTAACGGTTTACCGCGAATTCCAAAATGGTTTTCAAAATAATAATTCTTATTACCTAACATTTTTTTCCAATGCCCGCCTGTGTTAACATCCGTCAATTCAGGCATATACAGGGTGATTTTGTTGACCTCGCTTACAGGGGCACCATATTAGGTGGGCCAACGTCGCTCCCACAGTAAGGACAGATAGTATTGAGAAGGAAAAAACATCCATGCCTTGTCCGGGATTCGAACCCAGAACCTTTCTGATGCAAGGCTACACAGGCCGGTCGGCTTATTACCAAACATTTAGTAAAAAATACAAAACTGAAAATAAAATATGACCGTAGCTTTTTATTCCATTCTCTAAGGAACCATACCAAAATTACCGATATTGGCCACAATGGCCAAATTTTATCACATATATATCACAAATTTTAACACATATATTATATAACAAATTTTATCACATACACTTTATTTTATGGTTAATTTAACCAAAGCGCTTCGCTGTAAATTATCAAGTTTCTTGATGTTCCCATAGAGCCAAAAACACGGTAAATGTAAACATATTCTGGTAGTTCTAACTATACTTTTTCCTCTGTGTAAAGTTTGATTTTCTCTCAAACGCAATTACAAGTGAAAGATTTAATATATATTTATTGAAAAAATAATTAGAGAAGATCTATATGTATGAAAATTAATGTCTGTCTGTAGATATGTGTGCCTGTCTTTTATAAACTCTTAAACCATCCGACCGACAGCTATGAAATTTAGCAGACAAATAATTCAAAACACGAGGAAAGTCACTGTTGATTTTAGAACATTCTACGACGAACCATTCGAGCGGGATCAAATGGTTTGTCGCATGGAGTTTTCTGACTGGTTAAGCACTAGCCATTGTTTTAAATTTAAATTTAGATTATTAAATAAATCACATATTTTAAAGATGACATCAGTTGTATTTATAGCTTATAGCTTTATTTGATCAAAAAAAAGTTTGTTGTAAAACGCGTGGAATACGTTATCAAATTTATATTTTCAAAGTTATCTAACACCACGTGTTTTTTTTTTTTATAGTTATTCTTTCAAAATATGTTTCTTAAAAAGTAATTATTTAAAACCAACAGTAATTAAAATGGGAAAAAAAATGTATTCGATGTTATGTATTCGAAATTAAAATTATTGGAAAAGTGGTACTAATTTGTTCCGGAGAAGCAATCGTTATACTAACGGCAACGATAGTTAAGGTAATACACAGGTGTAAGAAATTAAGAAAATTTTCAGACTTGGTCGATTATCTCTAGAACTACAGGACCGATTTTAATGAAATTTGGCATGTACATACATTGATATAATACAAAACAAATAACCATTCACCAACTGTAATACACATGCATGATCGTGCGTAACACTCATTGGAGTCGGAAGGTATGAAACAGCGGTTGCAGAATAAACAAAAATAAAGAATTAATAGGGAGTATGGTCCTCTCTTACAGATATACAGGCCTCGCAGCCTGATTTCATACTTGAAATAAGGCAGTTTATCATTTCCTGAGGCAATTGGTTCCACTCGTTCAGAAACGCTGTTTTCATTCCCTGGATGGTTCTCGGAGGGGGATCGAGAGTTGCAATTGCCCTCCGCAGAGTGTCCAGGCATGCTCTATACGGTTGAGGTCTGAAGATCTGACTGGCCAATCCATCCGACGAATAGCCTCACTCTCTAAAAATTCCTCAATCAGAAGAACTCTATGGGGCTTCACGTTATCGTCCATTAAAATGAACTCAGGGTCAATTGCACCCCATAGAAAGAGAACATAGGGCTCCAAGATTTCAACCCTATACCACACACCAGACACAGAGCCTCTCTCAAAGACATTGAGAGGTGTGCGGCCATCCAACATGATTCCTTCCCAGACCATTAAACCTGCTCCGCCATAATGGTCAATTTCGCAGACATTAGAAGATAGGTAGTGGTTCTCTGACTCTCTCTATGTGAATGTATGGCGAGAATCGGTGTTTAGGCTGAACCGGGACTCATCAGTGAAGAGAACGGTCGCCCATTTATCCATACTCCAATCTCTATGCCCTCTGCACCATGCTGAACGGACTCGTTCGTAGAAGTGAGTGGGCCGCTTGCACCAGGTTTTCTTCTCTCATGAAGTCATTCGGAAATAGTCACCCTTAATACACGGGTTCCTGTGGCTGCAAACAAGTCACGAGAAAGCAGTGAAGCTGTAGCCCCTCTGTTACACCTCGCTATAATGGACAAATGGCGATCTTCTCTGGCCGTCGTGGCTCTTGGACAACCTTTCCCAGGGCTTCTCTCGATGGATCCGGTAACCTGGAACTGTTTCCATAAGTTACACAAGACGCTGGGCATTAAATTGAACTCTCTACAAATCTGGACCTGCGATTGGCTTTTACTGCATTAACTACATTTTACTGTTACAATTTAAACTTAAAGGTCAGATAGAGAAATAGTCATGCTCTGAAGTCCTTATGATTTGAAGTCTCTTAACGAGCTTTAAACTTTTATCTCAACCCAATACTATCTTATTGTTTTTTTATAACTCTTGGACAAGCTAAAAGGCACGCCAGTCATTAGCTCTTATGAATTAAGCCAGGAAGGTGCGCCTTTTGTTTCACAAGAGAGCACCGCAAGGATGAAGGTGCGACTTAGCTCAAATCCTCTCGGATGGATAACAGATCCACTCATTCATGAGGCTCCTTCCACCATTTTGACATAGATCTGTAGAGAAAATTTTCTCCTTATCTTTGTGAATTTTCTCCATATTTTACAAGCACCAATATCGCATGTACACGGTGGATCTTAATAGAGTCTAGGATCAAATCTTGGCTCCACCAGATCGCAGCCCGATTCTCTGACCACTGAGCTACCATGGACCACTATCTTCATTTCTATATAATTTATTACTATGCTTTTTTTCGTTTTCTTACTTTTTCTTCGAGTTTCATTCATTTCAAAAGCCCATCGTGTAATAAAAGATTAAAACTGTAGTGTCTTCGAGTACTGAGTTTCTTTGCATTATGACTACCAAATGTAGTTTCCAAGTAGCATTGTTATGTATGTAAATCAAATCGTAATGCATTTAAGTCATAGGCTTTACAGGATTGCCTATTTTTAAAACCTTATTTTAAAAAGAGTATCGCCATTCATACAAAACTTATACTGAAAAAGGATTAGTGACGAAAGTCAGCTTGAAATTTGAGGCCATCTAAAAATAACTGCGAAATCAGTTTTGGTTTTGACGTACTCAGCGAGTAGGGGTGAGACTTGTTAGTATTTTATATTCTATAACAGAAAATTATTCACACTTGATGATTTGAGTTGTCACTGATTTAAAGAATGCTTTTCAAATAATCAAAATCTATCTTTTATTATGTCTAGACCACACAAAATATTAGCAAATTCACAACATTTATTTTTAAATTGAAACCTTATTTTTTTTCATAAATATTGCTTTTTTTTTTTTGCTTTTGGCGTCACCGAACCGTCAATTCAGTCAAAATAAAATTAATTAAACCTAAACTATCTTTTTCCTAAACTGTCTAAAATTTCTAAACTTATCTAGAGCTCCAGACGAGTCTAAACTAAAATGACATTTGGCGCAATTCAATTGAAATACTTGGCGATCATGGCTCTCTAAAACTCATTAAATAGAAATCGTTTGAATTTATTATGCAAAGGCGTGGGAGAAAACTCAAATAAAATTACTCCTACTATTTCTCTGAAATTTAACTACCAAGTTCAGCTAGTAACCTTTACCTTGTCAAGTTAAAAATTGTTGATAATAACTTAACGTAGTTTCATTCTTTTCAAATAACAATGCAGTCTTCCATTTTAGAGGAAAAATATTCTTAAAATCTCTTAAATTAACAAAAATAGGCATTCGTTACGAAAAAGATCACGAACTTGTTTTGTTACGAACTATCAAAAAAATTTATAAAACGAGTAGTTTGCGTTATGGGATGCATTATTTAATGATTTCTTTTTTTAATTTTGACTAATGAGGACAATTTGACTAATTAGAGAAATATTAACGATCATTATTTTAAAAATTAATAAGCAATTTTCCAAGATAATGAAGCAAATCTAAAATTTCCGCACGAATCCACTCAATAAGAAAATGTTTAAGAAAACAAATTACCGTCCGGAAAAAGTCAATATTTTTCAAATAAAAGGTGAAATTATTTTTCATATTTTTGAAAAATACCTCTTAAATATATAAATTTTAAAGATGTTACTATAGAACAAAATATTAACTTTAAAATAAGTTATTTGTGTTGCTGTTATCTATTATTTTGGAACCGTCCGAAAGTGAAGTTTATTTCAATTTTATTAGATCATATTTATTGTAAATACATATTTATACATATATTATACATATTTATTGTAAAATTAAATAAATAAATAAATGAATAAACGTAGTCATTAAATTTTTATTATCTCCTTGTTGTGATTAGTTTCGATGGAGAAATATTAAATTTTTTACTTATATATATTAAACCTCTTTTACTTATGCAAAAAATGCTTTTAAGCGATATATATTTAATAACATTAAATTTTTTCTTCTTAAATCATAAAAAGTAATTATTGTCATACGTTTGGTGAAATTTATAATGTTATTCTTATAAAATATTCGAATAACAATATAAAATATTTTATAATGTTATTCTTATAATATATCTAAGATACGGAGATCTTATCTGTAGAAGAAGAAAAGAATAATTTCTATAGACGACTCCTGGGTGTGGCTACTCTGGCCGCAGTTTTATTAATAACATCGTGAAAAAGCCACGCGAAATTGGTCTGTCCCTTTTTTTATTCAGAGATTCTGAAAGGGAATGAATTGCAAGAAAATCTTTATCGTAATCGAACGTTATCCGAAAGAGAAAATTTAACCATCTTCTTTTGTTTTAATAGATGAAGCCATGCAGACTATGAGAAATTTTTGTGGTTTCCTTAATGAGTATATTTCCAAGAATTATCATCACTTAACTTCATGAGAACGAGCAATTGCTTCATCTTAAAATTAATAATAGAATCTATTTAGCTATAAATTAATATAGAAAAACCCGTATGAAACATTCTTATTATATTTTTAGGGACAAAGAATTTATTTTGATAAGATTCTGTAAAACAAACTTTTTAATCTGTTTAAAAATATTAATACTATTTTTTTATCTATAAGCAAACACTTCGTTTTTTTAAAAAACAGTAAGTTTTTACTTCAGTTTAGAAATTTAAAAAAAAAAAATTCCTTTAAAACTGAAAAGTTTTCTTTCTGTATTTATTTTTTAAGACATCAAAAGAAATGTAGATGCTTTCAAATATCAAAAACCTTTCAAATAAATAGGCGTTTGTAATTTGTTTGCTTGTTTTTTTATTTCATAGAAAAAGATCTGAAGCTATAAAAATAAGAATATTGCGAGTGTCAAGATAAAAAAGCCAGCAGTGTCGAAGAATAAACTTTCATAAAATAGAAGAATCTTGCTAATAATTTCTTAACTCAACTGACTCTCTCTTTTTTTTTTTTTTTTTTTTTTTNTTTTTTTTTTTTTTTTTTTTTTTTTTTTTTTTTTTTTTTGATTTTCAATGTTTTTTTAGAGATAAAGACATTCCTTCATTTCATTATTGACTCTGATGAATCTAAGAATGTTCTAAGTTGCAACTTCTTTATAAAATTCAATAAAAGCCAAAACTACTTTTCTTAAACTTCTTCGTGTTTAAACTTACAAATGATTCCCAAAAATGTTCTTTCAAAACATTTATGCTTTTTTTTTCGCTTCCTTCTTTCTTTAAAAAAAGAAAGAATGAAAATATGTTGTAAAAACATTTGAAACGTCCTTTTAAATATTGCTTCTGAACTATTAATTCCATTGACTTGTTTTTAGTCTATTTCAATTCAGCTTACACTGAGAAAAAAAAAAGGCCGAAATCATATATTATGGTAAAAGTCGTCTTATTTCTGGCTCTATGGGGGCACCTAACTATAATTTTAAAAACTATAACTTCCTGTAGACCGCTACCATATGAACGGAAAAATTACCATATGAAATGGCTTAAATACCGTATATTTTGGTTTTATTAACCCGAATTATGGTCTTTTTTTACCAGAAATGCCATTACCATACAGTGTGATAATTTTACCAAACTTTATTCTCCTTGTAAATCAAATACGCATAGAACAATACTTGTCTAAATACCTAAGTCAGGTGGTACCAAATGACATTGTATCATAGATACATATCACTTTTTATTCTTAAAACTACCTATCTTCGTATCACCTCGAATTTGATCTCCTTCAATTCAGCATAAGAAAATTCCACCTGAACACGGCCTCATTTGTCAAGATAGCAATATTTAAGTTCTTCCTAAAATTGAAGCCCTTTAACACTTTTTCAAATAAAGATCTACCAACAAAGGCGAAATTATTACTCGTTCATGAGGAAATTTTGAAGAGATGGTGGAGATGAACTGGACATACCTTTCGTTTAAAGTAGGAAAGCCCTGCTAACATCGCACTTACTTGGGGACCCGATGAAAAACGAAGAAGAGAAAGGCTGAAGCTTACTTGGCAAAGATGCATGCATTAAGATCTGTGCAAAGCGAAACTAAATTGATGGGAGGAGGCAAGAGACTAAAACAGAGGTACCTTAAAAAGATTTAGAACAAAGGTGCCTGAAAAAGAGACTTGAAGCTTTATGTGCCAGCTAGCACGAAAAGGATATTTAGGTAACTTTGAAGCCAAACACCCGAGGCTGTGTCTCTTTTACCATTTACTGTAAGACTTGCAAGTGAGAAAGTTCATAAAAAATTGCTTCTGGGTAGTACTTTTTAGGGAGGAAGCTTCCGGGTTTTAACGATTTTTGAGCTGACTTTTCCGTATTAATCATGTAATAAACTAATTCCCGAATAAGCTAATTATAAGGTGTTGCTGCATCATGATTAAAATAGAACTGCATTTTTTGATAGTAAATTCCCTTATGATTCCAAATTTAGACGAGAATTTTAAAAATATATAAAGGGAGATATTTAAAGCACAACGTCTTGTTAAAAAATTTTTTAAATCAAATTGTTATCAAAATAAAATAAATCTCAAAACCAACTCTTTTCTTTCTTTTCCCTAAATAATTCTTTTTGTGCTGAAACAATTAATGCAAATGATAAGCATATTTAAAGAAGTGGTGTTTTCTTTACAGACAGCAACTTTGTGCTTGGCAATGCTCAAGTGCCTCACCTGTATCCTATCGTGTACTGTTCCGATGGGTTCTGCGATTTAACTGGGTTTCCTCGAGCTCAGATCATGCAGAAAGGATCCGCTTGTACATTCCTATATGGTCCCGAGACAAAAGATGAACTGAAACAGGAAATAGATGATGCACTTGACAAAAAAATGGAGTATAAACTCGAAATTATGCTCTACAAAAAAGGGGGTAAGTAACTTTAACTTCATTACTTCTTTAAGTTACTTTTTAAATGAAATCTTTTCATAATTATGATGCAAATAAAGCAAATACAATTTACTGAAATAATGTTTAAAAAAATCACTTTATTTTTATTCTTAGAAATAAAAACTCTCACGTTTGACGATTCAGTTGTATTTCGTCAATTTGGAGAATCATTTCGTCACGAAATCATGTGTTTTGTGGCGAAACGCGAACTCTCAAATGTATGACGAAAATGTCACCTTAACTCTGAACATCCTTTCAGTGCATTATGGATGATTGTTAACTAAAATGAAAACAAAACGATCAAAACTAGAATGACGAAACAAGCCGAAGTATGGTGGTCACGGAATTGACCTCATACCAGGAAAACCCCGCGTTCAAGCAACACCTCCTAGAAAAGAGTAGGCCTCTGCACGGGTTACCATAAATATCCTTATAAATATCCTTTAGTAGTCCAAACGTAATGACTTATTTCGTATTTTCAGCCACTGCGCAGCTCAGTACCCCGAACGTAATGACATCTTTCTTATTTTTCATCAACTGCGCAGTTAACTTCGTCACATCGGACTACTAATTTGATCCGTGCTGAGGCCTTCCTTATTCTAGGAGGTGTTGGTTCAAGTTCCGAATCGGGCATGGATATAATTTATATCTGTGTGTCCTTGCGTTGATGGGACGACGTTAATCTACCTATATGGTGCCCACGAAAGAGTTATCAGCAATACCGTCAGTTGGAAACCAAAATACCATGAAGCACTACAAGGGCGTCATAGTACTTTTTTTCTTTCTTTTTTTTTTTTGGAGGAAAAAAATTAAATGATAAAAAATTTCTTTATTTGTGAATTAATTCGTTTCTTCGAAGAAGTGACGATGGCTATTTCGTCATTTTGACGAAATTTTTGCTCGGAGCATATACAAGGAAATGATTTTATCAAAAACGAAGAAGGTTTCGTGATATTTAAATATCCATTTTTACAGTGTTCTTAGAAGACTTCGATTTATTTAAGGCCACACGGCCTTCTTCAGAAAAATAATTTTGAGAACTGCAATGCTAAATCATTTTTTATTATGATAGGGCATCCTATCTACTCTATAAAATTTTATTTTGATAATAAAAAAAAATCAGTTTGACAAGCCATTATTTAAAAATATCAAAAAATTAGTATTGATCACTTTTTCAAATTACTTACATTTTAAGCAAATTTTTGTACAAATTTAAAAATCCAATTCTTTTTTTAAATCCTAAGAAATGTTTTTGTAACGTTAAGTTTCAAAATAAAAGTATAAAAAAACATAGTTCCATAAATGCATGAAAATTTTAAAAATAATAATTTTAATTTTATTAAAAAAATTCCTAGATGTCATACAAAACTCCTTACAAGCTTCTAAAGCACATATATATGAAAGTATCAACAAAACATTCCAGAACTCTATCTTTAGCAGAAAAAGAAACATTAAGAAATCGAAAACACTGATAACGACAAAAATTGAAGGCCTTAAAAAGGGACTTTTCTTTTCAATATAAAAAATCAAATAAGATATCAAAAACTCCATAGCATCGAACGTAAAACAAATATCAGGTAGACTAGTAATGAAAGTTGAAGTTAATAACTGATCTATCTAAGGAATATATTTTTATAAAAATATTTTTAAAACTAGTTTTAAAAATGCTTCAGAAAGGAAACGCCACTGAAATGTCAAATTTGGAGACGGCCTCCACTCGTAAAATTTCAATTATCTTCGAAACTACTTGAATTTTAGAACCAAAATTAGAAGGTAATTTTTTATACCGTAAATTACCAAAAAAAGAAAAAAAAATGCCATAAGTCTTAAGGATAGATAGGAAGCTCAATCATAATAACTGCTTTCAATGGTGCCTTCTACAGATTAACTGCCAACAAAACAACAATGTATAATAATAATAATGATTTTGAGGAATAATGTCTTTTAGTCATGTGGCATTTTTATTTTAGTTATTGGCTCAATGGCTTTAGAACATCACTTGAGATTTTTGACAAAAAGTCGCAAGTCCTCAATGTGACTTTTAATTTTTGAGGTGAGATTGAATCTGCAAAATGGGCTTTCCACAACTTTTAGACTATTTTTGCCTTGTGCGCAAAACCCAGGTCTTGATAAAATGCCTGATAAATGCCTGCTTGATAAATGACTTCAAATTTTGTTCTCATTGTAATAAAAAATTTCGACCCACGAACTAAAATCTAATTTCCGTAGATAATCGCTTTGTAAAGACTTACAAATTCGTATTTGAGAAACAAACTCTTCAAGACACGCAAACAAGCACAAACATTTCAAACGCAGATGCAAAGAAAATATGACTTACTATCAATCAAAATAAAACTAAAATATTGAAAAATAATCCTAATAATTAAATGACATGTTCTAAGAAAATAACAAACTAGAGGAGGTAAGCAGTTTTACGTATCTAGGAAGTATAATTAACAACAGAGAAGGAACTGATGAAGATATACTAAATAGATTGAACTAAGTCCGATCAATCCAAATAGCCGAATTTGGCGATCAAGCCAAATAGTACTTGCGCTATTCTAATAAATTCTGAAAGAACAAAACAAAACAAATCCAGCAAAAATTAGAATTTTCAATACTAATGTTAAATCTGCCCTACTCTATGGATCAGAGACTTGCCTCTGCAGTAAAAATAACAAGAAAAAACTTCAAGAATTTATTAACAACAGTTTAAAAGGAATCTTAAGTATCAAGTGGTTCCATAAAACTTGCAGCGCAAAAATCCTTATAGAAACAAAACAGAAACCAATTGAACTAGAAATTTAAAAACGTAAATGGAAATGGATTGGTGATGCTCTACGTAAACTTGAGAACCTTAAAGTAAAAGAAGTTCTTGATTGGAACCCTCGGGGCAAAAGAAAAAGAGGAAGATCATTCCTATCGTTGGCAATGTCTGCTATTCGGCGAAATGAATGTCTGAGCCATTAAAACGGTTTTAAGTTCAAAATTTCAGTCATTCTCGTCACATTTATGTCATTGATAGCTTTTCAGGACGATTATAAGTGAAATGAAAACAATAAGAAAGTCTTGATGGAACGAGGCAAAATATATGAATAAAGTGAGGTGGAGAACTATAATAATAGTCCTATGCTTCAATTCGGAATGAAGAGGAATATTTATGTATATGTATGTAAAAAACAATGACAACTAAAATTTCAATAATATCCATTGTTTAATGTATAGGACAGCACTCGGTACAATTTTATCTACTCAAAAATAATATTTTAAAATCTAATTCTGCTTGTAAGTCTTTACAAAGAGATTATCTACGGAAATTAGATTTTAGTTCATTGGCGAAATTTTTAATTACAATGCGAAATTATGAGAAAAGTAAGAAATTCCTTTGAAGTAACCATTATGACATTTAAATATCTACTTATTTGAGTCCAGTGGATTTTGTTTCATGATCAAACTGCTCATAAATACACTGTAAAAACATCCAATAAAATGCAAACGAAAAATGTTAAAATAATTATTATTTTATTAAATAATTAGAAATATTAAGGAAGTAAGTTAAGTTTAATTAACTGAATTTTTTAAAAAAATATTTCATGACATTAAAGGGTTTCTAAGATACATATTTTGAAGTAAAAATAGCATTTTTTGCCGTTATTGAATCTCAGGAGATGTTCAACAAAATACCGATTCGTTGAATATCTATTTTTTCATCTCTATATTTACTAATTTATAATTGCTCCAGAACTGTTTTATGCTGTGTTTTTGTTTCAATTTCATCTAACATAAAAATTGCAAGTTGTTTGGGAACAGGAGAATATTTATGAATCCCTTAAATGAATTATAAAAAGTACTAATTGCACGAAAAGTACAAATTTATTCAGAAATGTTACATTATTTTTAATTATATTAGTATAGAGTTTATATTACCAATCCAAAATTTTAAAAGTTGTAATTTATGGGAATCAGTTCTGTGATTGGAGGAAAGTAAAAATTTATCCACCCACGTATTCTTTTTTCTTTCTTTTATATTAACTAAGTATAGCAACAATATTAACTAAGCAAAAGTATTCGTTTTTTCGAACCACGTATTTAATTTTTAAAAACTTTTATTGGCGTTTTCATCAATGATTTATGTTATTGTATGCTGAATGAATAAATAAAATGTTCAAAAAAATTATATTTTTATAGTCATTATATCAAGAGACATTCTTTGCCAGTGCATTCAATGTTAATTCTGAAAATCGCAAATTAAAATACGTTTGTGATTTAATTTTTTAGCATTTAAAAAGTTACTCCAATGCCGCATTATCTGAATTTATGAAACTTTGCTGAAATTGGGGAAACTTTTTTTAAAAATCAACTAACTGACGATTTCAAAAACGTTTAATATCTTTTAAAATATTTAAGATATTCAACCAGATTTTTTTTCTTTATTGCAGGATGGTATGTATTTACAGTTAGAAATTTCATGGCTTTGCTTCAAGTTTAAACTGTGGCTTTTTTATTTTATTTATTTATTTATTTATTTATTTATTTTATTTTTGGCTAAAGAGATTTAAGCAAACACTGGTAAAGATTTTTGCTCTTAAATGTGCAATTTTAAATAATTTTATCTTATTTCATAATGATTTTTTATTATTCAATTTAGCTACAACACCTTTCTGTTTATACGTGGCATTTTTATTTTATTTATTTATTTTCTTTTTGGCTAAAGAGATTTAAACAAAAACTGGTAAAGATTTTTGCTCTTAAATGTGCAATTTTAAATAATTCTATCTTATTTCATAACGATTTTTTATCATTCAATTTAGCTACCACACCTTTCTGTTTATACGTGGCTTTTTTATTTTATTTATTTATTTATTTATTTATTTTCTTTTTGGCTAAAGAGATTTAAACAAAAACTGGTAAGGATTTTTGCTTTTAAATGAGCAATTTTAAATGATTTTATCATCTCTTATAATGATTTTTTATCATTCAATTTAGCTACCACACCTTTCTGGTGCCTATTAGATATCGTTCCAATAAAGAATGAGAAGCATGAAAATGTTCTTTTTCTCGTGTCTACGAAGGATGTGACTAAGAACAAAATGGCAGAAATGGAGTTGGACGATGAGGGCGAGGATAATGGTTTGAATACTTTTTGTCTATCAAAATCATTAAAAAAACTAAAACTAAACTGCATTGAAATTTAAATTTATCCAAATAAAACTACTCAAAGTAGATAAATTCGAACTAAAGAGAAACAAATAAAGCTTTAACATGTTGAGCACTGCGTCAGCCATCTGTGGCTGACACTAGACTTTCCTTTTAGGCCGCGTAAACCACCGGTGTCTGACACTGAAATTACATTTAGGCTGCGTCAACCACCGGTGGCTGACACTGAAATTACATTTAGGCAGTGTCAACCACCGGTGGCTGACACTTAAATTACATTTAGGCTGAGTCAACCACCGATGGCTGACACTGAAATTACATTTAGGCTGCGTCTGCCACCGCTTGCTCTGACACTGACCATTCACATAGGCCGCGAAAAACAGCTGACTGACAGCGTATAACATGATATAGAACTATAAAATTTACTCTTTTAAGGAATTGCAGAAAATTTATTCAAAATTTACTTAAAGAAGTTATTTTATCGATTAAGAGTTCTATTATAGATTGGGGGTGCCATACATATTCAGAGATGCCAACTTGCTCGGGACAGCAAATATATATTTTAAAGTGGTAGTTTATGTGATTCTTGGTTTAATAAATTCAATTTAGTAGATTTTTATCCACCACTATTTCAACATAATTCGTAGGCTTATGTTATTCACCACTTTTGTCAGTTATGTCATGCTAAACCTTCTAAAAAAATAGCAAAATCCGTCTAATATTTGCAAATTTAGTTTGTAGTTATTTACCGTGGCCAGATGAGCAAGCCATGTAAAAATAGCGAGGCATTCAGCGTGTTAAATATGAAAAAAAATTGTAAAAGCTAATATAACTTTAGTCCTGTTAAACATATCTTTATTTCATCCATTTCATCTAGTACCGTTGAATTTTTCTTTATTCAACCAAGATTTTTATTCGATTTTTTTTAATTTTGTTCGAACATTCCTAAATATCAGCATTGTTTTCACCATATTTTCTACCATTTCTTCCCTAACTATTTATGTATCTCATTATATCAAGCATTCTTATTTTCATCTAATATTCTTAATTTTTTTTTTAAATTTCGAAGTTACTTCCTTTTAAATTTTGAGTATGCTTCTCAGGTTCTTATACTGTCATAGTTCAATTGCATGAATAATTGTTTGTCATGTTTAAAAAAAATTTGCATTGATAATTTTTGGCATTTACTAAATTTAAAACAATCAAACTTTCTGTTTTAATCATGAACTATAATATTTACGGACAATCTATTCTGACGTCATCACATCACTTCTCTTGTGTTCCTGTCATATTTTTGCCTACTTCTGTGAGATTATATCATGAATGATGAATATATTTATAGCATGAACGAATGAATTATTTACCTGTGTGCTTAATTTTAAAATTGTGTTTTTCTTGCTACATTTCAATGAAAATTATTGAAAAAAGATAGAATTCCATGAATTTATTTAGAATTATTCTCATATCGTGCATTTTTCTGGAGAAAAGGACATTTCTAATCAATTTTAAATCATTTATCTACTATTTTAGTTCGATTATTTGTAAAAGATGTTTCTGTCATATTTTTTCCTATTTATTTAATTTGTCATATGATTCATTTTAATATTAAAAAAAGAAAAGGAAAAATCCACATTAATAATACTTTTCGAAATTTATTCTTTATTCAAAAAGTATAAATGGTGCACGTCATCCATATAAATAAGCATTTCATTCAACTTTGAAATAAATTTAAGAACAATGAAAATTATTGGAAATTTAAATCATAATTTGTTTTACAAAATGTACTTATGTCTTCGTTAACAAACTACGTCTTCAAAGAATTTCCATCTAAGCATTTTGTGGAAATAAAAAAAATAATCAAACGATTGCAAACAGCTTCATAAATTCCATGAAAAAAATAATAAAAAAAAACAATAAACTCAATTTTTTTGTAATTAATAGTTAAGCTTTTCAGCGAAACGTGGCGCTGAGACCGTTCGCATCCCATTGGGAAGAAAACTATCTCTTTTTATATGCTTCAGCATTAGAGTAAAAACTCTTTATATATTCCTGTGTGGTTTTAAATAAGAAATAAAAGTTTATTTTTATGGTAATAGCAACATCCCAGTTTAATAAAAGCTCTTACATGCAAGTTTTTTGTGGAATTTTTCAGCTTTTTGTTTAACTATTTCCAACAAACAACAAAATCAACTGAAAGTTTTGATGATATATTTTTGCAAAGTCTAAGCTTCCTTATATTTTTTAAGCTATTAACTCTAATAGGCTTTTAATTGCCATTCTAGCCCGTTTAAAAAAAACACAAAGATGAATTTTTTTAACTTCTTGGTTAAAAAAAGGCATTTCTTTTCTTTCGAAGGAACTTCTAAAACACAAAAAATATAGTTCACATATTATTTATGTTAATCTAATATTTGCGATAAGTATTTATTTAGATGTATTTCCTGAAATATAACTATCCCTCAATTCCACAACGTGACGCATTTGTTTTACTTTTATAATTTTAAAGTGTAGACATAGCACAAAAGGTGGCAAACTTTAAATAAACGTAATAAAAAAGAAAAGAGTTCAATTTTAAAGCCTTACAAGTTACCAAATAATTTTTTGCTAAATTTCCTTTTCTTATGTTGGAAGTTACAGTATTTTGTAAGAGTTCGGATTTCTGTTTTTTATCATCCTCAATAAACAGATTTTGTTATTTCTTTTATCTCATAATCTTATATAAGAGGCATAGATGTCAATTTGTGGTGTTTAAAAAAATTTCTTTCCTAAGCCCCATTTTTCCAGTTATTTCTTATCTTATTTTTTTATTTATACTTCAACCGCATCTTTTTTTTAAGAGAAAAAATTTTTGAAATACTCAATTTATTTGATAATCTAATTTAAAACCAGCATTTTCTTAACCAGTACTAACAAAGGAGGTACCTACACGATGCGCAATTTATTCTTATTTATTTATTTATAGTTGCACATACATATGCAGATTTATGAGCTTAATACAAAGTAAAGCTTAGAAGCCGTTGCCAAGTTGAAGAACAGATAGATAGCACAAGTTAGAGTTGCTTATCACGTAAGGTGATTTATAAACCCTGATTTGAGGACAAATCAGAGGATTGTCCTCGAAAAACTTTACGATTTAAAACACCCATACATTTATGGAAAATATTAACTTATACACACGCGCATGCAACAACAAAAAAAAATTTTAAATTCATAAACAATATCATGTCCAGAAACATGTTCATCACACTTGATTTCATCACTAAGCAGTTTTGAAATATAATATGATATTCTGCTTTTGAAATCATGTATAATGAATGAGTACCTACCTGATCAATGAGAACTGTTAGAATTAATTTAAGACAAATATGACGTTTTCATCTGTTTGTCTTGCACTATGCTTTAGCTTTGCGTTTGTGTTCTCGGTAAGACAAAATTACCTTACTTAAAAAAGTGATTTTTTTTTACATTTCACTGCCTATGTTTTCGGAGAAAATTTAAGACATTTGAGAAAACGTGTTAAAAATTTGAATAGTTTTCTGTCCTTAAAGTTTTTGAATGTTTTTGAGGATAACCGATGAAATTCAAGAACTGTCTTTAAGATTTGTGGACGTTTGGCCACCTTAACACCACATAGAAACATCCAGAGTTCCGTTTCCATTCCAACTCGCTGCCTCCACGCACATTTAGTGTAACATTGAGATGACTCGGCCAGAGTGTCTTCGCTGTTTATACAAAACAGCTGAAATTTTATAATCAGTTTAGTTTTACTCCTCTGACAATCGAATTAATGAGTCAAAATATTTGTTGGTGTATGGTAATTATTAAGTGCGAGTCTATAATGTGGTATATTTTAATTTCCAAAAAAATTAAAAATTATCTTAGATTATATTTTTAAAAAAAAACAACTATGAAAGTTTCTTATTGTATTCAAAACTGCTTGGCAAAATATCTTAATTTATTTATTAATTTACTTTTTTTTTCTGAAAAGTTCTAAAAACAATTTTCAGATCTTCAAACAGATTTGTTGTAAACAGATCTATGAAATTGTTGCACTTTATAAAAAGTTTTATCCGATTAAATGCTTTAAAAAACACCATCACAAAATATTGCTACACCTTTAGCAGTTTTAATAGTTTAACTCTAAATAAAGAAAAGACGCTTTTATTTTAAATATCGTATTTTGTCCTACATTCAACACATTGCAAGGTAAACTAATGATATACTGAAACATTCTCCCAAATTTTCGTGTTTGCAACTATAAAAACTAGCAGTAGTTTTACTGCTTGTAATTTAGACATTTAGAAGACGTAAACCTGATAAGTTTTACACATTTATTAGTTGAATTTAAATTGAAACGAACCAAATTAAAATTTAGTGTCTATTACATAATAACTAAACAAAAGTTAAATATTTATTGAACTTAGTTTAGTTCCGTCGTAAAGTACTTTTTTACATGATTTGCAACTACGCTGAAACCCCTTACCACCAGGTATGATGATGAAAAAGCAATAAAAAAATTATTCACGGTAAGCGTTGTATCTTTTTCTTATGTGCTCTTTCCGCCCAGTTTCTCTTGCATTGCAACATCTGTTTCTTCCAGCTAAAGAGATCACATGTTGCAATTTACCGTAAAAAATATTAATATATTTAAATTATAATAATTCACCCAAAAACTAAGTCATGACCTGATTAAGGCTACACGGTACCCTTTTTTAAAAAAATTTTTTAAGGCCTGTAATATTAAAAGTAATAATAGATTTTCATTTGTATTATATTATTAAACTGATTTTCAAAAAGAAAAGGGAAATCGACAAACCACAATTTAAAAAATTTAAATTTTTTTAAAAAATTCAAGATTTTTTTAAATTTTTATAACTTTTTTAATTTTCAAAATTTTTCAGTTATTTTAAATAATATAAATATCTTAGATTATTAGGAACAAAAGTTAGTATGGATTTGATGCTCTGATACTTAGTTGAATCTTAATTATTTTTATCGTTACTAAACACGTGGAAAACCCGAAAATTCTAAAAACTCCAACTTCAAATTTTTATTAAAAAAAATGTATACATCTCACACTGAAATCCATACTAACTTTTGGTCTGTATATACATAAAAGTTTCTACAAAAAATTTCAAGGCTTTATCTTTAAAGGGAAAAAAGCCTTAGGGAATCGAAAACAGTGGCATCAACAAAAAAGAAAGTCTGAGAAAATGACATTTAAAGTAAAGAGAACCATAAAACCAAAACTAAAAATGCTTGTACAGTCCTACTTTCTTAATATATTATAAACAAACTTATTGCTGGTCCAAAAACACTAATTTACTTGAATATTAATAGTATTATATTTTTTCACATTTAAAATTTATATGTAACCTGTATCGGCTAAAATACACGTAACATTGGTTTAGACAAACAAAGCAATAGGATTAAAGAAATAGCTAGCATAATTATATAAATATTCAGTCAATCAAGTATAACAAATATTCTGTTACGAATGTATTTATAAATTAAAAAATATTAGTCTTAAAAAAGACTTTTTATAAATAAAAATTTAGTAAAAACACAACTTTAGAACGCATCCATCAAACACCGAACATAAATAAACAACAATGCTTCTAGAAGTGAAAGTGAAATTTGATAACTTTTGGAGAAAGTGAAAATTAATAATCATCGAAATAAAATAAGTCTTTTTTTGAAAAAAAAAGTTTTAAAATTAGATTTAAAAGAAAACGAAACTAACCACGCCCCCTCGCTTGTCAAATTGTGAGTCTGACACAACTCGGAAAAATCCTAATATCTCTAAAACTAATTAGATCTCAGATGCAAAATTTTTCAACTTGCTTCCCAACCACATTAGCCACCCAAAAATGCAAAAATATTTTTTTGCATATTTTTGCGAATTTTAGGGTACTGTGTAGCCTTAAATGAGATCCCATATCACAAATCCCCAATTTTTTTATGGGGGGATGGTACATAGACCTTATGCGGGTCTTGGGGTCAACTCCAGACCACTCTTTGGTTATTTAAGATTTAAAGGAGAGAGAATAATGTATGCAAAAGTTTTTCTCTTATCTACAATTCTTTTTCCAGTTACAAAGTCAATTTTCACTGCATTTGTGTGTAAAATAAAACAAAATTAATGGAGCAAAAATAAAGATACAGAAATGGAGTTACTATAGTTTTGGTTCTATAAACAGAAACCTTTCTTGATGTTTGAACACAAAATCCTTCACGCTTTTTTGAGTTTAGACATTGAGGAAGGTTCTTGTTTATGGAACCGAAACTATAGTATGTCCTTTTCTGTTCCTTTATTTGTGCTTTACTCACGTTGCTCTTTTTTATCCCTAATGGATCTCCCGTGTAAGCCTCCTCTTTTTCTCACAGCGTAACACACACATAAAAAAATTCTTTCTTTCAATACAAAATAGTAATACTGTTTTGTATGTACTTTATTGAATATAAAACTGTAAAATATTTTATTTACTTCATTTATAACGGTTTAAAATACTTTAAAAGTGAAAAATAAATGGATCATGAACTTGTGTGATGCATAAACAAATGTTATACTTTCCGGGCTAACCTGAACGCTTTTAATCGTGAAACAATGAGTCATAATTTAATAAGAACAATAAAAAACAGCAATGTAATTGATGAATATTTCTTTGCAGAAACAGAGAATCACTTGGATATCGAAGGATGTTTGCCCAGCAACCACTATCAGAGAAGAAGATCAAGAGCTGTTCTTTATCAGCTCTCAGGGCACTACAAGCAAGACAAAATTAAATCCAAGCTTAAGCTAAACAATGTAAGAATTAGAACAAAAATAATTCCATGCTTATATTTTATTTTTATTCTACAAACAAAATCTGAATGCTTAACTACTAAATGTTTGAAATGAGTATCTATTGAAAAAATTTTCCTATTATGATTTCTCGCGCATTCGGAACTTAGTCTTATTTTTGACAAATTTTCATGAAAAGATTTCAAATGTTCAACATATCGCACCTATGTAATAATGACGTTAGAAAGAATAATTAACGCAACGTGTAATTTAATTAGTTACTTATTTAATACACTTTAGACACCTTCAAAACTCAATATAGATTTAAATTGAAGTTCATAACTTTTTTGAGCGTGCAATGATTAGGGAAACCGAAATATTAAAATCTAAGCGTTGAAACTAATATATGAAAAAAATGTCACATGGCAATAAAAATAGTTCTAAAACAAACCATCGCTTTTTTATATCGATCTTTTCAACCGTCTTTTTATGAAAATTCTTGGTAAAAATATGAATAAATATCGTTGAAAGGTGTCTGCAATTATTGTACATTTGAACACAAACAACAATGATCTATAGATTAAGATCATAATCGTAATTCGATTATCGTAAATTTGAAATTAAATCAAATTTTGAAAAACTAAATAAATCAACAAATGTAATACTTAGACAAAATCGAGAGATAGGTTTACGATAACATAGTGTAATCAGTAATGTATAGTAATTGTCACATTTTAGTTGTTCTACTTATAAGTGACCCTTAATATTGGTTTGAGTGTACCATAACTATATGGTATAAGGTTTGCCCAAATGAAAAGTGAAAAAGTTGAATGAATAGAATACCTTTATTGGAAATGAAAATAAATCGCCATGAGTGTTGTAACTCAGATCCCATCGTTTAGATAGCATGTCTATACCTTTTCTGTAGAAAGATTGTGGTTGATTCTGGTGAAAGTCCTGTATAGCTTCCTACACTTCGTCGTTCGAATGAAAACGTGTCTCCTGTTAATGCTCTTTTAAGTGACCCAAAGATGTAGAAGCCACAGGGTGACAAATCTGGATCGTTCGCGAGATGTTCCAACACTTCCTAACGGAAATTTTGAAAAGTTGTCTGAGTTTCACAGGACATGTGAGAGCGGGCATTGCATGTAGAAGAATCACTTGTTGTGTAAGAAAGCCTGGCCCTTTGCTTTTGATCGCTTTTCGTAGTTTTGTCAGAGAATTAAATCATTGTGTTAAATTGACAGTATCCCCTAGGGGCAGGAAATCCATCGTTGTTGTCATCTGGATGCATTCTTTTATAGCACGGCTTTACTTTCAATTTCCTCATCCACGAACAACTTTCACTGTTGAAGGCCACATGCAGTGCACACCTCTTTCCGCCCTATATATCCGTCTTCAGAAGAGGGGCTAGTCATTCTGGAGCAATCCCACGCATGCACTTTTTATTTGAATAAACCTTATATTTACATAAGTCGCTAAAAATCTATTTATAAGTCTGTTTATTCAACCCACTTGAGCATATTTACTATAATTATTAAAACCACTTGTTATGGACATATATCTCTAAATGTTTCTGTACATGTGCTGAGAGCATTCCGGTAGCGCAATCGAGAAGATATCGCTCACTCCATCGGTGAAAATCCGAGTGTGAGTTCGATCCTTGCAGAAAACTATAAATCCGGAGTGCGCACAGCAAGCTCCACGTTAAAATTGCTGTGGCTGAAAGTCCTCAAATTGGTTGTAAAATAAAAGTTTGGAGACCGGGGCTACCAGCTCGAGTTCTGCCCATGTCACCTTACGTCGCAGTTTAAAATTAAGTAGCATTATTACCATGGCTGTTAAAAGATAGATTACTGAAAAATGGGGCTAAGTTCATGGCCACGGTTGAGTGGAGTGAGCTATACGCAGGGTTTGTCCAAAAACGTAAATTCGCAGATTTTGCAATGCGGTGGATGCATGCTGCAATGTGCTCAATTATCAACATTCATCCAGAGAATAACTACAGTCGTTTCCGTTTCTCATGAAGCACTCATACAGCGAGTTTCGTGTGAAGCTTGGCTGTCCAAGGTGAGAATTTTTCTATCTTACGTGGACTTGGTTGATAGCGGTCAATCAAAATGCAAAGACAAACGGAGACTGAAGGCTCTGAAAAAGTCAGTGGTGAAGCCCGATGAAAAGCTAATAAATGGGATGAGCATGACAGAAATCTTGAACTTAAAACCATTTTAATGGCGCAGGCATTCATTTCGCCAAATAGGAGACTTTTCAATCGATAGGAAAACTTCATAAAAATGTGATGGATACCGCTGAGCACTGCTGGTGTGGCTCCTGAAATGTTGTGTTTTCGAACTTGAAAACACCCATGAAAAGACATGGTGCCGGAACAATAGATTGAGTAAAAGACTTTCACATCAAGGCTCTATGAGACATTCTAGAAAAAAGCCTACCACAACATCTTCGATTCCTAAAAACCTCTTTAAACTATGTATCGCCCAAGAGGAACCGATTTTATAACATTTTAATGTGTTTCTTAGATTCATTAATATTGATAAATATAAATGTTTTTAATCCGACTCAATAGCTATTACTTTTTGGATAACCCCCGTACCTCCCTATATGCTATATTAATCTATAACAGCCAAAATATAAATAAATGATTATTTGCCTTTCTCTTCAACAGCAATGAATCATTTGTCTTTTAATCATATTAAAATATTAATTTATTTTTTAGGGCTTAGGAAGCAAAGTTAACTGCAATAAATCAATTTTTAAAAATGTATTATATTATAAAATTTTTACTCCAACCGGTACTCTCTCAATATTCAAATAATGAGAAAATTAATTAAAATAAATTTCCCTTAATTGAAAAGTTTCTAAAAAATGTTTAATGAAGTTATTTGGATTTTTAACACCCAGAATGAATTTATCGTATATTAAAACTACGTTGATGGAAAAAAGAATATTGCATTATGTAGTTTACTTGAAGCTATCCGTTTCGACAATTTTAAAAGGTAGGATTAACAAGCATATAATACGTCACAATATACTCAAGTATTAGAAAGGTTGATATCCTTACATGCTCAAAAGTTTTTTTAGCCTCTTCTAATTTAAAGTAAAGATGCAAATCCTGAGACAGAATTTTCAAATTACATTATCTAAGATAAACAGCTAGATTATACTTTAAAAATGGTATTTTGCGTAATATCCTTCTTTTTAATTAAAATTTTTGTTACATATTATTACTTGTTTTACATGCATTTATATAATAACTGTTGTAAGATTCGTATTTCACAAATTCAATTTCGTTTGTCCATTTTTCACTTTTATAAAATATAGTGTTTGCATACTTTTAATGCAATCATAGGGACTCAATATTTATCTATTCAATAGACTCAATGTTGAATTGAGCTTACATGAAAAATTTAGCAAACATAACAAAACGCATTTTTGTTGGGGCAACAATGTAATATTGAAAATTGAATAATGTGGCATGCCGGCCAGGTGACCGAGCGGTCAGCGTGCTTGACTGTGACGCTAGTGGCAGCGGGTTCAAATCCCGCTCAGGGCATGGATGTTTCCCTCTCTGTGTGTTGTTCTCTGTTGTGTGATGTGTGAATGTGACCCATCCTATTAATGGGTATCTGCGGCAATGTGGCGTGGGTAATGTTGCTCGCCTCTGTGACTTTGGTTCACAGGTGCCCACTGGGTAACGTTAAATTAGCAACACTTCCGGCATCTTTCGAAGTGAAGAACGAAAGTTTACTGCCTGCCGTTAAAAAAAGAGTTTGGCATTACATTAGTACTTACTTTAGCTGGAGAAACTTGCTGGTTGAACACGTGCTATTTCTTATATAGGTAGACGTGTACTATTTTTTAGAGCTCCACACACTCATTTACACACACGATTCGATATCTTACGACAATCTTAGCACCTCAAATATCATACATTAAGAACCTACTAACTATAAAATTGCATCTAATAATTCGTTCCTCTGGCTGTTTGAGGAATATTGTATACCACTAAAACAAGTGCTTATGATCGGTTAAAATACTGACAAACAGCATTAATCGTGAGCTATCAAAATGTACAAGTACGAATCAGTAACCCGAACCAAAACTCATACTTTTCAAATGGCTATTTAACATTCATTTAATTTGCAAACATTCACATGACTCAGCTGAAATACCTCTTTTCTTTCAAACTTTGAAACAATTATTTCTTTTTAACTTATTTCTTTTTCTTGCGTGTTATTTTTATGTCTTAACAGAAAGGTTTTGTACAATTTAGCAATGTCAATAAGATCAATGTGTTAACCAATTAATGCTCGTTTTTTTATATCAATGTAATGTAAGAAGTAACCATTCATTAATGTTCAAACTAACTTCACTAATGTTCAAACTATTTTCCAGTTAATTCTAAAAAAATCACAATTCCATGATCACAATGGACACATTTTGTTTCTTCAGGATGAAAAGTAAGGATGAAACAAGTATGCATTTAATTTTTATGCCTTTGAAAACAGAACTAGAATTCTTTTTTTTTATCTGCTGTTGTCCTTTTAATATACATATATTTTTTTACATTTCAAAATTAATAGTAACCATTTAAGACTTGTGAAATTATTGTTTGTTTGTTAATTATTTGAATAAAAAGGAATTTTTTGGGAAAGTTTTCAGAAAAAATTGGAAATAGCAACTACTCAATTGATGTGGAATTTTGTGTTAGACATTCTTTTGTATAAAATTTTTTATTTTAAAGAAATTAGTTTTTTTTCTTTTCTTTTTTTCTTTGTTATTCCTAAAATCTCAAAGGCCAACATTTTCGAGCTGCAAGACCAAAGCTCACTAAATAAGGAAAAACAAACTTTTAATCCTTTCATTTAGAAGTAAACTAAAAGGATTATTACAATTTTCAGCTTCCCACAGTTTTTATAACTAATTATACTAAACTACAACTATGCTTCCAAAAAATGTCTCGAAAGGATCTTGCTATTGGGGCGGAAAAGTGAATATCTTTCTTAATTCTCAGAAATCTTAAAATTAAAAAAGCTATTCTTTTTTAAAAATTCTCTGCTCCTTAAGTAATATTCTCTTTTTATAATTTTTTTTTATCTTCCATTCCGGTTAAGCAATCTTAAGTTAAATGAGGCATCATTTAAATAGTTCAGAAAATGAGTAAGTAAAATTATGCATGCGTGTATATTTTTTAAATGCTTTTTCTGACACACAATTTAATGAACAACATCTTCTTAATCAACATAATTTTTGTGTCTTAAGTAATTGATACAAAAAAATACAAATTTATAAATTGCTTTTCTTTTTTTAAATTATTTTCCATCAGAAAAATGATTTATATTCGAATTTTATGTCGGACATGGTGATATAAAAATGCATATCTCTTTGATTTCAATCTAAATGGCTAGAAGGCTTAACCTTAAATATGCTGATTAATTGGTGCAGAAAATATTTAAAGTTAAAAAATTCGATACTGAAACGTACTTTCTCTGAATAAATCTGCCTTTTTTTACAGTTTTGAATTTTTCATTCTCGATGTATTTAATTTTATAACTGAATTGAACAGCCAACACGATTCGGGCCAACATGACGACTGACGTTGTTCAACTCCGTAACCTTGTAATTTCGAACCCAACTCAAAAGACAAGGGACTCAAAGGACCTGTTTAAAATAAGGAACTTCCCCAGACATTCGTCTGGACCTGTGGCGGTGACTATGGTAACGATTTGACTATTTCAAGTAGGGGTGCGGGGTCACTGTTTTGGAGTGGTTTCGACTCGGAAAACCAAGAAAGGGAATATCTTTCTTCTGTCTATTGTGTTAGTCCTAGAGTGAAGCTACCCTCCCTAAAATGGGCCATTCTTGTTTCCATAGCACCAGGCGACTTCAGACTTTGTGGCGGGAGGAGTTCTAAGCTTAGACAAACTATACCTTAGACCTATTGTAATCACTTACACTGCCATAGTCAGAAATGAATTCATTATAGTGGATTGTAAAGCTAGGCCACATCACACTCAGCTAGTGAAAATTTTCCTTTTCAACGAAGAAATTCTTGAAATGAATTCAATCATTCTTTCAAATGCGCGCTTAGCAGAACATGCTTGGAGCATTTTACTCAAAAGAGCAGCTAATCGCTTATCACACCCAGAATCAATTCTGCTGGAATGTTCTCTTCTTGAGAAGGGGAGTGGAGAATACTCCAGTCCCTCATTGGTTCTATGCCTCCTAGGTATGCGATATTGCTTTCGATGAGGAGAAACCACACCATTAATTGAAACTCCCTTTTTTATTCGAGAAGTCAAATTTTTCTTTATCAGTCTAAGATGCACGAATTGCGAATAGTTTTTGTTTACCGAAAAATATCGACAATATAATTTACTTATTTATTTTTCATTTTCTTTTTTTTTAATTTTACAAGACCTTATATCATATATTAGTTACCAAATCACAATCTTAGAATTTTTATTCTAAAATTACGGAAAATTTTTTTACCTCTACGGTTTTGAAATTGTTTACAACTAGTATGCTTAAAATATCATGAATACAAAACTAAAAGGTTTTTTAATCATTTGCAATTAACGTGGTTTAAAAAACCATAAAAAAGATATTTAATTGGACATTTTAGCTAGACTTTTCATTAGGTAATGGGTATTGAAGTTTGACTGTGGTTGAGTTGTGTTTTATTAAATGAACCACTGAATGTGTTTCAATAGCGTATCTGGTTGGTTCACTTCTCGTAAGAGATGGGAAATACTAGGCTTTATTGTGTTAAGCTGCTTTATGATGCTGTCATTTATGCGAGAATGAGAGTATCATATTCTAAATATGCAGAGTGACAAATTCGGAAGTGCATGACATTGCAAACTCTCTATATGTTGAAGGGAATGGAATAAATATTGTGGTATTAACACTGGGAATCGAACCTCCGCTCTGTCGGTCATCAGATTGACAAATTAGCGCTAATTATAATATGTACCCAGCTGCAAGAAACAAAGTACCTTTACTAGGTGAACCTAGCTTTATTAGGTTGGTTCGATAAAATTTTTAATGTTTGAATGTATTAGGCTAAAGCTGTTAATAAATGATTTGTCTCCCATTTAACAGTTTGAATACCGTCTTATTTGTGGTTCTTTGACTATTTTGTCTGAATATGGTAAAATAAGAATTAAATAAATTGTTATTTAATTATTTTTTCCAAGAAATTTCTAACAGTGCATTTCTTTCTCAGCAATTTATAACTAAAATTATAATATCGCTTATTTGTTTTTATCAATGTAGTATACGCCAACCGGTCTGTGTAGGGGGCAGGGAATTGTCCTTGCATCAGAAAAGTCCTGGGTTCGAATCCCGGGCAAAGCATGAATGTTTCTTTCTCTCTGTGTGTGTTCAGTGTCCTTTCTCCTTTGTGTGTGTGAAGGTGTGTGAATGTGACCCGCCCTATGCACGGATTTGTGGTTGTGTGAATGGTGTGACAGAAGTCGAATTCTCGGCCATAGATGGCGCCACTGAAAAACAACAACAATCGCACCCCCTCTGCCTAAACAGGCATACGACAAAAAAAAATTTAGTATACGAATTTCGATAACACACAGATATATGTATTTGATACGTTATGCAAAGAATTTAGGTATAAACTAGACGAAATTGTTGGGGGAAAATAAAAACAAGCTATTTGCCGAATAAAAACATAAAAAAAAGTGTGTTTGGAGATTGAATGGAACATTTCATTTTATTGGAGCTACTATAGCTTTAGATTCAAGCTTTAGAATATCGTGCTTTTAACTAGTATGTGACAAAACTTACAGCAAGCATTCTGGAGCAGTTAACGAAATACAATATCGATCAACTTTTGTTTTCCTTTTTAGAATATTTACTCAGAGTTTTTTCAATTCAATCATATACCTTTTACTGAAGAGGATATTGCAGTTTAATTTACATAGTTGCTATTGTTCAAATCCTTAACAACGCCTGACTGAATATTATTCTCAAATAATATCCTTATTTTTGTTTAACTCGACATTTTTAAACTCGCGGAGTGTACTCAATATTTTTAAAATGTACTTAGTTAAAAGTTTAAAACAAAAATTGCATTTAAGCCCCGAATTGCATTAAAGGATATTATTCTTTCCAAGACTTAGGGATAAAAAAAAAGAGTTTAAATTTATTGGCAACAATAATGTAATCCGATTAGGTTTCCCGAACAGCCAAATAAACATTGATAATGCCTTTTTAACTTTGTATAGGATTACCTTGAATAATGAAATTCTTTGAGACGGTCATGCATTTAAATTAATTCAAACCAAAATAACAGCATCCATTGTTCGTTTCCTAACCTTTTTGAATGTATTGAGTGTCGGGAAAGCGCCATTTTTACTTAGCTTATATTTTGAACTTAATTGTATTTTCTCCCTTTTTCTAGAACTTGCTCCATCGTCCTGCTGTCATGCCTGAATACAAAGCAGAATCAATTGAAAAGTCTCGCTTTATTCTGTCTCATTACGGTTTGTTCAAAACGTGTTGGGATTGGTTGATTCTCATTGGAACGTTTTACGTGGCAATCGTCGTCCCCTACAGCGCCACTTTCCGGGACACGGGCGAGGCTCCTTTATTTAACAAGACAATCATCACAGATGTGATTATGGAGTCTATTTTTATCATTGGTAAGCTGAAAGCAATAAAGATCGTTTGTTTTCATAAACTATCCATTTTATCGATTTCGAACAGACAAAACAGACACGAATTTTTTCAAGATGGTTGCGTAATTTACTTGTTTACAAAAAATATGTAACAGTTCATGACTTAGTGAATAACGAGTTAAACAAAAAATTCCTCGTCATCATAAAAGTGCCTAAAAGTGTTTTTTAACTATGCTTTTAAATTTATTCGCATAATACAAACACATAGTGCTTATGTACCCCTAGTTGGAGAGCATGGGTTAAGGAATTAAATCCTGGTGGCCGACAAGACAACTGGCTTGTGCATGCAGCAAGGTACACATTAAATTTGCCGTGGCTGAAACTCCTCTCATTTATTGGGGTGGGGAAGTTTCTGAGAGAGGACCGGCTCAGACGAGTCGTCTGACGAGGATTGATCAGAATTGAACCTGTCTAACCGTTGCAGTCCTACCATGGTCATTAAAAGATAGAGCCATAAAAATAGGGCTAGGTACTTGACCATGGTTGACATCTTTGCCCAATCTACAAAGACGTAAAAATGATTCCCACCCACTGTCTCCTCTAGATTCAGAGGCAGTATGCTATTTTCATCTTCTCAACATAATTTACGACCCCGTGTTCTGTAGTAAGTTTCAATTCTCTTAATTCATTTCATCACCCCTCTGAATTTGAGGGGTGAAATCCTATTGAATTTTATTGAAACACCCTGTAATTTAGGCAGAATCAGTATTTTTTAACGAAAAAATTTATTAAAATACATAATACAAAAATAAAAGTCTATATGTAAACAGTACTGACTACATCCGTACACAACTAGTGATCATGGCAACACAACAGCATTATAACAGATGGCAACTTTTCCCGAGATGGTCATTTTACCTGCCATCATTCTATTAGTTTCAACATTTTTTTCGTGTAAAATAATTTTTTCATCGTTTTTTCTGCAACTTTATTTAATTTATAAAAGCCTAGCAATATCATAACTATGCTGTAAATTTTCTATTCTATTTTCGGTGTTTGTTACCACAAACACCTACAATTTTGTTTTAAAACCCGTTGAATACAGGACAGACTAAAAGATACCTGATGAGCCTAAGTTTTTTAAATAAACATTTGGAAAATAATGGGATGCTGGAAATATTAATAATTATTATAATTTTTCAAACTATGAAATCTTGTCTAAAAATACTTGATTTCGGACGTATGCGTTAAGTTTCTTCAATATTTGAAGAAATTTACCACCACATTTGAAAAAATTTGGTAAGTACCCGAGTGTAAGGGTATTCCAACGGATTGATGGACTTGGTTCATGCTGGTTGTCAAAAAATGATTAACGCTAATGAATGAAACTAAATTTTCATAACGGATTTTTTTCCCCAAAAAGATTAGGGTGTGCAGAGAGTTGAGGAGAAATTCCCGATTTGGACTGGACAGAAAACTGTTGCTCTATGAGTTTTCGGTTATGAATATTTTTATCTAAATAGGAATATGATCTATTTGTTTATTTAACGCATTAAATTAATATTTTTCATAAAATTAGTCATGGTTTGTCATAAGTTGATCATCCTCTACAACCCGATACTACTGTCAGTAATATAAGGTTTTGAGCACTTGGTGAAATTGAGTTTGTTAACAGGATAAAAAATTATCGTTGAAATCAAATTTATTCCCAATTTTAGTGAATTGGGGGGCTGATTTTGGGATAATATTCAGTAATTCTGGATTTCAGAATTATTTAGGTCTCTTCCAAATGTATAGAAAACATTTAAAGCAAAATCCCTTTAAATGCTTGTTGATAGTTAAATACTGTTACTAGCTAAGAATATTTAAATAATCCAAAACAATGATAATATCCGAGACCACCTATTAATATCAATGAACCTAAACTTATCCATACACTTATATTTAGGATTCACTCCAGTATGGCGACAAGACGACAAGTCGCCAAATGTTCTACAAATGTCGCTGAAATCATACGCAAAAGTGGTAAATTTGTCGCCTTGAAATATGTTTGGAATTCACAAAATAGTAATGGAAAAAAAGGGTTTTTTGCACCAAATTCCATGCATTTTTAAAAAAAAAATTTTACTAGTTTTATTGTTCTACGCTTGGCATGGAATTTAAATACGTGCTATTCAAATGGAATAACTGAAAGTGTCTGGTACAAAAAAAAAATTTAATGTAAATGCTGAAATTTCAAATTTACATATTGTGTCGTACTTTGCGTTTAAGTACTGACAGTATATCTTTTCACAATCAAAACCATATTTTTTCCTCCTTTAGATTAGACTTCATTTAAAATAATTTTACACTTTTTAGATAAATAATTATTAAAATAATAATTTGCTTGCAGTTACTTTTTCAGTTTTCGTCATTTATTAATTAATTTGGTCACAGCATTTTGATTTCTAAGTTGAATCTATTTACTAATTAGATTTTAGATTTTTCTCACTTAATTTTAGTAAATACTAACACGGACATATCATGATTTCATGATCTCAACGGACATCATGATAGAGTTACGAACTTAATAAGTTTCAGGATTTTGTCGATGACAACCAATATTTTTTTATGAGTAATATAACATGAATTATGTAATTTTGTTTATTTTATAACCGTCGTTAAACAGCAGGCCTAATTTTTTTGGTTTTCTACTACTAATGTTCAACTCCATAGCCTTGTAATGTTGAACCCATTCCAGAAGACAAGGGAACTCCTGGATTAAGTATTGGGAGAAATTTTGCCTTCGTGGAGGACTTTTTGATGGAATTTACCCGCATTTTCATTACAAGGAAAGGAAAACCATGAAAATCTTCCACGGTTAGCCTGACGGGAAGGAGACTCTAACCCTTGATCCGTCTACCACTGAGGATATTTTATGTCAGAACCGTGGTCGGTGAGAGCCGGGTGTGGAATTCGAATCGATCAGCTATTGCTGGGATCAAACCCGCATAGCCTCATTAAGAAGTGATCCCCCTATCCCCTGAGCCACCATGACTCTGAATTATTTAATTGTAATGTTCGATTTTTTTTTCCGAAGTTTGCCTACCATATTAAGTTTTTGGATCACTATATGAATAACTAGGTGATTCTATTGGACTGCTAACTTTTCATTGCTGGTGTGAACCCTACATCTATATCCTTATACAGAAAATGAAATTAACTTAAACCCCATCACGTATATCAAATTCAGCATTAACACAAGTTACAAACTTTTGGCCCAAAAACTTTTTCCTTCAATATGGAGTGGTAATAACTCAATCTCACTAGAAAAATAAACTTAATCTTCTGTTTGCTTCTCAGGCCACAGCATCTCATCCTGTAGAGTTCACTTTGGCAGCTATAGTGGGGCAATCTGCTAGCGTGTATGCGTGTCTATACACTTATGAATTGAAGAAAATTTTATTAATTTTTTTAAAAAATTAAAGAATTTAATTTTATTTTATTAAATCGAAGAAATTAAAGAAAACTCTTTTAAATTGCTAAGTAAAAAATATCTATCCTATTTTCGATAAGTTGGAAGTTTTAATGACCAGGGCTGAACTTGAATGCAACCGTTTATATGCAAACTTTTTCTTTACTTAAGTTTAATCTGATGGAACATCTCAAATCTAATAATCTAGAAGGGTTCGTAACTAAACAAGAAGCAAACTAATCGTTTACGTTACATAACATATTAAATGTAGATACTAAGAAACGTGTTCTAGTTGTTTTGCTAACAAATTAATAAAGGAAATCATAGTTAGGAATTTAACTGTGAAAAACATTGATTTTACTGTATGTTAGGAATGTCTCCATGTGCGAAAAAAAGATTTGTCACTTACTTTGTACTTAATATGTACTAGGCCATATAAATAAATAATAAGCTTCATTAGCAGCCTTGTAATGACAGAGAGGATTTTTATTATGTAAAGAATGGCAGTGGGCCTTTGAAATTTTTCAATACAGTACAATAATTATTTTCAAACAAAGCGATATTTGCATCAAGCTCTCTTTTTTACTTTAAATGCTTTTATTGATTTCATAATTATAAATGAGAAATAAAGATGTATAATTGATTATTAAGAACATCTTTTACTTTTAAAATTATCAATAGTTCAGTTTTCTAATACATCTGGGATTTCTTAACGCTAAATTGAAAAACATTTATAATATTTAAACATGACAAATCATATTTTATATTTTAAATATTAAATATGATCTAGGTTTTGTCTAGACATAAACAAAAGTACTGGCTAAGCGTAACAGACAGCTTCAACCATTGTTTGCACAAAGGGTAAACAATGTTGTTAAGTTAAAAGAAGCAGCATTGCTTTTGTAACAGTTCATTTGAGTACAATTACATGTAACAGCCTTATATGTAACAGTTTAGTTACTGATCTAATTCATTCTTCTGGAACTACATTTTATTCAAAGATTACATTGTGTTAAAAATGCACTAGATTCTATTTTTCAAGAGAATTAATAATAAAAATTTATTTTTGTTGACCAGTGTTTTACTTAAAATAAAACTATATGTAGACATGCACAAATTCTATATACGCTGAGGACTTCTATTGAAATTCCTCATAATACTTTAAAAAATATCTTATAGATATTCTTCTGAATTTCCGTACAACGTATGTGAACAAGGAAGGAAAAGTTGTTGCTGATCCCCATTCGATTGCCATCAACTACTTAAGAGGATGGTTCGTCGTTGATCTCCTTGCTGCCTTACCTTTTGATCTCCTTTATGCCTGCAATCTCTATAGCAGAGTGAGTGGCGTCCTTTTTTTTCTCCTTACAGCATTTGATGTTTTCAATCTTTGAGCCTTGTTTAAATATATATTTCATTTTCCTAGTATAAAAACACGAAAGGGTCAATTGAAAATGTAGAACATAAACTAATTTTATTAAATCTTAACACTAGGCAGATCTTAAAGAAACAAAACTATCTATAAAATGCGCCTTGATTTTATTAAATTGTCTAAATGTCAATTTGCATTTTCTTTCAGGCTCTTCAAATATTGATAATCCCTTGAAATTATTTTTAGGACACCCTTCTTTTTTTACATCGTCCATCTTGTTTACTTCTAGTAATATTAAGTCTAATTCGTAAATTTCTTACGTATTTATCTCAACAATTCACGATTTTCAGTTGATGTGCTTTAATATTTTGTAGATAGGATTAACATGATGTAAGACACTTTCTTAATTTTTTTTTCAAGGTATGCAACACCAAAATTTTAACACTTAATAGAATCATTTGATTAATTCTATCACAAAACTTAAAATTTTTCTGAATACATATTAAAATGCTCCAATTAAATTCAATTTAATGTAATTTAAACTTGCACACATTTTTGAATCGAATTTTTTGTATATATAATCTCAACAAAAGAAATAGTGGAGGGTTAATATGCATTATCACAAAGCATTTTTTTTTCTCATTAATAAGTAATTCTTTACATTTATATGCTTAAATTAGCTTTAAAATGTTCGCTTTATAGTACAACAGAACTTACTAGTGATAAGGGAAAATTCATGCAGAAAGGATTGATTTCGAAGACGCATTTTAATTGTTTCCTAATTGGTAACTAACAATATCAGCAACGAGAACCTCTCCAGAACAATAGGAACGTAACAAAGGCGATGATTCTCTTTTTTCCAATAACTTTCCCCAAAGACAAAACCAATAATAAGGCTGGAGCAAAAATTATTTGACCCTAGTGCTTATTAATCCGACAAACTAGAAGTAAAATCAAATTGTTTAGACTTCTTCATTAATACATAATTCGCAAAAAAAGAGGGTGAAATATGGAGGGTAAAAAATGTTGTTTAATACAATACATAAAGTTTTATTGTAAATTTAAGACTTCTTTAACAATTGGAATTAATAAATAAGACATCTGAAAGAAAAATAACTCCTGAAATCCTGAAAGAGGAAGTGAGTGAATGTAACATGTGCACAAGATCATAAATCAGTCTTTCTTATAACAGAAAAAGATTAGTGGAGGCCAATACCGAGATCTAATTTTCCAAAATAACGTTACCGATATCTATTTTTTCATTGTATCCATAGGGCATAAAATATTAATGCTTGACCAGTTCACTAATGGACCTACTCCCTCGAGAAAATATCTCAAACTGAATTCATGCAGCAACACGATCGAACTTCAAGAACCATTAAAACTTATCAATGGAAACTTTAAGTTAGAGTAACAGATAACTTGTTTCAGATACATTTATAAAAGGCAACTGTTAATTCTAACTAAACTATTGTAATATTACGTATTACAGAGTTTTTATACTGGATTTTACACGATTTATATATCATTAATTTAAAAACTTATCTTATATGGGATGAAAAATATTGACTTTAACCAAGGTCATTTAAAGTCAACGTCATTTAACCAAAGTCAGTCACTGTTACTATGACGACAGTTCATTTCTTTTGTATTGTTTATGCATTTTCAAGGGTTTATAAAATTATTTAATTTAACGCATGCTTATCTTATTTTATAGATTATTATAAGATTATTTATTTTAATTATAAGAGCGCATTATTATAGATTCATAATGCCATAGCAATAGTTTTCATTCAGTAAGTAAGTAAATAAAATAAAAAGTAGGGGAGAGTGGGGTCAATTGTAACAGGGTACGATTGTAACAGAGCAAAAATTTCGAGTGTCGGGTTCTAGATTTGGTTCCTAGGAGGCGCACAAGGTGTATTTAATAAATCTACATGCACACCCCTGCGGGCAACCATTTTTATGTACTTTATCACAAAAGATATTTTCACGCAACGTAAGTGCTTTTTTTGTGTTAGAATATTATATTGTAACAAAGTAATTTTGTTTAAACAAATAAAAATTATTAACCGAATAGTTATGTAAGTGGACACCTTAATTAACATTTCCAAAAAAAAAAATTAGTTTCATTAATTAACTAGCATTGCTTTTAACAAATGAAGCTGAAATGGCGTCTTGGGGACGATTGTAACAATAAGTAAAGGGACGATTGTAACAGCTGAAAATAAATAATCTTATGTTTACAAGCCATTACTTAACTCTTTAAGAACCACCAATAGTTTCCTATATCATTTATATTATGCTGCATGTGCATTATTTCATTTGTCACCTTTCACAGCATAAATTAAAATTTTTAACTCCTTAAAGTTAAAAGTTTAACCCTTTAGGTCTCCGCTCATTATTATTTTTACTCCTAAAATATCATTACTATTTTGATCAATAAAAAAATATATCACAACTATGATAATATGTATAATTAACTATGTTTTAGTTGAATTTATGAACAGTTACAATTGACCTCGTAAGTGGGGACAATTGTAACAAGTGCACGACTGTCAAAAATTGTTAATAACTAATATAATAACATTTAAAATAAGGTATTTATTTTTTTTTCTAGTAGAGGATAGTCTATTTTACTCGTCTGTCAATTAATACTAATAATATATTGGATTTTTTGTTAGTTAAAAATAGTTAAGTAAAAAATGTTACAATTGACCCCACTACAGAAAAAATGGAGGAGAAATAATGACTTAATCATTTAATGGGTGGATTTGTGTATAGAAAAATAGTTTGTAGACGTATTTGTGTCTAGGAGAATCTGCAAACCAACTATTTAGGGAATCAGATAATCGTTGAATCAGCTAATCAAGGAATGGAATTAGAAAAATTAATTTGTAAATAAGTTCATAAATAAAGAAAAAATGTCGATAAACCTATAATACAATTTGCTATATGGCAATCAACAAGCATTTTTCATTTTTTACTTAAAAGTTTCGACGAATGTGTTTTTTATTTACTTAAGTTTCGTAAGTTTCAATGCTTGGAAAATTTAAACTATGCTGATCTGTACAATACATACAACACAAAAATTTCAACTTTTTAGTTTGCGCAAGTAATTTGTTTTTCTTGATTTAAATATCTAGACTGGATTTTCCCAAAAAATTCAGACACAATTTTTTACTGCTCCCACTACAACAATAACAATTCTTCAAGTTGCAAAATCAAATTTTGATAGAACTTAAAAATTTATTTTAATATTTTTGATGATAATTATTTTTGAAAGGAAAAATACACAAGCACATAGTCGATATAATGATAGCAGCTGGTTACAATATTTTCGGAATGGCAAAGTTTTAGGAATACTGTTATAACACCACTAAACTTAACGCATATATTTGGCGCAAGTTAGAATCTTCTTTGAAAGAAAGAAATGAATCTATATATATACACCAAAGAGCCATTACATTATGACCACCCTCCATCTATAGCAATGGGCTCGCCCAGGTTTTCATGGTTTGTCGCCCAGGAACAATACTCTCATGGGGCACATTAGGACCCATAATCCTCATAGAACAATCCCTGACGTCTGTAAGCTACTTGAACATAGTTGCAGACCAGGTTCACCCATTCATGGCAAAAGTTTTTCCCGCGGGGGATGGAGTTTACCAACAGGATAATGTACCATGTCATAAAGGTCAAATTGTCATGGATTGATTCGAGGAACATTCCAGCGACTTTCAAGTCATGTCCTGGCCCCCAAATTCACCTTACCTTAATCCAATAGAGCATTTATGGTCCTACTTGAAAAACCAAACTCGTGCTGCCACGCTACCCCCTCGCAATGTGAGGGAATTGCAGGACCAGTTGGTATCAGATACCTCAGCCTACCTATCAGCACCTTGTGGAATCAATGCCACGGCGGGGGCTAGCAGTTTTGAGGGCTAAAGGTGGTCTCCTACATGTTATTAGCAGGGTGGTCATAATGTAATGGCTCTTCGGTGTGTGTATATATATATAGATAGATATAGCACAATAAAAACAAAGAGAAAAACGAAAATAATTAAGATTTCTTCAAACATTGAGATTTAATCGCTACCGCATTTTCCAGCTAACTAGATTTGTTGTTATAGGAGAGCATCAGACAGTGAAATTACCACTACTGTACGTATAATTGTTGTTGTTGTTGTTTTCAGAACACACTGATGCACCTCTTCAAACTCACTCGCCTCCTCCGCTTAGCAAGATTGGTTCAGAAGGTGGATCGCTATTCACAACACAGCAGTATTATTTTAACATTGCTGATGCTTTTCTTTTCTCTGGTCGCTCACTGGATGGCATGTATCTGGTATGTAATTGCACTCGCTGAGATTGACGCAAATCCCTCAACTTGGGATGTGGGTAAGTATCACTATTCACACTTTCTTCTAACAGCACTAACTCTCGGAGAAAAATTTATAATTCTAGTATAATTAGTGTGGCGGAGAGATTTTGCACTCTTAATCCATTTCACACTCTTAGTTATGCATCAATAGTGCGCAAGTTCCATCCGATAAATAATTAGGGCAAGCTTGTGTCGTGATGAGTTTGTAAGGTGAAAGATTGCTAATTTTTCTGGGGAATACGGCAGGGCTAAAGAGAATAGAAAGGCTGGTTCACTCCTTCGATGAAACTCTCGCCGCGCCAATCCTCCGATTTTCTCTAGTGACGTCACTTTGGCGCAAAGCTCGCACTTTTACTTCAAGAACAGAGCTTTCGGCCTTACTAGCTCTAACTAATATTGGAGCATTTCTTTTTGTGACATATTCTAAGACATTTGTAATTTTCTACAATGACTTTCCTCAGTTTTTGCCGTGAATTTACAAAATTTTAAAACTATTAACGAAATGCCAGTTTGCGTGATTGCAACTTGCAAAAATTCTTATAGAAAAACAAAAGGAAAAAATATAGTTTTCCGCGTGTTCCCTAAAGTAAATGAACAACTAGTATGTAAAGAATGGATTCTGAAATGACACAGTTTATCTAAAACAGCAATACGTTTTTTCTATCGTTAAGAACTTTTATAAAAATTCGTTATCTAAATAGAAACCGCCTCGTTACTTCAAAAAGAAAGGCATGTGAAAAAAATTAAAAAATGGATAAAGTCAAAGAAAATTAAAACATAAGTAAAAAGTATATAAATAAAATATATAGTGTACAGTTGAAATTCTCATAATTTCATAACTTATTTTTTTAATGCAGTTATTCTAAATATTTATGATTCTTTTAAAAATTATATTCTCTTGAATTTAAATATCTATAAATTATATCATCTTAAATTTAAATATCTATAAACAGTTGTAAAATTTCTAATGTCATTATGAACCTAAATTATTATTTTGTTTCAGTAATTAGCGCTTAAGGTTGATGTTTCCTAATGATTAAGTGTGAACAAATTGCTATTAACGACATATTTTAAAATCGGGGATTCTAAATTTAACTCAACTTATTGCTATAAAAGAATATGTAGATAAAAAAGTGTCGATATATGCTTTCATTTTTCTTAATAATTAAAGTTAAAACTGAACTTTTTAAAATAAAGTATTTATAGTGTCCTTTTCGCCAACTAGTAAAATATTTTTATAAGTTTAAAATGGAATTTTTTTAGTATAATAGACAAGAAAGTTTTTTTAAACTATGTTTATGAATGGAAATAATGTGTTAATTACGTAAAGTTTGAAAGCTAATAACCTGAAAAGGTCTAACTTATTTTTGCAAAGAGAATGATGCAAAGTTATCATAATATCTTTGCGTGCGATCTTCCGAGATCTGTGGACACAGTAACGTCATGAGGAGGGAAATCGTAGCTTCAGCTCTAAGAGCGGAGTGAACTAGCCCTTCTATTCTCTTTAGCCCTGGGAATACGGTGCCTAATCAAAAAATAACATACATCAATTCAAACCACAAATCAGTTTTATCAAAAATGAAAAATCCTTTTTCATTATTTAAAACTAAAAATATTTTTTGAAAATTAGTCATAATAACAGCAAAAAATATATGTAGTTCAATGTTATATTAAAGTTTATTCAAGTATTTTTATACTATAAGTTTAAAATTATATATTTTTTTCCGATAAAGTTTATTTATTTCAAGAAGAGAACTACGCAAATATGTGTGTTCTAATGCGTTACAAAAAAAATTGTATTCGAGTATTCAAATCAAGTCTTACATGTTTTTCAAAGCTTACCATAATAATTTCATTAACTTTAAGATATAAATTTTTAATTAAATTCATTTTAAGCATTCTGATGGATTTTAACATAATTTAAACCCCAAAAAAAGCTTTTTTATTAACTTAATACAATTTAGCGGAATTTACTCTAGTTTATTCCATCATTGCCTTGTCTATGTTATTCAAATTAGTTTTCTTTATGATTAAAATAATAAACAATTTTACACTTGTTAATTAGCTTGAGAAAGGCAAAGATAATGACCAACATTTTAATCCACTTACTCCAGACTCAGACTCGTATTCTTAACCCTTTCGAACCCTAGGAACATGTATGTCCCAAGTAGACTGTTGGACTAAATAGATCCCATTTTAACATTAGATTTACCCATTACAGTCTTTTGAATTTCCATCCTTCTATTTGAATGGCTAGCAGTACTTGTAAAACTGTCATGACAGCTTAGATTTTAAGAAATAACATGTTTGTGAAGATTTATGCATCATTTCGTGAGAAAAATAGCTGAAAAGGAGCTAAGAAAAAGTGACTTTGATAATATAAGTACTATTTATATTATTTTACGTCATTTTAAATAATAATATGCTTGATTTCGAAAGTTTATAAAAAAACACAAAACAGCCTTATCTTTAGGGCTTGGTATGTATATGTACCAGTAGTCTTTTTCATGGATAATTAGTCAATCAAAAAGAACTAATGGGGCATCAATGTCTCAGGATCCTAACTGCAAGAAGTGAATCAAAACTTATTTGTAATATTATCAATGGTAAAAAGAAAAACAATATGTTGCCAAAGAAAAAACAATATAAATTAAGATGTTGAAAGAATGACCAGAAGAATTATACATTCTTTAAGAAATAACTATTTCAAAAAAAAATATTTTAATGATTAACTATAAATGAAAACGCTGAGAAAATCAAAATTTGTGCTTCGTTCAAAACTTAACAAATGTTTAAAAATATTCTTATTTCTTAAATTTAAAAAAAAGTATATTATTAAAAATAGAAATCGCAACTAAAAAAATCCATTTGAATTAAACATTTAATGCATGAAAAAAAATTATTACTTTAACTAAAATTTATATACTTTTAATTATTCTGTCGAATTGTTTAAACTTCCAGCTCTCTCTTAAGACGGTAGTTGCTTTTCGAATAAATTTGTTGACTTTTATTTCTTTTTTAAAGAAAACTTATAAAAATGAATTAGTTTATATGAAACACGATAACCATTTTTTAAAATAAATATCTCTTGTCTTTCAATATTCTTTATGTCTACAAATATTTAGATATTGGAAAATATTTATTTAAGAGAGCTAGCAGTGTATTAAATTTATTTGTTCAAGATAATAAAACGTAACTGTCTTTTTTTTACCCGAATATGCTTGATTTCCTTTGTTTGACATTTTTATTCTCAATGTTTTTAGCACCACTTTTAATGAATCCCTACAAAAGATTTAATTTTTCAGGTCATAAGACTTAGATTTGTCATGATTGCTACTAAAATTAGTGATTTTTGTTAGAAAAAAAATTTTTATAATTTTTTTCCATTTTAATTAATATATTAAGCAAGTAAATTTCTTTAAAAATTGCTTACGAGAAAATTGTTTACTGTTCTTTAATCCTGCATGTTAAAACTACCGATTTTCATGTCAAAATATTAGCACGAGTTTCCTGTTTCATTTTATATTCTACATATCAATTTAATTTTTATTGCTACTTTCTTAACTGCAATTCTGTAGTTAAGAACAGCTTTTAATTCAATGTTTACTTTTTATTGCCTCCTTCAGCAACTTTGCCTAATTTGATTTTGAACTGTGTTGCAATTATTTTGGAAAGTATTATACGGGATAAATATTCAAAAAGTCAATCCTGATAAACTCACATGTCTCTCAACATAAAATCAAATATTTAGAAATAATTTACCTTACTTATAAAAAATTTTGAAGATTTTATGCAAATACTTCGTATTTTTTTAATCTAAATTATACCAGAAATTTGAGAAACTGTAAACAAATGCATTCATGTAATATACTCTATAGTGTTACTTTACTTAACAACTGATTAATCGAAAATTACCGTTGACATAATTTTCAATTTAAAATAAGAATATATTTTATTTGATAACCGGTGTTAAACAGCCGACCCAATGCGGATTTTACGACTATCAATCTTCAACTCTGTAGCCTTGCAGTTTTGAAGCCAATACAGAAGACAAGGAAACTCCCGGATCAAACATTGGGACAAACTAGCCTTCGTGGAGAGCTTTTTGATGGAACTAACCTGCATTTGTGTTAAATGGAGAGGAAAACTGTGAAAACCTCTTACGTTTAAGTTCTTAAGAGTAGCATCATGTTAGAAACAAGATTCAATATGTGATGAAACATTTTGGCATCACACCAAGGGATCATAGAACAATTCTTTAACACGTTTTCTGCCAAAAGGAGAATGCTTTCCTATCTCATTTGTTTAAGTTTACTCATTTGCTTTTCTCGAGCTCAATTTTAATTGGTCAGAACATAAAAAAGTTATCCTGTTTTATTTTTCCTCACTTTGTTAACGTGCAAAATTATAGCAGCTATAATACTTTGACATTGTTTTTTTTTACAAGGTTTATAAGAAAATATATTAAAGGCAGTCGTTTTGGGACATTCTGTATGCATAAATTAATAATTTAATCATTGTTAATTAATGGATCAATCCTGATTGAATCTTTATGTATTTTTTAGGTTGGTTGAATCAATTGTCAATAAAACTGGGCTTCGCAAGTGTAAACGAAACAGATATCACAACCGCTTATATAACAGCTTTGTATTTTACGACTACCAGCTTAACTAGTGTTGGATTCGGTAACGTAGCAGCTAATACCAATGCAGAGAAAGTTTTCTCCATTTTAACTATGTTGATAGGGGGTAAGTAAGCACGTTTTCTAACAAAAATATGTAAAAAAGTTTATGCAACATAAATTGATTTTTAGGAGCGAAAAAGAGAAATGAATTTCTTAATTAAAATGTAAATATTTCAAAGTCGGTCATTGAAGAGAAAAACTACAGAGACTATTAGAAAATAAAAATTAAGGAACTTAAGTGAATAAGTCCTTGATAACTTAAGATAATTTTAGCCCTTCTCCTCCTTGTGGTTCAGTCACCTGTAATTCCAGAAAAAATTTGCCAGCACTACCACACTTGTTATAAGTTAGTGTAAGAACGTAAGCACGTCAAATTATAACGAAGAATATAGAAGAATAACAAAGAAATTTTGGTAATAAGTTGATGTATCAAAAGTTATTCATGTTCTTCCCCTTTTTTCGCGCAATCTATGTTCACGTGTTTGAACACGTTTTTTTTTTCTTTCTATAATCACATTAGAAGGACAATCAAGTGCAATAATACTATCTTGACTTGTTTCATTTTGTTTTTTAGCACTGATGCACGCTGTGGTGTTCGGAAACGTAACGGCAATCATCCAGAGGATGTACGCACGTCGATCCCAATATCACACGAAGCTTCGAGATCTGAAGGATTTTTTCAGACTTCATCAGATCCCGAAAGAGCTCAAACAGAGAATGACAGATTACTTTCAAACTATATGGTCCCTGAACCACGGCATAGACCCCAACGAGGTAAGGATCATTAATCGAAGCAAAACAAGATATGCATATGCGTTCTTCTTCTTTTCCATGTCACATTTACATAATTATTTTTGCTATTCTTCTCTCGGTAACTCGCGACAGATTGTAGACTTAACGTGGATCAAGTTTTTTTCCTTTACTCATAGTTTTCAACCACATACTCTTAATGAAAGTTGTTTGTTTGGATAAGTTACATTCGCCTTTAAAAATTATATCAAACTTTTATAAAACACCTTGTATGATAAAGTTTTTGTTTCTACATATGAGTTTTCTAATTGCTAAACTTATGAAAACTGCATTTTGAAGAGTGGAAATAAGGGAAGTTAATTGTAAAATTGTATCTAGTTTTTTTCTTCTTAGCACCAGTATAAAATATTTTTGTTTCAATATCAGTTTTTTAAAAGAAAATCCCAGTTAACATGCTTTGCTAGCAATGGTTTTCTTGCCTAGTTTAGGCTGTAGTTTCCTAGTTTATCTTATCTAGTTAGTTGATTTCCTAGTTAACTGCTTTATTAACTTTTTTGGTTATCACATTTTTCTCCTATTTCCCAAGTTTTGCCTGAAAAAAACAGCAGTTAAGAAGGTTTTGCAACTAGACTTCTCGTTGTATATAAGCTGCAATAAATTGTTCTTAAGACTTCTTTTAAAACCATAACTCCCTGATTACTTTATTTCAGATTTTGCGTGAGTTCCCAGACGAACTTAGAGGTGACGCATCTATGCATTTGCACAAGGAGATACTTTCACTACCTGTCTTTGATCATGCTCCTCAGGGTTGCTTAAAGTTGCTCTCCCGTCACGTGAGAAGCAACTTTTGTGCTCCGGGAGAGTATCTAGTGCATATGGGAGATGCCCTCACCAATATCCATTTCGTCTGCAATGGGTCCATGGAGGTGTTGCAGAACAACATGGTCGTAGCCATTTTAGGTAAGCTTGATTTCCTTTCATTACATACCTTAATAGCATGGACAAACCATCCAACAAGACCACTTTACAAAGGGAGAAAAATAACAGTAAGAAGGATAAGAAAAAATTATGGTTCGACTGAGAGGAACAAAAACAAAAAGCAAGAAAAAATTCGACTATCCACATTTTAACACAAATACACTAAAACCAATGGAATACCTCCCTAACTCCTCACAAGAAGTAATCTGAAAATTCTGACTAAAATATGCTGAAGAAATTTTGAAGTTGCGTTTTAAAACTTCTAATTGCCTGCAGATTTTTTTCAATACCTACAGATTTTATTTGTAGAGAAAATTTAAAGAAAATTTCCAGAATGAATATTTAAAAAGTTACCGTTAATTATAGGCTTAAATGGGAAGCAATCATACTTTCAAATTTTCTACAGAAATAATTTTGCTGAGAGAGGTTCACAAATTAGCCTATATTACGTACAAAAAAGCAATATCATAACAAGCAGTTCTCGAGACCAACGGAGAGTAGAAATGAGGTTGGAATAACACCAACATTTTAATTCTTTTAAAATGACAAGAAAATGTCAACAAAATGTCTGTTTACATTTTAAGTTCCTTAAAATGTCAGAAGAAAATCACGTTTACTGAGAAACAAATTACGGTAATTTTTAGTAGATTTGACTAGGTTTCAGAAACAAAAATCGAAAGCCAACACTCAAAACTATAGCATTTACAGGTTAAATCGTTCTTCATTTCTGAAATGTTAAAAAATTCGCAGCATAATAAATAAAAAATGCGATCAACTTTCTTTAGTAGTTAACTTACCGCATATAGTGAGCATCATTTCATATCGACTTTTCAGAATTAAAACCGAAACTCGGTTTAGAATTTGACTTTCATAAAAATTAAGCTTTGAAACTCCAGAGTCAGTGTAACATGCAATAATCTTAATGTCAACTCAAAAATTAAAGTAAATGTAATTAAAATAAAAAGTACTTTTGATAATTTGCTTGATTTACTTAGTAAAAAGAAATTCGTTTAGATCGACCAATTTTATTGAAATAGGCAGATCTTCATAAGTATTAAAATTAAACTCTGATTAAATATCCAATCAGTGTAATTTCTTGTTGTTTTGTTCCTTCACCTTTTCTCCAGAATTTATTTAATAAAATTCGAAAACTCTTTTTGACTCATAAATGAGTTTGCATAAAAAAGATAGAATGCACTGCAATAAATATAGTATAGTGCCACAAATGAATAAAGCTAAAAAATGTAAAATAAAACTCAAGTAAAGGCACAAAACATATATACTATGCTTTCAGTCATAAAAACAACTCAATAACAACCTTTCTTAAGGTGGAAATACAGAATGACAGAAGAAAACAGAGGACAAACAAATTGTAACAAAGAAAATGGTTTAACCAATAAGAAAAGAGGCACAAGCTTGAACAAGATAATCAAATAAAGAGAAGAAGATAAGAAAAAGGTGTCAGAAAGTTGGTTGATAACCTCAGGGTGCAAGGTGTAGAAATGAAATTAGAATAGATTTCCTCATCTGTTTATTATCTCCTCTCTTTTGTTATCTTGTTCAAGCTTGTTTCCCTATGAAGGGGTACAAGTTTGAACTAGCTACAGTTATTAGCTACAGGTTAAACCAATTTGCACCTGTTTGTTATCTTATTATTCTACTGTCATTTTGTGTTTAGACACTAAAAAAGGTTCTTGTTTATGAAACCAAAACTGAAGTAAGCAAATTTTTATACGCTTATTTCAGTACAGAGGTGGAAAACCACTCTACTGAATGTTATACAAAAGCTAGTGAAAAAGTTACTTGAACTATTAATTGCGATTTAAATCATGTAGTACTTCCCAATTAATATCCTTTCGAAAATGCGATGCTTTTCTTGTGTGAAAAAATACTACCTTACTAATTTTTTTTTTTAATTTGTTTGAAAGTCTCTCTTGTAACAACCATGTGACGTTAACTTAAAATATTAGAAATTCTCAAATGGATACATTTTTATTTGCAAATTTAACACGAAAGGAAACTTGATGTAAAGATTACTCTATAACAACAGCCATTGATATTTAATTATCATTAATAAAATCTGCATGTTATGCTCATAAGAGATTAAAACTAATATTAAAGGGAGAAAAAATAAACAAATACTTTATCAAAATCTGTTCAACCATTATCAAAATCGATCAAGGAATGGAAAAATCGTCAAAAACCATTTTTTTGATGCCACCAAGTTGCTGTTCGCAAAAGATGTTTTACGGAACCTTAGGTTTCCAGGGAAAGGTCAGGAGTTCTGATTTTTTTTTTTTTTATGATTTTCGCCAGTTATGATTTTTGAAACCTATAATTACATCTATTTCTAAAACAATAAGCCATAATTTATGTAATTTTACTATTATTCTTTGAAAATTACTTAAATAAAACAAAAGCCTTCGTAAGAAATATCAGAACATTCTTAAAAAAAGTTACAGTAATGTACTTAGCAAATAATGGAAAGAATATGCATCTGCAAGAAAACTGCAATATTTCTCATCGAACTTTTCAATTTAAACTAAATTAAATTTAGAAAAAAGGAATAATGTTTTTCCAATAATCACTCTCAACGAATTTAACAGTTTTTTTTTCTTTTCGAAAACCATTTCAGCTTATTTTATTCATTTTTCAATTATTTTACTCCAAAAGCAATTTTACAGCCATAAGCTGATTCAGAACTGGAAACTTAACTGCCGGACATAAAACCCAATTTTTAGACAATGAACGATAGTTAAAGCAAAGAAAAAGCCTAATTCTTGGCGTTAAATATTTTCAAAATAATTAGAAGTCCTTTATCTAATTAGCCTATTTACATCTGTTAAAGAACTTTAGTCGGGGTTCCACCGTGAAGTCGGGGTTCCGCCTCAAAGTCGGGGTTCCGCCGAAAGAATCTCGATCATTTTGCTTTAATACGCTTTATTTTTCCTGCACGTTTAGATTGTCCTGTAGCCCTAACCGTATAAAAATGATAGATGAAATAGAATATGTAAGAGAGAGAAAGAAAAAAAAGCATCCAAAATGATTGTTGATCAATAATTTTTAAATTTCCATTTTAGGCAAAGGTGATCTTGTTGGCTGTGACATAAGTGTTACCGGTCCAGAGCATGTGCTGAAGTCTTCAAGTGATGTAAAAGCCCTGACATACTGTGATCTCAAAAGCATCCACATTCCAGGATTGATGGAAGTGCTCAAACTCTATCCCGAGTTCTCGGAAACTTTCTGTAACGACATCCTTCACGATCTCACCTTTAATCTTCGAGAAGGATACGAAACAGAGGTACGCTCATGAATGAGGGACCTATTGTGATAAAAAAATATTATTTTCCTGAAATTGGTAAAAGCGTGACAACCAAGCAGCGAAATAAGTTCAATCAGTCGTTCACATCCTTTTTATCACCTCTGAACTCATCGAAAAACTATTCCCAACATAATTTTAATAATTTGAAAGGTAAAGCATTACGAATCAATACATTACATTCCGATGCAAATGTTTGGGCGCCGCTGTTTGATTAGACACTAGACTTTTTTGGCCTTGATATCTTAACGTCACCATTTGATTAAATATTAAATCTAATTCCCCCTCCTCAATCAAAAAAGATGGTAGAGTTTTAAGTCCCAGTCAAATTCATTGAACATAACTCTTATTTTTAAAAGCATTTTCTAATACTGACGAAATATACCATTAAATAAAATGTATTGTGTCTGTTTTGTTAAAGGGAAAAGTCTTGTCTCTGTCTGTGACTTTTACTATGAAAATAATACCAGCAGTTGACATCACTCAATTAAATATCCTTAGTACGAACTAAAAAAAACTTATCCAACCAACTCTTGACATTTGACACACCTTTCTAAACTTTCTACATTTTTTTATATTCTTATAATCTTTTTCAACTTCGTCCAGTTTTAATTGGTATTAGACATTTTTATCCTATTTTTTTTTAATTAAGATGTAATGTCAATGATTCATAAGTACAGCAGACGTCATAAGTACAGCAGATGTTTAAGTCTGTTACAAATTTTTAAGCTTTCATGTTTTCTTTTTATGCTTTGCGTATTAAATTTACTACCTATTTCAAGCATTTATCCACCTAATACTGTTTTAGAGTTATTTTCATTTCAAAACTAAGAAAATATTTCTGAAACACTGTGAGATAATCTGAGAAATAAAAAGTACATTCAAATGACTTTAAATATTTCTCGCTGAGATTCGCGTTTTGTGAGTTTGTAACACTTTTAATTGGTAATAACAAGTGTAGTTTCATAAACAATAAAAAAAAAAGATACGCAAATGACTAAACATGTCCAAGCCTCATAATTTCGCAACAATATCATCAAGATATTATGGAACTTGTTAACATTTCTGTGCTTACTCTATCCTTATCCAGTTATGAACTTCAGTTCGGTATAATAGCATCGAATTTTAAAATTTATGAACTAGTCTTGAAAAATGAAATAAGCCTCTGCAGAAACTGTAATTTTTAAGTTTGTAAATTGTTTCATAAAGACAAATTTGATTGCTATATTTAATGTACCCCAAAGTATTTTGAGAGTATCAATTTTTTAATCATTTTACTCCGATTAATGAAACAACTGCTTAGAATTAATTTTCTGTTGTTTTTCAGGATTCCAATGGCATGGCATCAATGACATTGCCTTCAATATCTGAGGATGATGAAAATAATGACAGTGATGGAACTGCTCCAGCTTCACCAATGTCACCGTGCTTGACAATCAACAGGAACAAATACGGCACAGGGTAACACACTCCATTCAATATCGGTTTGTTAAGTTCACGACGTGAAGAAAAATATATGACTGCATGATTCTCATTTATTTCGATTTTATGCTTTCTCATCCATGGAGCATCGGGTTAATGATAACTTTATCAAAACTTTGCGATAATATGATGATAAATTCTAATAGATTTGGAAAGGATTGAAACTTGCATTGTCGTCAAGCGCAAAGGGTCTCTTATAATATTAGCACTCTAGTCAATAAGAAAATGATCAGAAATTTGACAGACAATAAGTTTCCTTTGACAATATGATAAATTCTGCTTGTAGTGTCAGGGCAAATAGTATTATAATCCAGTATAAAGCTTCAATTAAAACATGAGTGCTCTAGCCAATCTTAAAGTGGTCGGAAAATTTTGATTGATGAAAAATTCTCTTTCACAGTAATATCATGATAAGTTATACTAGCCGCAGGCAGAAAATAATCGAATATTGTATTGTCAGTTTTAGTGCTCTAGCTAGTCGGGAAGTAATCTTTAATTTTGACTGCAATATTCCATCCACATAAATATTCATCTATCAAGGTTCCATCGCAAAGATGTCATTATTCCATTGAGTTAGCAAAAACTTTCATAAAGTAAAAAGGTTATTTATACTAAGACAAAAATAGTAATTGAAGTGATAAAAATTATGGTAATAAAAATAATGAGAAAAAACTTTTAACAATCTAGTTTTTTGTAATGTTATCATTAATTAACTCTTTTAATTGAAATGTTATTTATTTTAATTTTATTTTTAACATACCTTCAACTCAAACATCACATGATACTAAAAAAAATTTAAATACCAATAAAAATCACTATGCAAGCCTAAAAGTTCCTAACACGGAAAAAAGAAAATGAAACTGGAGAGAAGCATCGCCAAGTGTGGTAACCATTCTCCTATCTTTCTCTTTCGCAACCCCACTGTTTCGGACAATTTTGAAGTCATTGTCGTAACTCTCTATCTAAAAGTGAGATATCAGGAACTGTACTTCTAGGTACGGTAACTAATCTTTACTAAGTATAAAATTTTTAAAAATGTTGTTAGAAGTTTCTCTTTATTCTATGAAACTGCTAATTGTTCTTTCGTTAACGCTGTTTTTCGAAGCTCTGTTGTCAAAGAAAATAAAAAAAAGTCATAGTTTAAGTGCCATGCACTTGAAGCAAGGCGGTGATTTTATACTACATATACACCGAAGAGCCATTACATTATGTCCATCCTACATCTATAACAATGGGCTCATGGTTTCTCGCCCAGGAACAATGTTTTCATGGGGCACTTTAGGACCCATAATCCTCATAGAACAATCCCTGGCGTCTGTAAGCTATATGAACATAGTTACAGACCAGGTTCACCCATTCATGGCAACAGTTTTTCCCGCGGGGGATGGTGTTTACCAACAGGATAATGCACCATGTCATAAGGGTCGAATCGTCATGCATTGGTTCGAGGAACATTCCAGTGACTTTCAAGTCATGTCTTAGCCCCCAAATTCACCTGACCTTAATCCAATAGAGCATTTGTGGTCATACTTGGAAAACTAAATTCGTGCTGCCACGCTACCCCCTCGCAATGTGAGGAAATTGCTGAACCAGTTGGTGAGCGCTTGGTACCAGATACCTCAGACTACCTATCAGTACCTTGTGGAATCAATGCCACGGCGGATGCTAGCAGTTTTGAGGGCTAAAGGTGGTCCTGCATGTTATTAGCAGGGTGGTCATAATGTAATGGCTCTTCTGTGTATAATCTTGCCGTGGAGAATTATCTGGACTTTATAACAGACAAATAACTTAAATATTTTAAAATTTATTAAACTTTTTTAAAAATCGCCACTTTGACTGCAGTTTTCACCCTACATGAGAATTATCAAAACCACTGCCTTATTTTTAATCCTTTGCAAACTTTTATGACCCCAGGTAATGCAGCATTGGAGTAAGTTTTTAAATATTAAAAAATTAGACCACAAGCATTATCATTTTCACAAAACTGCGGCTTTTCTCCATATTGACGTTTTGCACCATTTTCGAAATAAGCGTAAACAGAGCTGGCTTTAGATAGAACTTGACCTAACAGTCGTGAGTAGCAGTTGCAAAATCACAATTGTTAATTTCAATTGATTGTTAATTTCAGCGATGAAAACTGGGAAAGCAAAGTTCATCAGTTTAGAAGAACTTTTCAAGGTCACCGTCCCACTGTCAGATTTGAAAAATTGAGACCAGCTGCTACGCACCCCAACTTACGTAAGTCCTGAGGAACCTTTATTATTTTACTATCTTAATTTTGCATTGGCTATCTTTAGTTATAAGTAGATTGTTACGAATTTTATTTTAATTTTCTGAAATTAATTACTTTATTTCCTTAAAAATATACTTCCCAAGTTTCCTTTAATCTAATTAATATCATAAAAATCTTGATTAAACCAAAGAAAATTATTAAATAAATTGAATTTGAATTTTGAATTTTGAAATTGAATTTTACATTCAAGAACATACTTTCTAAACTGATATGATTCTTGAATATTTAAAAAAAATGTAATGAAATGAAAAATTTCCACTTATTTATTTTTTTTAACTGAATAAGCTTAATAATATTTAAGGAAAAATAACTTTTATGAAAAATATTTTTTATTAAAAAAAATTACCTTAAAACAGATTAATAACAGAGATATTAATTTATTCCTTGGGTTTTGTAAATCACAGTCAAAAAAAATTAATCATTAGGCTTCTGAAATCGTTTTAATTCAAAATATGAGAACTAAGATTATAATCGATACACAGTTTTATAAAAATTATAAATCTTTTATTTATGTATAATGCTTAAAAAGCTTATCTTACAATGTTTATTTAAAATTCGTACTAAATTCCCAAAAAAAATTTTCAATTTTTTTCAACGTATTTTGAATTTTTAAAATACATATTATATTTATATAACTCAGCATTTTTAACCAACTATTATTGTCACACTAACAACAAAAAATATATTATGTTAAATAACAAAAACTACTGTGAGAAAATAATCAAAAATGCCATACATTTGTAACTGTTTCCATTTGGTTATAAAAATGACAATATTTCAGTTCAACTTTATTGATCAAAATTAAAATTTTGTTTAAACTATTTATTTTTTAACTTAAAAATCATTCGGTTAATACACTTATATCTCGAAAAGGCATCAATAGATTAGCAAGAAATTTTAATACAATTTTTACAAATAAATTGTAAGTTTCAATTAAACATTTGCAAGTTATAAGTATTAAAAAAAAGTTTTGTTGAAAAAAATTAACTTCAACTAAAAAAATCACTCATATCTTCTCAAATATAAATCAGAATTTTTCATAAATGCGTCTGCATATAGAACATAACAAGTAAAGATCTTCGTAAAAGTTACAGAATCGGTATAACTATCAGCAATACAGAATGATCAAAAATATTATTTTCTGGTTTTCATTTGTAATTTAGATTATGGTTTTATATTGTCCAAATGCTCGGTGTGGTGTAGATTTTTTGGCTCTTGCGCGAGAAAACAAATAACTAACTAACATTTCTCATGACCTCGTTTTATTAAATATAGAATTTGAAATAAATTTATTTTTCACTTTTTTGAAGAATTTATATTTTTACAAATTGGTGCACACATGTACAAGGAAATTCAAAACAACGTGGCTAAAATGAAATTGCAATTACATTTTTGAATTAATACAAAAAGAATTAAATAATAGAAAAAGGAACATAGTGTTACAAATGTTATCCGTAGTTTCCAGAGTGGGTTGGAAATTATACGTTACGTGGTACAATAAATGAAAATCCCTCTACATCAGGAATAAATCACAAATAATGGCACAAAAATACTTATACTATAGAATTGTAATATGTATATAATTTGTTTCGTTTCCTCAGAGTCAAATACAAAATAAATATCATATTTTTGGTCTTATAAACAAGAGCCTTTTTCGGTGTCGAATATTTTGTGTTTCAATACTGAGAAAGGCTCTTGCTTATTAATTCAAAACTATATCCTGACAATTTTTATACTATTTTTTTATTAACACTGGTTATCATAAGTTATCATTATTCATAATGTAAAATGATTTTTATTTATTGTCCTTTTGTGTAACATATAGTTTGCTAACCTTTCTAGAGACTCTGGATATTGTTTGTAACAACATCTTCCCATTTGATTTTTAGTTATTTTTGTTACCTGCTTTGTAATTTAATTTTGGCCACTTTATTTTTAAGCACTCTACTTACAATGTAGTCAATACACTATGCCTACTTTAAAATATTGAGTTTGCAACTGAAGTTCTCACCATTTATTTAAATTTTTTACAAATTTAAAGTACAGCATTCCATTTTCCCTGCCAGTTCTCTTGTTGTTTGACACGAATTTTGGACCAAAAACTGACTTAATTCGAACACAACTGAATGGTCAAAACTAGGTGCTTCTTTGAGGTCAAAATTTCTATTTTAAAACTTGACATACAAATCACGAGTGGTCCTTTCAGCTATGGTAATCCCTCTATATCAGGAGCAGCTTTTGCTGCTTTAGAACCTTGATTAAAAGCAAAACAGTGTCAAAAATGGTCCTTTTTCTCAACTTGATCTTTTCATTCTAATGATATGAGAATTAACATGAATTAACTAGAGCAAAAAACAAAACACAGATTCAAATAGGAAAAAACATCTTCTTTCAACTGATCTAAAGCATTTAATGACAAGCAAACTGTTTAAATTTGAAAAACCGTTGTCAACCAGATACAATACATAACAAAAAAAAATTATTATTTTTAATTTTTTTATCATTTTTTTTCAGAAATACAATTCTAAATATGTATTATCTAAAAAAAATTAGTTTATTTTAGTATTTTTATAACCTAAAACTACTTTATTTCTAAAATTTAAACTTATTCTAAAACTAACATATATCTGAACATAATTTTCTAACTAATTGTTATAAAGTAAAAATTTTAAGTAAATGTTTATAATTTGTTTACTTAAAAACCAACTTTTAAATTGGTTCAAGTTAAAAACAGGAACTGCTGTAGTATTTGTTAATAAATTTTGACTAATTTCTTTTGAAAGAAAAAACTCGTATTCTGAGTTTTTGTCATTTTTGTAGGTTTTTCGCTTGATTCATTTTCTCTTTTTCATAACAACTAGTCACTTTTAGTGTTATTTATAATATTATTTGTTTTTATATATTATTTCATGTTCTTTTCAATAATTTTACAGAGATTTCATTTGTATTTTACTACTAAAAACATTTAATTCTTTGCTTGATTATTTTGCATTTTAATTTTACAACTAGAGTACTTGTAGATTATTTATAACTTATTTAGAGTGTTAGCTATGCCTGCATTGTTAGAAATTTTAGAGCAGCTTACATGTTTATTAAAAATAACAACAATAAAGTAACATATTTTTAATTTAAAAGAAAAACAATAAATTTTAGATTTAAATATTCAAACAACTTATAAAGACTTGATTACGTTAAAAATCATACACCATTAACACGTTTTAAACAAAAGCATAAACTTAAGCTATAAAATATTTTTTAACTACAAATGAGTATATTCATAATTAGAACAGCTTTTGTCAAATAAAGACAGGATAGTAAAATGTAAAGCTTAAAAAAAACACTTAGCCAAAAAAAACACTGTTTTAATACTATATTATATTATACAACTATTTTTAAACTATTCTTTGAAGAAAATTGTCAATTAATTTTATTGGGTTTATTTTTTTAAAGCCCCGATAGCAAAACAGCACAAAAATTTTAAATATTCAATAGGTACTAAAGCATTTAAAAAAAGTTTCAATTATTGCTTCTCGGTAATAGTTTTCTTTAATATAACAGAAGCAAACAGAAACATTTCATTGTCAATCAAAACTAAATTATTTTCAACATTTCTGAGACTACGTGGTACTTTTACGAGATTTTTAATCGTTTACAAAAATGTTGCGACGTTTTATGTTGTGTAGGTATCGGATGACTATAATTCTATCAATGCTTTTGCTAGTTAGTTTTGTTTTAATTTGAGCAAAAGGTTGCAGCTTTAAGAAAATAAAAGGAAGAAAAAGTAAAACTTTAAAAAATATGTAAGACTATTTTATAAGCTACTCTTATACCGTAATTATTCTCAGACTGCAAAGTTGGATATAAAAATAAGATAATATGCTTGTTAATAAATATTGATCAAACTTAATCATTTCACGAAATTTCGAAATGTTTTTGCATTAAAATAAAGTCATGTAAGAGTATTTCTTTATTAAAAACAAACAAAATTTAATAGAAAATTTTCAAGTGCGCCTTTAATCTATGCTTGTATAAATGTTTCGTGCCTGCATGATATTAATTACTCTTAATTTATTTAGGTGAATAGAATAAGATTATGTTTATTTGCGTAGAATAGATTTAGTTGATAGTATAATGAACATCCATACAAAAATATTCCATATAATAGCTTTTACATAATTTTGTCTCATAAATAAATATTTTGTAATATTTTGCATACTGCAAAATATATTAATTTTAAATTATTTAACTTGCCTTTTTAAACATATTTTTAAACACGAACAAAAATTGAACAGTAATCTTACAATGACAATTATACACACTAATAAAATTGTTTTGCTTTTTAACTAATAATATTATGATATTGTAATTCAAATGCGGCATCACTTAAAACCTTTTTATTTTTAAAATTCAAAAGTATTATGGAAATATTTTATGTCATAAATAAATTCTGTTCAAAATTTCAAAAATAAATTCTGTTAAAGTAATCTAAAGGTGATTTTTCTAATGGTCTTAAAATAAGACCACTATCATTTAACTTTAAATTCTGGTGGTATTAAGATAAGACCACTATCGTTTAACTCTAAATTCTAACAACACACATTCTGAAACCTTTAAAAGCATCTCTCATGGGCAAGTATCAATACCCATGTAATTTATTTCTGCATCCCTTCCTTTCTCTAATGCATGTTCAATTAGTATAATTTAAGATCTTCTATGGAATGGTTTTATCATTAGAAATTTTCATTATTATCTATCACTTAATTATAAATAAGTGTTAACAATGAATGGCAGTAAAATATCATCAAAATTAAAAAATTTAATATTTTAAACTATAGATGTCTATTTCATTTTTGCACCTAAACCTAAGTAACACATTTCTTTATTCAATTTAGAATTAATTCCCCCATTTTCTCTATCTCCAATTCTTGTTTCCATTTTAACATCCTTGCATTCATGCTGCATGGCTACTTGCGCTCTAAATTTGGAATGGATTTTTAATCATCACGGCGGTTAGCTTTTACGCACGATGTTTAAACAAATTCTTTTAAAACAGTTTTTTAAAAAAAATTCCTTTGTGTCAAATACATTGAAATGATGTTACAGAAAACAGCCCCCCACAATGGTGGATGAATAGATATCGTCATAGGGATGAATTTTGTAACCAAGGTGAGTTCAAATAATTAATGGATTTGCGCATGTAGCTCTCATTGCTTCTTAATTTAAACATGCAGCGTATATTAGTTATTTATGCAAATTTTGATTCGATTCATACTTACCAATATTCCTACGTAGAGATCAGTTTTGAATTGAAGTATACATAAGTTTTCTAAATTTTGAACAGCTTTCAGTCAACAGTCTTCTGGTATTTTTATTTGTATTATTTCTTTTATTGTTATATTTTCCATCTCTTTCTCCTTTCTTTTACAGGGAAACAGTTCAAAACTTACAATTAGAGACACTTGCTTAAAAGCTTTAGATTTTCTTTTTTACAAGCCACATAAGCTTTTACACCGAGACACATAGTCGGTTTAAATGTATTTTTATGAGCCATAAAACCTCTCATCTTTACACAATTATTTTTACGAGGTATATAAGCGTTTTAGATCAATAATTTCTACAAGTCCTTTTGAGCATTTTTGATAATGTTAATTTAACAAGAATTAATAGAAGCCTATACACGAATACTTACAATAGGAGTCGTGACTGGTGTTCAAGGACAGGTTCCGTAAAGGACTGGGGTTCAATCCTCAGTAGCGACTTGAAGCCCACCCAGTTTCAAATCGATGTTAACAGCTTGTCTGAGAAGTAAAGATAGCTTGTGCGAAACGCTGACCACATTTCTCTAATCATGCCGTTAATCCCGAAAATGTGGAACCATGAATCCCCCCCTCCCCCTCTGGTCCACAATAGGCTGTTATGAGTATGCTTTACTACAAGGCGCATGCATAAGCAAACAAATGTATCAGATAGGCTTATTTTTACACCGGCTGTATAAGTATTTTAAATATCTGTTTTTACAAACCATAGAAAAGATTTTAGAAGCAGTATAATTTACAAGCCATATTAACGTTTTAAATACGGTTATTTTTACAACCCTTTTAAATAATTAACTAAACTAGTTTTCAGATAGTTTTTTTGCAGGCCATATAACAGGAAAGTTTTACATATGATAAAATTATATTTTTTAATGTGTGTGAAATGTATTTCGAATTGCAGAATTACATTACACCTATATTATTTGAAAATATATTGTAATAATTATTCCAAAACTTACGATTTTAAAACCTTAAAACTTTATTGCAAAAATAAGTACCGAGAATTTCTTTTTCAAGTTAGCTTTTTAAAATTACTACTCAGTGTGCAACCATAATTCGGACATCAACATTAATTTTGCAATTATAAATCAAACTACCAATATGTAATAAAACAATCAAAAATAGAAACAATATACAGTAAACATCGTAATCCTTCCAGATTTTTACAATACAATTGCTGAAACACTGTCAAAATTCCTGAACGAAACAATGTGGCCGATAATTTAATGATTGGGTTCAGAAATTTGTTAAAAGGCCTTAAAACTCTTATCGTTAAAAGTTGAAAAGTTATACTTGCTTACATTACCATAAATATGTCTTTAGTTAAATCATCCGTTTATCAAACTAAGCTATTGTGCAATAAAGTTTTTCTTCAATAAAAAAAAATTCACCAAGTTTCACGTCTCAAAGCTAAGTTCGAAGCTGATTACCAAGTTGAACAAAATTACCATTATATTTTATGGAGCAATTTATCCCTATTTATGCAGTTTTTAAAGAATACAAATCTGCTTCCTAAAGTTTCAATTGGTTTTCCTCACATTCCTTCCTGTTGCATTTTTTTTTCTATATTGCAATTGGCGTTACAAATTCTACATATTGTAAACGATATTCAGTTTCTTTATATTAAAACATTTATTTTGCAATCGAAGTTTAACGTGTCTCTTATTTTCTAGTGTCTGTAGACTTAGTATTTCCACAGCTGAGGGACAATTTTAAATTAAAATATGGGTTTTTTTTATAAATATGAAGAAAAAAATATTTTTATATACTCACATTTGGTACTAACATATTTCAAGCATAGATCCATATTTACAAAATGTTTCTTCTTTTTTTTCTTTTTTGACTAATATGTTAAATAATCCTATACATCACGGGCGAAACGAAACTTTAGAATCGCCCAACATAGTACAGAGTATCATACATTATAAATAAAATTTTGAAGTCGATGTCATCTAAATTTGATAAGAGAATTGATAAATTAATTTACATTTCTTTGTAAATTTAGTTAAAATATCCTATTGTTTTATTTCCACTTTAACACGAAAAGCATTCAAAGGTTAAAATGGAAAAAAAATAATGATGCAGTTTTTATTTTCTGAGAAGTTCAGCTGACTTAACTCGAAAAGGCCGTTAGATTGGAAAACCCTCCATAGAAACGCCCAAGCTAACATCATTTGAAAATATGATTTGTTTGTGGATAACAAAAAAAGTGTAAGGGAAAAAGCACATTGTTTTTAGAAGACGCAAAGCGAATTGATGGATTGATGATGTAGTTCCAAACTTATAATTTTATCATCTTTATTAAAATATCGCAATTGCTTCGAATTCAAATAAATTCCTTCGTATTACGTAACATAATGAACTCTATTTTATTTCTCCAGGGCGATCATGGGACAACTTTGATATCCGGGACGAGATTGAACTGACGAAGAATTCCGTCGAGAGACTGGATTCACAAATGACCACACTCACCCAGGATGTGGCCAGCTTGAGTCAAGAAGTTCGCCTGATTCTTGCACTTCTGACAGAGAAGTACGAGAGCAGGGTGGCACTGCCACCACAGATATCCCAGTCCTGTGAATCATTACCTAGCAGACAGTGTCCCACCAACACATTCCTGCCGAGACGGGCATCCTCCCAGCCTCTGAGACTGCCCAGCACTGGATCCAGACAGGGGGGTGAAATAGAAGAAAAACTGTCCCCGTCCACTGTTGAGTCAGAAACCCAGACGGACTGGTACCTTTTGGACGATATTCTGAATAGAAGATGCCCAACAACCATCAGGAACTCTGGATGCCCTTGTTCACCGCAGAGCGAAGAAAGAGTAAAGTTTTTAATCGGACCTTCGACCAGTGTTAGGGAAGACGAGGGTTACAACTCAACTCCTCAGAGCATATGGTCAAAAGAGACCAGTCCCCACGATTCAGGGGGCAGTGGAACACATAACATACGAATGGCAGCCTTCTGGAGCTCTGCCGATTCTGAAACATCTGTGCCTTCATCATCAAGATATAGAAGTTCTATGAACGGTAGTCGCGATAGCACTGCGCGAAATGACGTTCCAGAACACATTATTGAGATCGATGGTTCTACGTCCATTCGGCGTAAGCTGTCGACTGAATTATAGTCTTTTTTTTTTCATTCTTAACATTGCTGAGCGTTTCAGATTATCTCCTGTATTCTTGCACAACTTCTTTATACCGTATCCAAGCCAAATTTTAAGCCGCGTAACTCAGGTTAAAAAAAATATTATTAACCTTAACAAAATTTGCTCAATTTAATAGCAGCTAATCTTTTTACAACGTTTTTATTTTATGATGACTTGAAATTACCAGTACAAATAGTAATCAGTCAAAGAGCATTGTTTTATTTCTATAAATTTTACTTTGTCAATTAGTTACTATTTTTACAATTTTAAGTTTTTGACGCACATTGTGTTTAACAATTTTTTTAAAATCTGTTGAATATAGTTGTTAGTTTATGTACAAATTTTACAATATTTTTTAAATAAGCGATATAATATTATTTTAATATTTTTAAATAAGTTTAAATAATTGTTTAACCCACATTTTATTTCCTTAATGGTGTTATATCGAAACAAATTAACAAATAAATTAAACAGTTCTCAGCATCATTATCCACTTGTTTTAGTCACCTGCTATTTTTTAATTATGTTATTATAGCCTGTCAAACGATTGTACTATTCGTTGTATACAATCGTTTGAAAGGCTCCGTTAATAGTTTTAAATTAATACATTTCCCTTTTTTTTAGTCATTTATTGAAATCTAAGGAATGAATACATCTGAAACAATCATTTGCTCAATAGAAAACCCAAAAAAATAACTTTAAGTGTGAAAAAAAAATTTATAATATACGCAGTTTTTGAAAATAAATCCTTATCCATTATACAAAAGAAAAATGTAATTAAAATTACAAGATGACAATCCTATCATCTTGTATTTTTAATTACATTTTTCATTATCAATTTACATTATCAATCCCGATAAACAATGTTTTCATTCATCTTTCACTAATGTGGAATGAAAATGAAAGAATTTTCGTTATTTGTTTATGTTTTCACTCACCTATAAGTTGCGTTTTGACAAACAAATAAAAAAAAAAACTGCACCTGGTATATATTCTTCAATCTTTCGTCTTTCTTGAGTTAAACTTTTGCAAGAGCAAAGCGCAATTTCTTCTAACCTAACTGGACCAATTTCAATTTATAAATTAGAGTTTATTCATCTTTTCTCTACAAATGTGTCAAATAGCAAGATCGAACTCAACCAAGATCAGTTTATTTACACACGATTTTCTCACCAGAATATATCAAGTACAATGCATTAATGTTATTAACGATAGAAATGTTGCAATTGCGCTAATATTTTATATATTTTTTTCTCCACATTATCATCTTTTGGTAATGAATTAATCTGGATTTTACTAATCCAAATATTACGTCAAATATATTCTTTTTCCACGTTATCATCTTTTCTATTAAATTAAGGGCCTCTGTTTAGCGTGGGAAAGACAGGAAGAGCGAACTCAACTATGATCAATTCATTTAATCTCACAATCAAATTAAGGATCAGAAATCAAATTACGAAAGAAAAACTCACTATAAAGTCTAAGATGGTGAAAACAAGGATTCGAGAACAGCGACTCTTTAAGATATAAGTTCTATTTTTCCTTAATCAAAACTTTGGGGATATGAAATATATAAAGTAAAAAACTGAAATGGAAGTACGACATGGGTTTAATTATTTCATTACTCATTTTATAACTGTATTAATGATTAAACATCATTCCGTTATACAAAATATCCACCTATCTAAGTTTTCTTTATTCATCAAACTTTGTTTACTAAATTAAAATCTGGCTGTGATTATCTTAAGGCCCTGTTTGAACCTGTTATGTTGCAATACTAGGATGTGTTGTGCAAGGCTAGGATAGATAACCTGAAAAGAAACGCATGTCTTTCTAACTATTCTTCCAACTTCAATGTGCTTATATATTTCTCCAAGAATGGTTTGTTCTCTAAATGTTATTTTCATTAAACTCTTATTAGAAAGATCTGAACAAAAAAACTTCCTAAAACTGTAAAGAGACGATGATAATGTAACTGGAACAAAAATGAATTGTTAAAAAAGGAGTTAACATTTTTAAATTTTTATACAATTAAAAAGTATTTTTATGTTACATTTTCCAAAGGGCAAAGTTTACGTCCTTTGTGTAAGTAATTTACTATTCAGCAGTTAAAACTTTACATTGCAGCTTTTTTTTTATTAAAGCTATATTACAGTTTTTATAGAATTTTGAAAATAACTTTTAATAATTTCTTAACTGTTTTACATTTCTTATCTAAACCGTTGAACTTTCTATTGACGCACCAACAAAAATAAAAGAACACATATCGACATATCATAGTTCGTTAACGTTTTGTTTATTTCACAATAATGTTTCCATTCTGAAACCTATCACTATTAGAAAATCACTACTTCCTTTCTCTTTTAATTTGAAAACAAAAATGATTACATGAAATAATTTTAATAAGTTTCATGAAGTAACTTTAAACCATTGTACTGCATACGATTCTTATTTAATGACTTAATCTGGAAAAAAATTATAATATTTATTTGAAATAAATTGTTTAAGAAAGTAACTTATCAAAAATTTCGATCATTTCAAATTTAATTATTTATTCAACACTACTCATTGCTACTTTAATAAAAATAAAAAAGCAAACTATTAACATTGACTTTTACTTTCAATAAATAATCTTTAATATGTTGTTTCGAAAATAACATTATGTTATTTCTAAAAATAGCATTCAAATAATACATTTGATAGTTTTATTAGCTTTATTTCCTGTACTAATCGGTTAAAACGTTTAAAATATATGGAGACTAAATATAAATGCGATAAACAAAAGGCTACGGATCAATTTAAATGGCATTTCCATTCATCCTTTTACTTTAATACGACGATGCTTAAATAAGAACAACTTAAACTTTTTTATAACATAAATGGAACATACATCATTTCGAAAAGAAATTACTGCTTCAAAGAAATAATATTTAATTTTATAACAGTGCAGTTAAATTGTTTTACTGATGCGTCTTATATATTTTTCAAAAACTGTCTCTAAAAAGTATGAATTTATCTTTAAAAATGCTTTCGAAAAACAAATAACCGCTTCTGCAGCAACAATAAGAGTTCACCTGTAGTACAATTGCTGCATAAAATATGTTACGATTACGGTATAAAAACATATCATTATTGAAAATTTAAGCTCAAAAATAGTTTTGTAAGGTCAGTATTTTCTGAACAAAATAAATATCTCCATGTATCATATAAAAACAATTCTTACTATTTTTTGCATTTTTATTGAAGAGAAAAAAAAATGATATAATAGTTAACACTAATACCCTTAACTATTTGCTATCTGACTAGGGTGATCCGTTTAAGAGAGGAATCAAGAGTTTTCCGTTATTTACCTAAGTAATGTGAGCGTTAACCATATCGTAAAATTTTAAAATTTCGCTTCTCTAATTCTATCAACTAATTTTTTGATCGTTTGATTGTATTAACTTGATTCTTTAGACATTGAAATCAAAATAGATATTATGTTAATTTTTTTAATGGCAATCAAATTTTAAACCGTTTCATTCTTGATATTATTGCTTTTATTGTGATTGATTCTATTAACTATTGTGTTGACTGTTTGATTGTAATAGCTTTCTTTTCTAGATAGCGAAAAATAAATAAACAACATGTTAATTTAAGCATACGTTACTGTTGTGCCAGCAAAGATCTTATTTTCACTTTAAGGAATACCAAGAGTGCAGATTACCCTAGTAGTTTGCCAATTAACTGTATAAATTGAGAAATGAAAGGAAAAAAAATTGGTACTTTAACGGAACTCCTTAATTAATCTGCACATTAACTATAATTGGCCTTGCAGAATAAATTTCTACACTTCAGTGGTAACATAATTATTAATAACCTAAGAAGATCCGGTTAACTTTAACTGTCATTAAGATAAAATTAATACAAATTATAACGGTATTTACCAGTAAATTATTTATTCATCCCATATTCAACAGTATTTTCCGATAATCTTGATTTATCACCTCTTCTTAACATTATTCGCAATTATTGCTAGATTTATTATTTTAACTATTTTTATTTTCATTATTTCGATTATTATTTGAATCAATTTTTGAATAATTATTCAAAATTAGAAGCTAGGGACTAAAAGTGTTGCTCTTTCATTGTTTTACAAAGTAATCGTATATTACGTACCTTATTATGCAAAATTTTATGATAAAGATATTCAATTACCGTTTTACAGTCAGAAAGTAAAAAATAAGTTAGTTACAAAATAAATAGTTACATTGACTTCTGTTACAAATTTTATATAAAACTGTGGTCAGTCAATGTATGTATTTAAAGTAAAGATTGACAAAGAACTATTCAAAATTCCAAAGTATTACGAATTAACTTTTCACCTAAATTTATTTCACCTTTTCGTCTTAGGCGACATTATCTTTTTAAATTTCTCATTGATTCTTTATGTGCCATTTTTAAAATTCTGCTGTGCCACACTAAGGTGCGTGTGTCACGGGTTGGCCATCCATGATTAAATAACACAAATCTTTGTTTTTCTTCGTACTTTTCAAAAATAATTGCAATGAAATATAAAGTAGATTTAACTCATTAGGATCATGAATTAAGCCACGGAGCGAATTACAGCGAAATAGTAATGTTTTTTTTCTCCCTAAAATCAGTTATTTTTTTAATTAATTAATTAAAATTAATTATTTTTGTAATTTTATTTAATTAATTAATAATTAAAATTAATTTTTCTTCATTTTATTTATTTAATTAATTCAAAAAATTTTTAATTTTATTTAATTAATTAGTTAATTTTTTTTTTAATTTAATTATTTTTTTTTAATTTAACGGTTTACGCCGAAATTTTTTAAAATGTAAGAATTTTGGGGAGGTTTTAATTTCTCGTTTACATTTTTAGCACCAGTCGTACTTTTCTTAAAGCTTCAAAATTGGCAATGCATAACTGACAAAATATTTAAGAGAATAGATCAATAGCAAAATCGCAAGAAAATGTTTTAGAAATAGTCGAAATTATATTAAGTAAGATGGTCTTTCTTTCCCTTAAATTATAAAGTAATTAGGAAACCGTCTGTTTTTAAAATCCTCAAAAGGGCAATAAGAATATAAAAGGAATAGAATTAAAGGAAATTTCTATATCCTTTAGTAGAATTTACGGAATGATTCTTCCATATTATCTTCATAATTCCGAATTTATCTCCGATCACAATGCAGTCAGAGATCATTATTGTAAAAATTCAGTTCAATATCATATACCTGTAGCAAAATTAGAAAATACTAAGTCTTTAACAATGACACATAAAAACTGCATGTTGTTTAAAGTTAGGTTGAATTTTATACAATACTAAAAAATTTGGAATAAATTGCTCTATAGTTAAGCCTATAATCAAGGTACAAGAATTGTTTTGCAGTATCCTCTTAATTCAGCCTTTTAATTGTATTTAGAAAAATTAGTCTCAAAAATGTACCTCTATTTGATGGTTTGCTTCTAAAAAATAAAATAAAAATTTGTAGAAAAGTAATCTGCAAATCCTATGATACTCCGCAGAGCACGCTGCCAGATGCTTTTTGTTACCTTACCTTTGTGTTGAAAAATGTGTGGAAATTCGACGGACGACGAGATATTAACAAGAATAATTTAACAATGCAAAATATTTTGTTTAAAAAAAAATTTATTGGACTAAAAAAAATATTGCATTAAATTAAAAGAAATATCTTATTTTTTCCCGTTTCTTTATGTGCTTTTATTTTATTATTTGTACCACGTCTTTCAATGCATATTATATTTATTTTTTGCACTTGCGTTTCTGCGAAATATTGAAATTTTTTGGCTAATTCTTTCCCACAACAAACTTGCAGCCCTAATGATATGGATACTAACTAAATGATATTGATATTTAATAAACTCATGAGCGTTGTTGAAGCAAGGAACAGTGATATACCCCCCCCCCATCCCAATACTTCAGCGAAATAAAAAATCTATGAATTATCATTGTTTGAAATCCAGCTATTTAAAAACAAGCTAAAAAATAATCGGTTTACTGATATTTAACAGATGAAATGTGTTTCTGTTTTTTTCCATAGGTAAAATTCAAAGAGCTATTGATATTTTTTACGAAACGAAACAATATTATTATGTCATAGTTATTTTAACGAAATTATTGTTACGTATGTTAATTTTTTTTCAACTTATTAACTGCGTATTTTTATTTCGTCGATCTGATCTTTATAAGTTAGAATTTTTAATTTTAATTATTTTTTTTCCAGTATTATCTGGCTATCTGTGTCTGAAAATGTGAATGTAATGTTAAATGTAATAGTTAAGATGTATGGTGCACATACGTGTCATTAATATGCATTTCATTTAAGTATGAAAGCTTGAGTGTAACAATCCTATGGAGTGAACAGGTAATGCAAGCAATTTGTATTTTGTATGCAAACGTTTTGCATGTATAATGGCTTACCCGGTCGAATAAGTTTAATGCTGATAAAGATTGTAAATAATGCACATGTACTTAAATTATTTTTTAAAGAAAATTGTAATCGGAATAATTATTTTATTTTCGATATTTCATATTTGAATAAGAGAAAATTATACAGAAAAGGAAATATGTGTATAAAAAATATTAAACAGAGTAACTTTTTAAATCAGTTTAGATTTTTCTGCTTTGTGAATATTTGATAACAAAATATGCAATCACTTTTTTTTACATATTTATATTTTATAATTATATAACAGAAAATATACATAAAATATATTTAAGATTAGTATAATTTGTATTGAATGTAACAAATTTTGAATATTATGCAATGATTTTGTAAATACTGAAAACAAAATCGTTAATTTATTTTTCAATATCTTAAATTTGAGTAAGAAAGATTATTCGAAAAAAAAAATATAACTGAATTGCCTAAATATATATATTTACCATGTTTTAAACTCATATTTTAAACACAATTTTCTGTGATTGTTTAAAACAAATTAAATATCTTGTTTTATACATGGATAGTAGATAACAAACGAATATCTAATTATACGCAGGGATGCTAACCTAAAATGGTGCTTTTCTGCTACTGGCTTCTCTGTTACTGGAAAATTGGTCGCGACCTAATTTTTTCATAGTGACGGTTAATTTTCGGTTGTAATATTAAAATACAAAATGAAGCCTTTTACTGATGCTCAACCAGTTACATTTCTTCCAAACAATATAATAAAAGTTGTGTTTGTAAGAATTTGTGTCTAAGTTATAAAAAATTACCTGAAAATAAAAGAACTTTTAATAACCGGGAAATTCAAATTGCAGAAAAATATAAATGTTTCCCGAATTCCATTCCCAGAACTAAAATTGGTAAAACCACCGAATGTCTGTAATAAATGGCATCCCCGTATGCATAAAAAAATTTTTCTCTCTTTTAACCAATTCTTTTTTCTTTAGCTAAGCACTGTGGATAATCGTATACCGAACAAAAAATATTTCTTTGCACTTCAGATGATTAAAAATTGTTTTTATAAATTAATTGAAGAAAAATAAAAAATAACTCAAAAATTGTGAAACAAAATTACCAGAAATCAGGACCTTTGAAAAATCAGGAAATTAGATTTTCGGAAAAATATAAAAGTTTCCCCGAATTCCATAGCCGGAATGAAAATTCGTAAGTATGGAATGTTTGCAATAAATGGCATCCCTGTATACATAATTTTTTTTCCCCTTAGTTAGCAAGCACTAGATGATTACACTGAGGAACATTTTCTTTCTTTTTTTCATTTCTGTTGCGTAAGATTTTTTAACGGATCTTAGATTCTTTTGTAACTAATTTCAAATCTACAATTGGCTTGGAATCAGCTGTAGTTATTTTTTCTTAAACTGATATATCCGGGTAAAAAATAGACTAAAATTTATCATTTTTAAAAAAATCTGTAACTTTAAGAATAAAATTAATTTTAGATTTTAAATCACCCGAATTAGGCAAGATCAAGTATTTGTATAAAAGAAATAAAAAATTTGTTCAACAGTGTTATCTAAAGAACAAAAACGTTTCTCTGCATTCCGGGTGATAAAAAACTGTTTTTTATACATTTGCCTCAAGAGAGACACCGATGTTAAAAGTACAATATTTACCTAAAAATTTACAGAAAAAATTTTTAATACCTACTTCTAGTTTTTTAAAACCCACCTCAAGATGAGTTTGACAGAGAAAAATATCTAAATTGTAAAGCTTATTTTTAATATTCTGTAATTAATATCTGTACCTATGTAACTTAGTAAAATGAAACTTAATTTTTATAATATTTAAAAATAAAGAAGACAAAACTCGAAGTTCAAAGCAAAATGTGAAAAAAGAAAAACTCTCTAACTCTTAAATTATGCGAGATTCAAAAATAAAGTAAAAATACAATTATATTAAACAGAATATGTGATAGTTGGTGAAGGATTATCAAAAGAATAATAATAAAAAATAAATATTTTTTTTAGTTAGAATATTTATTTTTGAGTACATGTTTAAAATAAAAAAGGCTAAATTGTCAACTAAAAGTTTAAATAAATATATATGTATATATTTGGTGACTGTTTAAATTATTCTCATTTTTAAAGAATTTTATTTATTTTTATTTTGCTGAGAATCATGATGGTGATGAATATTCTAATGCATCTATGTGCTTCCGAATTCAATACATTTTAATACCTAGGTGTATGAATAGCATCCATTAATGCTACTATCATTTATTACTAATTGTTTATTGCTAAAAAAATCGTATCTTTTCAAACTTCTGCAAAACTTTAATAGATATTAATTAGAGCTTTACGTCATTGATTTTTATTTGCATTCGCGTTTAATAACAAGTAATACAAATGATAATTAAGATTTGAGGATTTAGAAAAGAGTGACAATTTTATCCCCCCCCCCCCNCCCCCCCCCCCCAACCTTCCTAATGATAAACAATATATAAAACGAGAACCTTTTTTTAAAAATGATTTGATAAAATATCCATTAATGGATGAAACCGCTTACTTCCTTTAAATAATTCCTTTTTTTGAAAATAATATTAAAATTAAATGTCAGGGGTTTTTTGTAATATTTTTTTTTTTAATTTACATTGTAATGTGAAGGATTCTAAAAGCATTAAATTAACTAAATTAAAACAAACTATCCTATTCTAAGACATTAAAATTTTCATTCTGAACTTTAAAAAAAATATTTCAATAGCAAACATATTTTTCATTAGTCTGATTTCTTTTTTTTCACTAAAAAAAACTTGTGACTGTACAAATAATCTGTTATAGATAAGGTCATTAAGACTTTTATAACTAAACAATGTTCAAAGATGACAATAATCTTATTCTGTTTTTATGGAAGGGGGTCAAAGTTTGTAAAAGAAGCATTTTTTAAATTGCTGTTGTCTTTAGTGTTGCCAATCAATACATTCCTATATCCAAGTATTTGTCAGCAACTTTTGTCCATCTCTTGATCGCAACTTTCAATTCCTTATGTTCAACATTGTGCTGTGTACATAAATTGTAGAAATGTAATCTTTCATAAAACTACTACACTCCTGCTTCTTGTCTCATTATTTTTCAAATTTATTACACAACTTTGATTCATTCAAACAAAATGAATTATATAACCATCACATTAATTTAACTAAGCTCAAAAAGTTACGCATACTGTCATGCATGAATTATATTGAAATTAGTCAGATCAATCCTATCGAATTCGCCACAAACGATTTCTTCGCAACAAAATAGATTTGTGTCGATTCCATCGCAAATCCATGCGGAATTTTCATTGTTTTTACTACTAAGAATTTTCTCATATTTTTTTTCAAAGAATATTATTACAGAACTCAAAACTTAATTTGCACATATGATAATTGACTTTTTTGTGTGACGATTCCACCGTTTTTTCAATCAATTTGTTGGTAAGGTATTTGTATATTCATAGCTGCCAACTCGTATAGAAACAATCCAGTAGATTTTACGAATTAATTATAAATTTCATGATAATTGTTGCTAAATATAATAAATATTTTACACATAGGGAATTTTAGGGATTCTTATAGTCATTGAAATAGGAAAACTGCCCTATTTTCCAGTTATGATTTCACATTAAATGATGTGAAAATGTTATGTATTATGTTTATTCATAATTTTGAATAATAATAGGCATTTGAATCATAAAATATAACATAGTTAGCTGAATTTTATAAATGAGGCTCGCTTCCTTATGTATTAGTGACATTCATTTAAATATTCTAGCAAAACAATAATCTGCACAAAAAGTCTATTTCAATAGGGATTTCTTAAGGAAACTTACTCAATTTTAGAAAAATTTCAAAAATGTACAAAAACCAGGAGTATTTCAGATTCCATGGGAAATCCAGGTGGTGATTTGATGGTTTTCGAATTAATATTGCCATTGATTTTCAAATATGTTTTACTTATTTCTGATATTTTTTACATAATTATTTTAATCCTGATATTTTTATACATTATTTTTACAACATGCGAAATTTAAATCACGCATATGAATCTTCCCATTTTTTCGTCGTTTTATCGGCAGCTATTTCTACTGATTTCTGCCAGACATTTAAAATCCCAATATTTTTAATACATTACTAAATACAATGCGCCAGTCTCAATTAGCGGATCTGAGTAATCGATTTTTGACGCGTTTGCCGCACCTGATTCCGTTATAAATCCGGTTTTGAAGTCAACTCCCTTCAAGAGCTCAAGGGATAAAGCGTTCGCCTCCCAACCGGGTGAACCAGATTCGAACCTCAGCTGTGACTGGTCGATACGAATTCCACACCTGGCATGCGCCAACCACGATGCTGACGTAAAACATCCATTGTGGTCAACGGATCATGGGTTAGAGTTCCCTTTCTGTCAGACTAACCATGGGAGGATTTTCTCTCCATGTAACACAAATGCGGATTAGTTCCATCAAAGACCACCACAATAGCAAATTTCTCCCGATACTTAATTCAGAAGTTCCCTTGTCTTCTGGAGAAGGTTCAAAATTTCAAGGCTATGGAGTTACACATTGGTAGTCGTAAACTCAAAATTGGGTTGGCTAATCAACGCCGGACATAAATTAAAATTCTTTTCCAGCAGTTACTCTCAGATTGTCACAGATTTCACAATTTCTAAAATTCTGTTTTTTTTTTTTTTTTTTTTTTTTTTTTTTTTTTTTTTTTTTTTTCTTTTTTCAAAATATGAAAATAATATTGTTAACTTATATGCAAACAAAAAAAGTATTTTTAAATACTACTTTTAAAATAACTGCGCATAGAGAGGAAAATTTTTATATGAAAGCAAAATTTCAAATGATTAATTTTTAAAAAATCTTCAGATATTTTCTAATTCCAAAAATTACAGATGTCCACAATCGAATGTTCAGTTCAACATATTGTTCCATGCAGGCCCGTCCTCAACGGGGGGGTGAGAGGGGTGTCCCCCCCCCAGCGATATCATCCAGTCCGCGAATTCAGGTTGAGTCGGCATTTTCTTCTCTTTTTTTTTTACAAGCCAGAATCCCGACTTTGCCGAAATTCTTTCATTGTCGGATTTTTCATTGGTGATGAGATTTAAAAGGATTTCAATGTTATCTGAATTTCGTTTCGGGATCCCAGACCCGATTCGGTAAGTCTTTGTAGCGAAATGTGTTTTTAAATTTATTCTTTTTTCCTCCTCCAAGAGTAACCATTTATGATAATTTAAAGCAAGATGATCGATAATTCAGGCCAAAATCCCGACTTTGCTGAAATTCTTTCCTTATCGGATATTTTATCGGTGATGAGATTTATACGGATTTCAATGTTATCTGAATTTCGTTTCGGGATCCCACACCCGACTCGGCAAATCTTCTTGTGAAATGTGTTTTTAAATTTAGTCTTTTTTTCTCCTCCAAGAGTAACCATTTAAGATAATTTAAAGCAAGATGATCGATAATTTAGGCCAAAATCCCGACTTTGCAGAAATTCTTTCCTTATCGGATGTTTCATCGGTGATGAGATTTAAAAGGATTTCAATGTTATCTGAATTTCGTTTCGGGATCCCAGACCCGACTCGGCAAATCTAGTTGTGAAATGTGTTTTTAAATTTAGTCTTTTTTTCTCCTCCAAGAGTAACCATTTAAGATAATTTAAAGCAAGATGATCGATAATTTAGGCCAAAATCCAGACTTTGCAGAAATTCTTTCCTTATCGGATGTTTCATCGGTGATGAGATTTAAACGGATTTCAATGTTATCTGAATTTCGTTTCGGGATCCCAGACCCGACTCGGCAAATCTAGTTGTGAAATGTGTTTTTAAATTTAGTTTTTTTTTTCTCCTCCAAGAGTAACCATTTATGATAATTCAAAGCAAGATGACCGATAATCCAGGCCAAAATCCCGACTTTGCAGAAATTCTTTCATTATCAGATATTTCATCGGTGATGAGATTTAAACGGATTTCAATGTTATCTGAATTTCGTTTCGGGATCCCAGACCCGATTCCATAAGTCTTTGTAGCGAAATGTGTTTTTGAATTTAGTTTTTTTTTTCCTACTCCAAGAGTAACCATTTATGATAATTCAAAGCAAGATGACCGAAATTACATGCCAAAATCTCGAAAACCATTTCTCTTGTATTATTACTTCAACGACACATTCTTAAATTTAAAAAAAATTTGTAGTGACCTTAATTTTGTAGCTAATAATGTATCATAAAATTCAGATATTATTTATCTGAATTATATTAACTCTTTATTAGAGGTTTAAATAATTTTTTTAAAGGAAGTGATGAACTTACATGATTTTTTTTTAAAGAATTTTAAATTTTATATGAAATAATCGTGCCGGTGATGCAACCTTTTTTTTTTTTTTTTTTTTNGGTGATGCAATCAATTTTTTTTTTACTTTCAAAATATAGGGAAAAAATTACAAATAAGAGTACCTATTAGATAGGATACTTCATTATTCAAAATATCTTATTTAAATTGTTAAATTCTGTTTAAATAACACGAATTATTAAATAATTTATATTTTCAATTAGTAAACGCTATTTTTCTATTATGAAGAATTTTACTAACTCCAAAGGACTCCCTAACTCCAAAAAAGAAAATCAAAACATTTTATTTGTTAACTACCATTCAGTTCATAACTTTTAAAATTCTATGATGATTGGATTATTACTTGAGTTCAAAATTTTTGTAACCTAAAATAAAGTTTTCAGGGACCAATTCATATCTTCAGAACAATTAATCATGACAACAAAATTTGATATTCTCTATGGAAAATAGTTAACATATATGTGATCCTCAATTCACCTTTATAACAATTTCTGTTTTAAAAATAAAATATTGTTTTTTGCTTCTAATATTTTTTTTCAAGAATCCTAAGAATTCTGAAACATTAAATTGAGTTACACTCAATCGAATCGACACTTCGATCATTTCACACAATTTGGGAATGGTTGCCGAGTTCCAAGTATTAAATGTTGTAATTTTGGATCTGCGGTGCTCGCCACTCTCACCAGTCTTACCGCCAGCTTGGCGATTTAAGATCTTCAGGTAAAAGCAACCCTGTAATCCTAGTGATATATATTCTGTCCTTCAGAGGAAGAACAGCCACTTACCTTTTCAACTTTTTCACTAGCTAGCTTGGTCGCAGGACGACCCATAATGTTTAATTTAGTTTATGTTATATTGATGTTTGTGTTCATGAAATAAATATGCTTTAAGAGAAACCCGCATTTCGTACTCACTTCAGTGGTGACCCGGACGTGATTTGAACACGCAACCTTCTGATTCTTGACGGCATTCATTCATCGAATTCTATCATAGCTATAATTCTGGTGGGGGAGTACTGTAGCGTATCTACCACTACAAAATTACAACTACAATTCACTAGTATATAAGACATGTTAACTCGACTCTATGTTGGGGTACCTTTTCATAGATGAAGGTTGACGTGGTCTGTAACTACTCTCCCCACAGATCCTTTAATTATTTCAATAAAAATATGGTGAAAATAGAGAATTCCGAATATTCACGGAGAAGTGGCAATTCTGTTTGATCAAGCCGCTATGGGCACTATGAAAAGGCACAAAAATAGGATGGTGCTGCGACTCGATCTTGTGAAGCAGCAGACAAAACCTCGGATATTTCTGTCAACTTGAAAAATCGAGGGTCTTTTAAAAGTGGTTAGCTAGAAATGCCCTAAGCTATATTTTCTCATACTCTTTCTGAGAATAAAGACAATATCTTTGTCCATGTGTTTAAGAAGGGGAAGGAAGCAGCTGTGGTACCAATTACTTCACTGACCTGTCTTTAGATACTTAGTTACTCAAAGCGTATTTTATAAATTCATATTATTATTGAATAAAATAGAAAATTCGCTCACATGCCAACGATCATCCTATCTACCGAAGTCTAAGTTTTAAATGAAAGTATAATTTTTTTATGAATACATATTTATTATTTGCAGTCTTATTGTTTAAATATTAAGTTTAATTAAATTGCATTAAATGTGTTTTACTTTCCAATTAAATTATTTTGGGTAAAAATTGATTTTTATGAAGCAGATAAAATTATTTTTTTAATCTTTTTTGTGCAGTAAAATAATTAAATGTAAGAAAAAAGAGCAATTAAAAATGCTACGATATTTATATTCATTAGTAGGAGCTAGGGATAGAAAAAGATAAATCACATTTGAATTCGGAAAATTGGAATTCTTTTTCCGTTTTTTACTTTTTACTAAGCTTTTATTTTGTGCTTGAAATAGTATTTTTTTCTTTTTTAAATTTTTTCATCTGAACTTATTTTTCATAGATCTTATATAATTGAAATTTCAAATTCTATATTTCTTCGTAGGCTTTGTTTTTATAAGTCCAAGCTGCAATCCTTTATGAACAAAAATGTACTAATGCTAATTTTATTGAAAATGTAACGTGTTTAAAAATAGAAAGTTTCAGTTTTTTTTTTATAAATAATTCTTTTTAGTTATTTTGTACTGTTGTCCCCACTTAATCGCATATCGGATAATCAAATTACCCGCTTATACGAATAAAATTTAATGGAACCAAATCATTTTAGAAGAAACTAATGTTAAACTTCCCCGTATAAACGGTTATTTGTTGTTTTTTGCCCCCGCCTAATTGCATAAAGAAGTGGTACTGAAATGAAAAAAATATTATTTTTGAGAAATGTTTCACCAGCTAAAATGGAATTTCCCTTTTTCAGTTAAGATAAAGATACAATAGGTGGTCACTTCAATAGGGACTTCTTATTCATTAGTAGGTGTTTGGGGTAAAGTTAAAAAATTAATCAAATCTTGCTGCCAGTTTTATACATTGAAGTAAATGAAGGGGTTTTTACCCCTCTTTGACTTACTTCATACACACATCATTTAGATTTAGAATGTAAAAAAGGGATTGAGTGATTTGTCTTGTGATCATGCACCAAAGGGATTGAGTGATTTGTCAAAGTTGATGCATGCACCATTAACTTTGAGAAGAAAAAGTTTCAAAAACCTAACACACTAGTGTACAGAGAGTCTTTCTCTTAAATAGAATAATTGCTTAACCCAGTTAATGACTTTGAGTTGGGTGCAAGTTGAGAGCGAAAAGGAATGATTTAAATTAATCGGAAAAAGCAAAACAATGAATCTTAGAAGTAATAAATTTAGAAAACCCTTAACTAAAATAGCGCATTATTTAAAATTTCTCAAGTTTCGAAGATTAAAAGAAATAAATAAGTAAAAAAAATTCTGAATGTGTTTGAAAGGAATACACGCAAGTCAGGAAATTTTTAGTAGAAACTAAAAGGGAATATCTAATTTTGATGAATTCAACGGGTATAAAAAACAGTCTTCAAGTATAGATTTTTTCGGAAGGGATCAATTAATATTTTAGTACCTACATTATAGTTTTTACTAATATTGATTTATTTTTATGTAATTTTAAATGACATTTATATTTTATGATACTAACGCATACAGTTTTAATTATAATTGTTTATTGATCATAAAACTGAGCTTATTTAATCAAAATGCTATACTATGCATTAAATACCATTAAAAAGTAAAATTTCGTAAAAATTCAGAATTTTGGATTGAATATTGCATTCCCCTTTTAATCGAATAACCTGCTTAATTCTTTAAAGCCGGGTTGACGTATTTCTTATGTATTTAATTATTTAATGTTTTTATATTATCTTTTTGACTAAAGTTAACACTTTTTCATTTAAGTTAATTATTAGTAAAAAAAAACTTAATAATTTTGTAATTATGTAAAAATTTGATTCCCAGTTTGTATTAAAAATGCAGAATCATTTTAGCATAAATGCTTTCATAAGTTTTTATTGTTAAATCTATTAGCGTTAACTGTACCAATGACAGTTGCGACAAATGAAAGAATTTTCAGCAAGATGAAATTGATTAAAAAATATCTTCGAACAATGACCACTGAACGCCTAAATTCACTGCTTTTACTCAAAGCAGAAAAAGATATTGTTGACAATATTAAGCGTGATAAGTTGTCACAATACTTTTTCCTTTTAAAACAACGTCGAAGTAAATTTATGTAGCTAATATAATATAACGTAATTTTACTAATATCTTAATTTTCTATCATTTTTACGTGAATTTCTTCATTTATAATTTAAATGGCAAATATTTTCAATGTTTTTCTACCTTTTTTTATATTATTTTTTAAAAATGAAAGTTCAATTTACTTTTGAATGAATTTTGTTTTGAATCAATATCTTATAGAAGTCTGTATTTGCTGATTATGACTTACTTTCTCATCTTCAAACAGTTGCTGTAATTAGCTTATGGTAACAACGTTTAAATGAAACGAAAGATACATTTTAATTACCAGGTGATTTTTCAAAAAATATTTAAATATAAAGTAAAAAGTATTCCAAAGTTGCGTTGAAAAACATTTAAATTTACAACTTTATTTTTTAAAATTATTTCCACAAATAATTATTACTTAATATTACTGAAAACTTATTTTAATTGAATAAGTTTCAGTTTATTTAAAAATAGTTTTTTTTCTTTAATATTTTGTTATCATTTTAATAATTAAAATTAATAGAAATGTAAAAAGTATATTTTCTTTGCATTATTTTGAATAATTGCTGGTACTATTTAGTTATCAATAATACCACATTTTTCACCCATGGCGGTTGCATTTTTAAGTGCTGTAAAAATTATTTCGATGAATAGCATTATGTTTATAACTAGTCGAAATGATTTCAAAATAAACTTTGGAAGCTCAAGTTTTGTGGCGCATTTGAACTCTTTTATTTGTTTTGTTTTACCTTTGATTATCAAGCTTTAGCTATATACAGATTGTGTATATATATATCTATATATATATATATATATATGTATTATATATATACATGACAGTCGGCAAAATAAACTTCAACACCCCCCCTCTCGAATCGGTTAGGGGCGGGCCTGGTTCCGTGAGGTGCTAATTTAGTGGAATGGGCCTCCAATTCATAAAGATTCAAACCTTTTAAAAATATCCTAAGACAGACATTTTAATAGTGAAAAATATAATTTCAGTAGGTCATACAAAAGCCTCTTAGAGGAGAGGCTATGTCATTTGTTTATTGTTAGGGGAAGAAGGGGTATGTGCAATGCTTGCGAAAGACACTAAATTAAAAATAATTGTTGTGGCTAGCCCGTAATATATAGCATAAAAATTAAGTGAAAAAGATATGTATTGGTCGTAAAATATTTTTTAGTTGGTATTTATGGTGGCTAAACAAAATATTTGTATAATTCGTAAAATATTAGTCGCAAGTATTTATCACAACGATTAAAATAATTACTATGAAGCAACTATTCAATTATATTCTAAGTAACATTTTTTTTTTAAATTTTACTAATACTTTGAAATATATAAATAGTTTAAGTAATATTGAAGATGTTTTAAGAAATGAATATCTATGATAAGATTGAAACTTTGAGAGCAGACAGACATTAACTTGAAAGTCACAATCAAAAATTCTCCCCAACTCTCAGTCAAGAAAACGTGTATGAATTTTTTCATTCGCAAAGAAATAATATAGCACTTATGACCAGCAGAAAGTGATAAGTTTGTGTCATAGGCAACACTTTTACTTTGATTTAATGTTGCAGTTGAATTAGGAAATTGGTCTCTACTGAATAACGATCAAACAGGTTCAAAAAAATCGAATCAAAGAAGCATGTTTCAGTTGCATAAGGGTAATAATCACTACTCTATGAATATACCTTGGGAAAAAAATCATTTTAACTCTTCATTTTGAGAAACAAATAAAAAAAACATTCAGTAGATTTATCCTGTTAATAATAATTTCTAACAATGGAACATTCAGCAGGGAAACAACAAAATGAACCTTTACTGTATACAAATGTACAGAGTCTTACAAAATATGCACAATAACTAAAAAAAATAAAATTTTATATTAATTTAACATGAGTTGGTGACTTAGACTTATTTTCAGGTGAGTGCCTTCTCTTTTCCCTGTGAGATCTGTGTTTGTGCCTATGGTGAGATCTCTCATGCCTGGAAGACTTGTGGTGATGTTCTTTGTGGTGACACCTTCATATTAAAAAAAGATTTATTAAGTTTAAGAACTTTTTCAAAACATATCTAATCATTTTACTATATAAATTTTAAAATATTCAACACTTTAAAAATGAACTAAATTATTAGGAGAGTGTCGGGTATCCCCGCCCACTGTCCATTTCATATGTATAGAATATTTTTTCAAGTCAATGTGCCATCGGACATTAATTGTTATATTAAAAAAAGATTATTTTCAAAGTTTCAAGTATTTATGCAGCTTCAAAAGTTCTTTTTAAATCATAAAGAGTATGCAGTATTCAAAAGTTCTATCAGAATGTTAACAAGTTTGGGAACTCCACAACACAAGTGAACTTTTAATATAACATTTAAAGGTGAACTTAATAAATTAAATTACAATAAAATAATATAACAGCAATAAATATAGAAATTGATAACTCACAAACTAAATTTATCATCAATTAAAACTACAAATAGAATATTCTGCATTTTTATGAATGAGTTTACAAAGTATTTTCAACATAATAACTAAGCAAAAATGTGTTCTAAAATATTTACAAAATAAATATCTGATTACAATTCATTCAACATAATATTAAAATTAGTTACTTAACATAATAAAGAATAGATTTTATTATTTTGTCAAAAAAATTGAGTTTAGGTTTAAAAAATAAAAACTAGGATTTTTAAGAGATAAATATACCTGTGGTGTCTGTGTCTATGTTTAGAACGTTCTGTGCTGTGGCTCCGAGAACGGCTTCTATCACGTTTTTGGCTTGGCGAACGACTAGGACTACGAGTCGGGCTGGGACTCTTTGATTTTGCATTAGGAAATTCTTTCTTGAATAATTTTTCGAGTTCAACTTTTATTTGGTGATCTCGTACAAGTTCCTGAAACAAAATTAAATTGACAGTTAACCTCAAATCAATAAATAAAAAGAATTTTGGCCAGTGATAAGCTTCTACGGCTGAAAAAATCATCCTATAAAAAATAAGTTTCTTCTATAGCGAGAAGAATTGTAATGAACTTATTTTCTAAAACAAATATCAAATAGTAAACAGTTCATAACTGAAATCTATTTCAGTAAAAGTAATAATTTCCAAGCCATTTAATAAGTCACTTTTAAAACAGTAAAAATTGAGGGGGATTTAAAAGCAACTCAGCATCCTTTATGTTGTATCAATAGTTACTTTAAGTTCTACACAAAGAAGGGTAGTTTATATAATTATTGTTATAATTATATAAAGAACTTTTAAAATATCTTAATAAAATTATATATAATGTTATACTACAAATTGTGTATTGTATTCACAATTACAAACAGCATACTAACTTTCATAACCAAATATGAATATTCAATATATTTTAAAGCAAAAACAAAGTTAATGTCTAAATTTATAAAAAAAATCTTTTGCAAAAAAAGTTTTTAAAAAATTATAACAAATAATGATCAAATTAATATTTTATTAAGTAATATTTTTTTATTCTATTTAACTAAGTAAAACTTTTTAAATTTCTGAAGGGGAAAAGGCGGCTTTTTTAATACTTAATGACTTTTTCGTAAAAGTCATTGAGTGATAGATTATTTTAGTAGTATTGTGACAGGCATTATTACTTTTCTAAGAATTAGCTGTGATAAAAGTCAGGAATATCAATGGTGTTGAAAGGAAATTGTTCAGCTCATAAGGTACTAAAGAAAAAGTTTCAAAATTGTAAAAAATGTGCCATTAAATACCGTAAACTAAGAATGACCTATGCATGCTTTTTTCATAAAGATAGTTCATCCAACCTTTAAGTATTTGAAGTCTATGATTACAGTCTACTGTCTACATTGACAACCTGTTCTGTTTGAATTATCTGTGTGTGAATTTCAGTAGCTTACTTCCACAAACGCTCTTACGTTCTTCCAGGAATTATTCCTTAGTAGTAGTTGATAAGCCCAGGGGGGGGGCGAAACAGTGGCCTTATGAATTCAGATCGGTGGTGGAGAAAAAAAATTTGTAGGGGGCATATTTTTTCCCCCTAGGAAAATAGTTCAGTTCCAATAAAGTTAGTACATGAAAAATGGAAAGTAAAAAATACCTTGTATCTTTGATGTTTTATTAATGTATTTAGCCTTAAGCTATGCTAATTTTAAAAAAAGGACCAATGTAAAAAAAAGACCATTGCTTCCCTTTTTATGTCCCAGACCAATAAGCAGGTTGAGGTTCCTTGTTCATATTACATAGTTTAGTTTGGTGTGAGACGAGAACAGGAGTAGAGTACCTTACAGACTTTATTTTTAAAAAAAAGGTATGTAACATTACAAAATATAAGAGTCTTCCATTTGAAAATTCCTTATTTAAGCTTGACAAGCTGTATTTTTGTCAGCCATATGTGTGCATGGGAATGTCCAAATAATTTCAAAAATGTATTCGATGTTGCTAAACCAAACATTTTTTGTGCAGAATTTAAAAGTTCTAGTATTTTAATTTAAAAATTATACTTTTTTTTAATAGAAATAATGGTACGCTATAAAAAAATCCTTAAGATTTTTATTATTATTATTTATTTATATATATATTGAATAAAAAAAATTTCTCTAATTTTACCTTAGAAACATTGAGTTTATCATATCATAAAATTTTTTAAAAAAAACTTTTGGAACGGTTTATTATTATAAATGAATTCAATATGGCATATCAGTATCACAAATTTTAAAAAAATATTATTAATTAAAATTTTGAAATAATTTTTTTAACATTTACAATAACGAAATTTTGAAATGTAATTTTTAATTTCATGGATTTCTAGGGGTTTTCAGTATACAAATACATACAATTTTTTATTGATTTACTTAGTTCTTTTAACAAATGTAATGTTTTTAACAAATGTAATGTTTACTGAATTTGTTTACTGAATTTGTTCAACAATTTAACTTATTACTACAGTTTCTGAAAGTAAAAACAAAACTTATAAAAATTTAGTAGTATAAAAATTAGAATAAATTAAAACTCTTTTTTATATGCAAACATTGAATTTTGATATCTGATTATGTGTATTTTTAATAAATTTTGTATTAAGTTTTATAACATTTTCATGCATTATAAAAAATTTTATATTTAAATTGAAATTTAATAAATTTTAAATTTTAAAAAAAATTTCCGTTAAATGTGAAATTTAAGATTTCTTTGAACTTTCAATTTCTCTAAAATGTAATTTAAAATTATTAATTTTTGTTTCATACCATCACTTGTACTCTCTACTCGTTGCTTTCTCAAAATCTTGTATTTTTACTTGTTATTTTTTTAAAAAAAGAATGATAGAGAAATTTTTTAAATTTAATATATTACATTAATTAAAACATAACTCTTACTTTACAATATTAAAATTTATTCTATATCTCTGAAAAAAGTGAACTTAAGATATCTTAGTGAAGTTTTTAAAATTTACGGTCAAAAGTTTAGAGTTACTGTAAACTAGAAATTACCGAAACCTGCGGCAACTACATAATGGAAACTAAAATTTTAAGAAAGTTTTAAAAAAGAAACAAAATACTTACAATCTTTATAACAATTATCTGTGAAGAATCTCTGTAATCCCAAAATAAAACTCCAAATGAAAATGATAAACAAATAATAGTTACAAGATTTATTAATTTTATAAATTTCAATAGCTTATTTATTGGGTTCTTCTAGGGATAGAAAATTTAAATCTGAGCAATTTCAATAAAAAAACATTACTTTTAAGTTTAAATAAATATGCTTATTTTATTGATAGTTTTGATCAAGAATCTAATAAAGTGTTTTGAAAATTCTGTCATATTACAATTAAAAATTATTTCTTGTGATTCTGACTCTTTCTATAGCTATACATTCAAAAGTTTTTTTTTAATCAAATATTAATCAAGAAAGAAAAGATTGATTTTTTTTTTTTAAATCAGTGTTTCATCAACATATTTTTTGCTTAGTAGAAAATTGCTTATTTCACGTTAATTATTCAAATTGAGATAAAAAAATCAAGACACAAAGCTATTATAGAGCAAACTCACCTCACAAAAATTTTCATCAAATTGCATTTACTTAATCAAAATAATAATAATAATAATAATTTTAAATTTTTGGAATTTGGAAATCTCTTTTATAGCATTCTCTTTGTCTAGCTCTAAGATAGCATAAGCAACAAAGACAGCTTGAAATTGTGGCTAAGCTGCTATCGATTTAATGTATGAGTTTAACTTTTATTTCAAGACTTTACATCCTTTTTAATTTCTTGCATATTTATCAATAGACCCTTTAAAATATAAATGAAAGATAAAGCTATTATATTTTTAAGCTTCCAAAAAAAATTTCACATAGTATTTGATAAGTTCAATAAGAGGTATTTTTAAATAATTGCTAGCACAGTAAGACATTTTAACAATTATGATAGGCAATTTTTTTTTTTAATCATGGGTCCATGTATTTACTTATTCACATAATTGGAAGTTATATTTCAATCACTAAAAAAGAATTTTTAAAAAATTGAAAATTCCTTAAACAAAAACAAACTTTATTCCTAAAAATTTGAAAATTATTAAACTTACGCTAATTTTTTCTATGACAGCAATTACTAAATGTAATATTTAAAAGGCTTTAAAAATTCTGCAACGAACTTATAAATAATAAACAGGTTAGTCTTAATTTGTAATATAAAATAAAATAGAAAAAAATTTAGTTATTTAATATTAAAAAAACATTATTAAAAAAAAACATTATAAAAGCTATAGTTTTTTAATATTTCTTTAAAGCAACAAAAAATTTTAAGAGGTCAGATTGTGTAAAATCAACTTACGTGTATAATACAAATTTAAAACTAACTACACAGTGAATCAATAAATATAACACAAATACAGAATTGTGAAGAACAGATACGGGAAATGACAAATAATAACATAAAATATCAAATAATGACTTCAAAAATATAAAAAGTAATAAAGAGATATTAATCTTCAAAACTAATAAATTTATAAGTTTAAAAAAGTTTTAATGAAATAATTATGTACTTCCAGCAAAACTATATAAGAAAGATGAATAAGCGCAATTTATGTAAAATACACAAGAAGTTTAGTTAGAACACGCTATTTTCGTAAAAACCTAACCAATAATTTTTCACCCTCTGTAATAGATTGCTGATCTTTTTTAGTAAATTAGTGACAATATAGAAGGTTTCTCATAGTTCCAAAAGCATTGAAGTCTACGGCAAATTTTGGCACTGATTGTGGTTCTGTTTCCTCTTCAGCGGCATCACTTAACACTTACTAAGCTTCTGCAACCATTTTTTCAACAAACAGCATACCATAAATTCCAACACTTTCCATAAACACTTCAAAATAAACAAAAGTAATATTTGAGGTGTTTTCTTTAAAAATTTAAAAATCCTCATTTTTTTTCTTCTTCATTACCATCACTAGTTACAGTTTTTCTTATCAAAACAAAATAATAGAATTTTCTCACATGTTGGTAAAATTTCTGAACATTAGATGCGGGAACCTTTTAATTTCAGAAATGATCTTAACCAATATTAGTAACATTATTAGAATAGGGTTTGTGAGGGAACAGATAAAACAAGACAATACATACGAGAAAACATAAGATGCAGGAATGATGGATCGAGGTTCAACTGTATAACTGTAAAATAAAAACCCCATCTCAAAAGAAAAGAGAAAAAGGTGGGTCTTAAATAATTACATTTTTGAAAAAAAAGGACAAAACTTTCAGAACATAGAATGTAATACTTACTAAATTTCCAGAAAGCACAAAAGAGATTTGTAAAACTTAATATCATAAATAATTTTATTAATTTGTGGTTCTGACAACATATTGTAAAAAGTTTGACAAAATTTTAGAAGGGTACATATTTTATCGAGTTTTTCGATACAGGGTAGTATTGAGTAATCGTTCAACATTTTAATCTTCTGGATTGTCATAAAATATGATTTATATATTAAATGATGATTTTTTTTCATTTAAAAAACACATTAATTTTTAATTAATAAATTTATTTACTAAAATATTCGTAAAAAAAGAAAGTTATTCAAAACTTAATTCCACTAACAATTCCATAAAATATTTTTAAATAATTAAATGTAAAACGAACATGCTTCATCTAGCATTTAAAGTAATATGCATGTATAACAGAAAACACATAATAATCATTTACATACAATTAAATTCAATTTTCTGGTCATTAATTATTAGATTTTTTTTTTTTAAATCCTGCAATTTTAACAAAACTATATGTACCACATATCACATTTGAGTAATCACTTTCTGACATGCTCAATTTGAAACAATTTCATAGTACATTCATGTGGTTTTGTTGCCTTTTCCAGAAATTGTAACTATAAATTTTCTATGTAGCAAAATTAAGAACAATCACGCATCATAATCATGATTTTTTTTAGCTAAAATTAAGATAGTAAAACTTTTTTTTTAATATTTTATGTAAATTTATCCTTAAAAATTTTTTAGAAGAATTACAAAATGCCATAACCTTATCTACTTATTAGAAATAATCTTTAAAGAATATTACTAAGAGCTTATTTATATTTTAGACATTTTTATCATTTTTAAAGGTACTGCACTTTCTTTTCCAAGAAAGCTTATGATTGAATTACAAAAAGTGTAAAGCTCTTAAACTGTAATTTAAATATGATTTGGGGAAAAAAATGTTTAAAAATCTAATTTCTAAATATAGTTTAAAATAATTTTGAAAAGACTGAATGCAGTCAAAAATTACACAATTTAAAGACTTATTTCAAAAATATCATCAACAATGCACGACTATCAGATAATGGAAGATATAAATTAGGAGTTCATTAGCTTTAACTGCAATCAATAAGGCCAAAACTACTGAAAAGGAAGCCTTTTTCAATCTACCTAAACTCTCTGCTCTTCTAGGAAATTTCAGCACATTTAAAAAAGACTTACCAAATTAGGATAATAGGATCTTTAATACTTCTTTCAATGTAGCAAACAATGTATTTTGTCAAAAGTTCTAGGGAAAATAAAAGTAACTCAGCCATACAAAATATATTGTTTAAGTAATCTCACTTTGCATAAAAGGGATGACTACATATAACTACACTTTATTTAAATATAAAATATATACTGAATGTATCTATAGCAATCTTTTTAGAAATATTTCAAATTTAATAAAATAGAAGTTCCTTTAAACAATTAAATACTACAAAGCATATGTTCTCAATATTATTAATATATAATTATTACTATATCTAGCGATTACACATTAAAATCGAATTACCTCCAGTTCTTGCATTTTTTCTCTAATAGTGATGAAACCTAAATGTAGCTTTCCATTGAAATGGTCGGCTAACCTCCGATCATTGTCATTAACTCCAAGGTATGAAGAACAGACTTCACAAACTCTAAGTTTTTGTTGTTGGCTTATCGAAGCAGGAGTAGCATTTCTATAATCCTCCTAGTTAAAACGTAATGCATAAATACACAATACTGAAACACAAAAAGATTTATCCACCGAAAATAGAACACTTAAAAAATCATTGTATGAAGAAAAGAAAAAAAGTTTTTTATAGACAAACTTGTGTCAGAGTTCCTAATTAGAAAATAATAAATGTAAAAACTTAAAAATAATGCCGTTCACAGAAGATTTATCACCCTCAGGGAGATTTTTTTACTAGAACTAAAAAAGAAAATAGTAATCAGGGTGGCCACTCAAATCAGGCTTCAAATTTCCCTGATTTTTCCAGGTTTTCCAGACAAAAATCTTAAAATTTCCAGGTTTTTGTTTCTTTTTTCTTATAAAGTCTAGGATGTGTACAAAAAAAGTGTCTATATTATAAAATATTTTATTCACAATGTTATTATTTTTTTTAACATATCATTTTGAAAGAAATAATTTTTGACAATTTGGCAAGATTTTTTAATGTTTTGGTACAAAATTTTGAATCAAAAATCATATATTGACCAACAAAAGAGTAAAATTAAATATTAATATATAATTGGTTCTTAAAAAAACCTTTTTTTCTTAAATTAAAATATGTTATAAAAGGTTAAAATGAAATTAAAAAAAATTAGCATTACTGCAACAATTGTAACGATTTGTCGACAAACATTGCTGTTAGCGATTGTAAAAAAATGTGCGATGGGTTGGTTTGCTGAGAAAAAATAATTCACAGATTTCTTTGAATGGGAGTAGAAAAGCTTTCAGAAAAAGAGTGCAATATAAAATCTATTATTATTAAATTATAACCAAATAACTTTTGGAGAATTTATAAAGTTGAAAATACAAAAACATTTTATCAAAATTACCACTAAAGCATCAGAACAAACTTGAGAAATAAATGGAGCTATAATTGGGCTGTTTTTAAATATATTGGGATGTTAGATATATTGGGCTGTTTTTAAATTCTGTCCAAGGACAGAATTTAAAAACAGAAGCTAATATCTTAATCCCTTTTTCCACCTCCACCAGAATCTTTCCTAAATTGCACAGTCCCATAGCGGTCAAAGGTTTCTATATTCGCTTAGCAACAGTGGGAGAATTTTATGTGGCATTCTAATTTAACGGAGCTGTAATGGAGCAAATTTTGATGCAAGCAAAGTATTGCTAAGTTGATGATATTTCAACAGTTTAGCAATACATTTCCGTTTAAAAAAAGGGATGAAATAATTTAAATTAAGAAAATTAGTAAATAATTTAAATTAGTGAAATTAAAAAAATTATCAAAGAAAAAATTTCCAGGTCTTCTTTAAAATTCCCTGATTTTTCCAGGTTTTTATTCAAATTTCCCTGATATTTCCAGGTTTTTTCCAGTATAAAAAAATTCCCTGATAATTCCAGGTTTTCAAGGTTTTCCAGGTGGGTGGCCACCCTGAA
>NC_092210.1:44498544-44548423 GCF_043381705.1 Parasteatoda tepidariorum | reverse complement strand
TGGTTTAGTATGGGTATTGACAAAGTTAAAATTGTAAAGCGTATTGATGATGGAACCAATCAATCGACACTGTGTAAGGAATTTTCCTTGTCAAAATCTACAGTTTCAAACATTTGGAAAAATCGAAGTGCAATTCTTGCGGCATACGACAAAAACATGGTTTCATCGAAAAAACTGCGTGGAGCTGAAAGAGAAAACGTAGAAGATGCTTTGTTAAGATGGTTCGAAATCTTGTTCAAAATGTAAAAATCTTGCATTCTTTGCACATTGTAGATAAGAAAATTGATGAACTCAATTTAAAATCAAATTGTGTTCAATCAAAAATCACAAATTTTTTTCATAAAAAGTGAAAATAAAACTAATATTTAGCGACGTAATTACTTTTTCCATCAATTTTTGCTTTATTATCTGTTAATTAGTTAATAATTTTTTTAAATAACTTATGCAAAATTGCAAAGCCAATTTTCAGTCATTCAACTGTCTTATGGAAAAAATATTCTTCAAAAAATTTGGATATAGTGAACCATCGGTTATAGTGGACACATTACTGAGTTCGCAGACGGTTCACTATAGCGGGGTTTGACTGTATTAAGTAAAAAAAAATCAGGTTTACCTCAGCTTCATTCTTTTCTTTCTTGAGAGCATCAGCTGTCTCCAGCAGTTTCAAGGATCCATCAACATCACCTTCTGCTCCTAACTTCTCTGCCTGAGCCAGTATCTCATTGATTTCTACACCTATCTGCTTAATTTTAGCAATCTTCAAAATAAAAAGAAAAATTACTGATTGAAAAACTACAAATTAAAAATAAGTAGAACAGAAAAGTGAGAAACTTGCACTGATACTATCCCCACATCACACCCCAAAAATGTGTGTATGTTCACTTGTTAAAACATACACAAACCAGGGTTCTTGATTTTTTTTTTAAATATTTTTTAAAAATCGGATTTTTTTTTTATTCAAACACACTGTAAGAACCTTGATTTATGATTTTAAAAAACTTATAAATGTTTTATCAAAATTAAACTAATATTAAAACTATATTATAACAATATTTTAGAAGCTCCAACTACCTAAAACAATTTTTCATTATAATACATAGCTTTGAATTCCTAGCAACCATTTTGAAACAAGTGCATGATAGAAATTTAAAGACTAGATAAAATAAAGGATACTTTAACTATTAAAACAAAATTTCAATTAGCAAACCATAATTTTTATTTAAAATTGTGATTTCTTTTTTTTTTTTCTTTTTTTGCTCTTCATATTTTAAATGACTGAATAAATGTAACAGATTGTGTTTATAAGTGTAGTCATTCATCAATAAATAAATAAATATTTAATCTATATATTTTCATATTAAAATATTCATTTTTAATCCTACATCAAAATAGATAACTTAAAAAAAAAATTTACAAAATCTATGTACTCATTGGAATTTTGTTTCACAAAATTTCTTTATAGAAAATCTGATAATCTCAAAGATACTGTAAACATATTATGAGGAAAAAAAATACGTATTCATAAAAGAGACAGCACAATTCTAATTCTGGGTTATTTAATTTAATAACATAGACATTTTCATTGTGATTTGAAATTAATGTACACAATATTAAGGATAACATAAATACAATAGTTTGTTATTTGTTGCTAAAGAAGCACAAGTTTTCCAGCTTTCTCCGTTCCTAAGTGATTGCGCAGTTTAGATTGTACTAAACTAAATGTCGAAAAAACTCACTCAACAGATGTAGCAGGAGCTTGCGCTGAAAATAACTGTGAAATCATATCTAACACAGCTTTTTTAACATCCTCATTCCCGGCAGTTTGAGATTTCCACCAATCTATAGGATTAACCTGATTGACAACATTAGGGTTAAAAAGGAACTTGTGAAATGGCTCTGACTTAGCTTGATATTTGATAATAACAGGCATTATTGACTGTGGGTATTTTTCATTTATGAAAATTAAACTTTCTGTTTCTTCATCAGGGGTCAAGTTAATTCCACCATAATGGGGATGTAACAAGTTTGCTAGGAGATGTGGCGAGCCTAACGCCTGACTATAGCAATTTGAAAATTTTGCTAAACAGGCTTTATCAAGATTCTCTTTTAGATCTTTTCCCAATTTATTCCAAATATTAACAGCTCTCGAGATGATGCAATATAAAAAGATTTTTAAAAATGTAATTTCAAATGTGTTGGAATTTAACACACACCAAGAAAGAAAGTAATTTCGTTAACTAAAATTGATTAATGCAGTAATTTATTTAAAATAAATTTTAAAACTAAAAAAAGAAAAGAATAAAAGTATCAATAATTTAAAACACTGTTTTTTTAATTTTTTAAGTCAATATACATATAGATAAAAAATCAGTTGATTTAGATCAATGATATTTTTTTTTTAAAAAATCATTTGATTTAAAAATCATGATTTAAATCAACAAACCCTGACAAAAACACCATATAAAGGTTATAAATATGGCAGCAATCAAAATTAATAAAATAAACTACTGGAATTAACTAAAATAACAACAAAATGGTTTTTTCAAAAAAAACTGTATTTTGCAGATTAGAACTTTTTTTCCAACCGATTTATCAAATGTAAAATAAAATATTACAATATTTGATGTTATAACATCTAAAAGAAAAAAAATTCAAATTTGCTGTAATATTTTGCAAACTCTGAATGAAAATTGCATGAGCAGACATACAATACACTAAAAATAAGATATCACCCTTTTGTTCTAATGATGAGATTTACAAGAAATTGTGAGTGTCAATCTCACCTCAAATATGTAAAACAACTATCGCTGATTAGTATTTAAGATACGGAATTAGACACAAAAGCATAGTTTTTCTGAAAACATACAAATATATATAGATAGATAGATATACACACACAGCAAAATTTAAGATATAAATGCAATAGTAATGAAAATTGAAGAGAAAAGGTATAAAATACATAATTCCAAGTTGTGACAATGGGATATATATACATATTTCTTGTTCATTCATATTAACTTTAACAACTATATTTTATTTAATGACTGTCTTTTTCCACATATCAATGATATCCATATGGGAAATAATTTTAGTACTTATGTTTGCAATATTTTTCTTTTTCTCCAAGAATAAACATTTGTCAAATCATGATAATTTATTCTTCCAAAGAATTCCTTCATTCTCAGATTTATTGATGATCTTTTGGTTATTAATTATGAGGATTTTGAAATTTTAGCTAAGCAAATTTATCCAAGAGAATTAACTTTCAACAAAATTATATTTCTAGATTTAACTTTTAAAATTAATGAAGATAAACAAATTTCCTTTAAACCTTAAGGACTTAAGGAATTTTAGCTTTCCAGTAAGGATCAATTTTAATTCCAACTTAGCCAATAAGGTCTTTTCTAATACTATTACCAATCAGATTCTTAGGTTTTACAGAAATAATTCCAAGTATAAAGAGTTTTTGAAAGAGAGTGATAATTTCAAAATAGGTCTAATTAATAACTATTTTCCTTATTCATTCCTTCATTTTCATTTTAGCAAAATTATAAACAACTTGACCATTTAAAAATGATAACCTCATCGCTTACCCGTGCTTGCTCTTCATTGCTAAGATTTTCTTGTGTTTCTGCTAAACGAACTTTAGCTATTTGAATTCTTCTTTCACTTTCACCAATAAAACTTTTCAGCTGCATAAGAGCCTTAATAAATAATGAGAATTAGTATGAATGATGATAAACTAGACTTTTCATGCATAAGAAACAAAAGTAAAGAATAACTGTCCTTCTAGAGATTTTTATTCAAAATAATAGAAGATAACTTATTTTACTATACATTTTGATACATTGGTTAAATTTTCTTATATTTTCTTAAGAATAGACACTATTTTGTAAAATTTTATATAAACAATACTAGGAGACTTTGCCCACTGCTCGCTGGCGCTCGCCAACCCTCGGAACTGCTTTCGCAGTTCATTTCGCTTTGCTCTCTCATTGGATACGATCTTAACGTCTAACTTACTTTTTTGAACACTGAAGTTCCGAAAACTTTTCACTGTAGAAAATTCTAAACCTGTGCATTTCAATATTAATTTGAAATTGCAAACAGTTCACATATTTTTCTTAATCACACTATTCTAAATTTCAGTTGTTGAGAAAAGTAACTGTTGTAAGTTTTGTTTTAAAGTCTTTCCCACCAGAGGGCTAAAACCATGTGTTGTAAAACAATATGAAATAGTACTGAACACAGGATGTAAAGCATCGGCTTCGATGAAGATAATTTTGTGAGAATTCTTTTGATAATTCGGTGAGAATTCACCCGATTAGACATATGATGCTCACTACGTGCTCTTGTGAGCTGAAGCCTATCAATTAAAACGTATTAGCGTTTTATATAATATAGATTAGCCATATGAGGCTCACTACGTGCTCTTGCATGCCGAAGCCTATCAATTAAAAATGAAAATTGTTGCCACACGCGAGAAAAGAAATATCATTGGTTTAATTGATACATACATATTAGCGTTTTATATAATATAGATACTAATTCTAACATAAAATTTTGTCACAATATCAAACACAATGCTAACATTTCTTCCCCAATCATAATCATCCAGATAATTCGTCTAATACAATGGCATATTTCATTATATAATCTCTTTGTATAGCTTCAGGTTTTGCCTCCTGATAATGTCAACCTTGTTAATTGTCTTTTTTCGAAATCGCTTTTTTTCTTTTAATTTATTGTTTTGAAAAAAATATATATTGATCTCAATGAAAATAAAATAAATAATGAAAGGTATTATAATAAATATATATAATTAAAAATTAGCAAGCATGAAGCATGAGCAATATCACACTTGTTATCAAGTTTCTTAAAATAAACTGGAATGAAAACATTTTCTTTCAAAAACAAATAAAAGAATTTAATTTTAAAAAGTGAATAAAACTAATGCTACTTTACTTTGACCTTGAAGAAAAGATTTTAAAAAAATTACTCTTTGAATAAATTATTAATAAAATTTTATGTTTTAATTCAACAATATAAATTTAAAATTTAAATTTTAAAAAAAAATTTAAAAAAGAAAAACTACGTTCCCATCAAAATTGAAATTCTGGTAAATACTTACTTCTCTTTGAAAATTTAGCTCATCTTTCTTTGACGAATTTTCATAATCAGCTCTTAGGGCCACATCATGTACTTTCTTGCATTGGCCCATATCACCTCTCTATAAAATGTAAATAATAAAATAACAGATACCACAATAACATACATATATTATGAAGTAATTGTTTATATTATCTCTATATTAGACAAAACCATCCTTTGTACGAAATTACAAGAATAAAATTCGATGAATTTTTCAAGTTTTCTTGAAAAACTATCAAACCAATTTTTTTTTTTTTTAAATATTTTCTATCATGAAAACAAGACTTTATTTTTAACATAATATGTGACTAAACATACTTGTTGAATAGAAAATTGAATTTATCAATTATTTTAATAAAATATTGTAAGACACTGATTATCACTTAGTATGATTTATTTTCTATAAATTGTAATTGTAAGTTTTAACATATATGCTTAACAATCCTGATATTTTTCACAAAAACTGTGAGAAATCTATTATTTTAGACTTAACTTTAAAAAAAGAAAAAAAAAACCATTGAAACTAATTTTAAATTCAAAATTTATTATTTTAAAGTCACATTAGTCATAATATTAGTTATAATATAGTCACAGGGTTATAATATTTTTTACTTGTGATTCACAGTAACGTTAAATTGAACAATTATTGTCAGCTTAGTGAATAATATTGATTGAATGTAAATATAGTTACAATTAAGAAACAAATTAAAGCGAAGAACTGCTTATAAAAAAGTTTATTCACACTGAGTTTTACATTTTAATTTAAGTACTCCAATAAAGTTAAAGCAAATGGTAATGAAATTTTTATATGCAATAATTGTAATACACATAAGAGTTAATACGCATAAGAGTTAATTACTTTGAACTACTTATTGTTACTTAAGATTAAAAGTTTTTCACGTTTGTTGTAGAATTTTTGCATGTTTTGATTTTTTTCTTAAAAAACACAAAAAGAAAGAAATATCTTGACTATTTGGACTTTTCAGCCAAAATCCTTGCTAATTCCAGATTTTCAAATTCTTTGAAAGTGGAACATTGCTTAATATCTAATAACATCTTTTTTAAAGACATTGAGCTATTTTGCTGTAACTTTTCTCTAATTGTATTGTAGTATGGAAACATGATTGGTAAACACAATCTAATTTTGTATATATTTAAAGTAAAAAGTTAACTTAAAAAAAAGACTAAAGTGCTCCAAAAAAAAAGGAAATAAAATAAAAGTGTCAGTGTAAAAGGAAATCAAGTAAAATAATAATCAAAAGTTTCTAATTTATTGGACAGTGTGAGTATCAAGAGAAATTGAAATGCAAGGTCGTTAAGATTAAACGAGTTCTTAGTTCCCTAAGGGGGGGAAGTAAATTATTTCTTGCATTAAAGATGATTCTTTCTTGAATCTACAAAAATAGAATTTAAAAGGTAGAAAGTGAAATTAAATACAAACTAAAATTTTATTATCTTCATAAATAAGACAAAATAAGAAGTTGCCTACTTCAAAAATGTGAGCTTAAAACCTCCAATAAATTGACATACCTGCCTAATAGTTCTAAAGTAATATTTATAGACTAATACTCGCAATCAGAAATTTTTTAAATTTTAAGTACATCCTTAGACAAAAATTAGCAAGAAGACATTGAAAAAAATTCACAAAATTATAAGTTAAAAATCACAAGTCAATAATACAAGATATAAAAAAATTATTCAGCTTTATCTTTTCTCAGAGAAATTTAACCTCATACTTACTGTATCTCTCAATATCTCATGAGGACAACAATTCAGGAGGAAACTTTTGCATACTCTCACACTAGAATAATGAAGCTTTTCTTGACGTGTATCTTCCCCTACAGATTAATAGCAAGAAAGTTGAAAAAAACAAATCTACATTTAACAAAACTTCAAAATTTTAAATATAACAAAAAACCCCAACAGTTTAGAATTATAAATAATAATAGATATGATTAAGCCAGGGTTGGGGTTTTGGACGTCCTAAACTGGTTTTGGACAGGACATGTGGGTTTTACTGTCTTAAACTGGGTAAAACTGTCCTAAACTGGGTAAAACTGTCCTAAACTGTCCAAAACCTTGGAACTTTGGTAAAAGGTAAAAATTCTGTAGGTGTAACCATTGTACACGTAATAATTACATGTATCAATAAATATTTGATATTTTTTATACAATTTACTATAACTTATTAAAAGAAAATAATATAATATAATAGGAGAAGGTTTATAATTTTTGAAGCTCCACAATTCATTGAACAACAAAAGTGAATACCTAATCTCTTAAATATAAATATGCTTTTAATACTGATAAATAATATTTTTGCATAAGGATAAATATGGCAATATTAAAAAATAATAATTTTTCTTAAAAAAAAACTAAATTTTTCAAAAATTAACCTATTATTTTTCACAATATTTTTTTTAAAAAATGTTATAATTTCTGCATCACAGGATGATAAAAAAAGACATTTATTTTAAAAAAATTGTTTTTAAATATAAATATATTAGTTTAAATTGAAAATACAAAATAATTGAAAAATGTATTAACAGTTTTGAAGGGCATAACATCAGTTTCGGTTACTGACACTGGTGATGTATCACCACTATGCTAAAAGAATTGAACATGAATGAAATAAAAGTATTCTTGAATAGTACTATAGATAAATAAACCTGTTTATGACGAACTAAGCACTTAGTCCCTAATATTTTAACCTGTATGGCAAGGCCAAACTTCAGTTATGTACTATTGAATGAGAAGACTAATACTTTTAAAAACAAATATTCTCTAGTATATTTAATTATCAATATGTTATTAGTTCTATGTTTATTTTACCTCTTAAATATTGTTCAGATAAAATTGTGACATAATTTGAGTAAAAGGGTTTTGGACAGTTTAAGACAGTTTTGGACAGGACGGTTTAAACCAGGGTTTAAACCGTGGATTAATCCATTCTGTCCTAAACCTTGCCAACCCTGGATTAAGCACATTGATGGTCAACATCTACAAACTACAATTGAATCTACATGATTTCAAACATAGCTAACATTGCAGTTTAGTAGATAGTAAACTGACTGATGTATAGAACAAAACTGTAATGATTTTGCCCAAAACAATTCATTCCTCGAAAAATTCAAAGATGTAGCAAATATATATACGCATAGAGTAATATACAAATATAAATTTTTTAGAAATCAAACACTCTAACTACAACAAGAGGTTGATGATCTCCTTCAGAAATTGCCAAAAAGAGCTCTCTAAATAAGAGCCACTCACATATATTTTGAATACATTTGAATCTACTTATTCACTTTGTAAATACTCTTTGTTTTGATAGTTTTTTCGTGTTTCCTTAGTTAAACTTTTTCGCAATTTCAAGCAGAGTTTTGCCCAGTCGATAGGAGAGGTTTGATGGTCTCGCCTAAAAGTTATCAACGCAAAGTATATAGAAAAAATTTAGTGCCTCCCATAATAGGTTGTAAATAGAGGAGGTTACTACACAGAGTTAGTCTTTCCTCAAAGGTTCACTGTAATTAGCAGTGCAATGCAGCAAGACTTATTTTAAATCATTCTAATGCGAATTGATGTAAAATACCAACAACAAAAAATTAAAGAATGATACAGTTTATTTACAACAAGTATGAATAATTTCAAATATAAAGAAAATTATTTGATATTTCTATCATTTAGTATTCCCATGGAAACATAACATATGAAATATTGATAGCATTTGAAAATGGGGTGTAAAAATTTCAACAAACAATGCATAATCCATTGCCTAGTTTTTTTTTCTTTTTTTTTTAAATGATGAAGAAAACAGTGATTGTGCGCAGGTGTCTCATTCTAAAATTAAACGCAGCACCAAAACTAGTGCCCACCCTTGATTTACAGTATATGTAATAAAAATAACAGAAACAATAAGAGCAAAAATTGTCAATTTATAATCAATCTAAGTTCAAAAAGCTCTCATTATAATTTTTTGGTCAGTATATCTTCCAATTTCTTTTTTGGGAAAGACATAGGTCCTCCAGTCAGGTAAGTGTGCTTTACTATCCCCTATAATTACCATATGTTTTCATATGAAAACAAAAATTTAAAAGAATTTGAAAAAAAAATTATGCTAAATGTTAGAACAAAAATTTTATAAAATGATTCTAATACTATCTAATCAGAAAGTTTTACAGAGAAATTTTAGTGCCACTTTTGTACTTTTTGATAACCATCATTTGATTAACGAAAAATTGTGATTATAAGGTTTGATACGAGTAGTCCGAAATGATACTGAAGCTGCTTTATAAGTAAAAATAAATATTTTCTGACAAAGATTGAGAATGAACGCATAAAAACTTAATTCAATTCGTAAATGAACAAATTATTTTAATACTGAAACTATATTTCAAAAACAAATCACCAGCCTAAACCAATTTCCCTTCCATATGCTGCAAATAATTCACGTTTTAATCACAACTTGTTGATTTTCTGAGCTCCACTCACAAAAATATATGTATGCAAAAAAAATATTTTACTCTAACCTTATAAAATTTATTATTGGGGTTAAATTTCTGATGACGAAATTAAAAGAATAAAGTAACAGCGAAATCATCATTTTCCAATATTTTCCCATACTTATAGAATGAGAACTAAAATTAATCGTTCGCAAACTAAAGAAGAAAATGAAAAATATATTTAATTATTAATTACCATTTCGTCTAGTTCCCATTAATTCGTCAAGCATTCGGCGCATTTGATCTTGGGCTGACATATTGTAAAATGTTTTATTTTACAATGATAACGCAAAATTTGAAATCAAAAATTTATTCCTTCTTAAGTTTTGCCAATAACAGAACAAGCACACCACCACTACCACCTGTAATTTGTAAACATAAAAAAAATAAAAATATATTTCGAAAATACTATTTTTGCATCGTTGCCAAACTGCTAAATAAAATACTTGTGCAATACTCACAGAAGAATAAATAGCAACTTATGGAAAAAAAATAACTACTACTTTGAATTACTTAGATGTGCTAAATACGTCACTAGAGCCAATGGTAAAAGTAAATGCCTTTTTTTTTTAATTTGAATCGCAATAAATTTCATATCTGTAACTTTGTACTAATTTATAAACAGTAATGCACCAATATTATTATTTTAAGTTTGATACAAAATTCGAAATAATTTTGAAAATCAAGACAGAAACTAATGTATTTTCTACTCCTATATGACTATCCACACACTAATGATTAATGATGAAGATATACTTAGTGTAGCTGCAGGTAAAGAGTTCTGCTATGAGCTATCTGTAGCCCATTTCGGTCGTCAATGTTTTTTACACTAAGGAGCGTTGCAAGCTCCTTAAGCCCATATTTCCAGGTTACTGTATGCAGTGTATTTTGATGTCCATTATTTCAGCATGTTTTTACTGTATGGAGTGTATTTCAATTCAAAGTGATAATTTTTAAATTAAACTTAGTCTCGTTACTCTAAATGCTAACACTCAGGGCCTGATTATCACCTAGGCCCGATAGGCATGGGCCTAGGGCACACAGTTTCTGAGAAGCCTCAAAAATTTGTAAAAAGGCTAATGTAAGGTAGGCTAGCTTTGTGTTGGTTTAAGTACTAAATAAAAAATAATTACAGCTTACAATGGAAAATATAATTCAGCTAATCAGTGATTTCAATTGGCGATACTATAGCCTACGTCACAGATCGTGTTATTCCTACTAAATTTAACTAGGAAACAGCATTTTCTGCGAACCTGATTTCTAGCAACAAGTAAAAGCATCAAACGAAGTGTCTTGTTTATAAGTCGCTACTCGCCAGGTTGGAATTGTATTAGTCTAGTTCTTTTGGAAATAATTTATATTGTTGTTTTACCGAAGTTTATGAATTTAGTAAACATATTTAAAACTCAGTTTATTAATTAAACTAAAAGGTAAATGTTATTCCTAGTAAGTGGAAGTAGTTGTGCTTTTTTTCATATTATACCCAATTGTTTGTGGTCACCAAACTATTTTTCTTTTGGCATAACATTGTTCTGCTGTCTTATATTTTGCTTTAATTTATATATGCGTAAATTTTATCTTAGAAAAATAATCTTCAACTATCTGCTTTCAGAATTTCTTACTATGTTTCTCTTGAATCATGCAGTCAGGGCCGGATTAGCCTATAGGCACACTAGGCACGTGCCTAGGGCCTACGAAATTCAGGGGCCTACGAAAAACTTGGGAGAAAAAAATTTAAAAAAAAAAATCAAAAGTAGTGGAATCAGATAAACAGTTTTGTTTTTCTGATTCCACTGCGTTTGATTTTTTTTTCTTTTCACGATAAATTTCGCACTCAATAAATTCTTTTTATTCATAAATTTTATCATTAGTTTTTTTTTTTTTTTTAAATTCCGTTGATCTTGCCTTGTTCCGGGTTTTAATATTTATGCTAGTGCCTTTTTTAACTATCGTTTCGGTTCGATAATTTTCAAGTGTTTTGATTTAGATAAATAACTTTTCCTTTTATTTTATTGTCCCCCCCCCCCCGTTTAATTAGGTATGAAATATATTGCGTTATTTAATCATTGGTTTTGTTTATATAAGTTAATTTAGGAATTGTAATTATTTTTGAAAAATAAATATGAAAATTTTGTATTTTTTAAACTTGTTTTTCTTGTCTAAACTTGTAAATTTTTTATTCTTTTAAATGTTATATTTCTACCATTTTTTTTTCTTTAAAGTTAGGAGTATCTTTCTTTTTTCTCTTACTTTATGCATTACACTTGTCGGTATTGCAGATAAAGTTCGATAAACAAATTCGTAAATTAAAATCCATATTAATAAAAGTGTAAAAAAAAATATGCAAGAAAATTTCAGTATATATTTTGAAAAGAGGGGAGGAGTGGGGGAAGGAGGGGAGGGCCCAAAAACGGCTATGCCTTGGGCCTACGAAAGGTATAATCCGGCTCTGTGCCTAGGGCCTACGAAAGGTATAATCCGGCTCTGCATGCAGTTCAATAGATTCTTTTTTATTGCTAGGACTACTCTGAAGTAATTTAATTTCAAAATATTTTGTAAAGGGCCCAGAAAATGTGGTGGGCCTTGGGCCTGAATTTGTCTTGATCGGTGCTTGCTAACATTATAATGTTTTCAGTACACACGATGCACTGCAAGATGCAACGAACAAGACAAGAGAAGACAAATCAGGGCAGCCAAAAAGATGAGCTTTTTCTAAATAAAACAACCATGTTCCTTTTTTTTAACTATATATCTATAAATAACTTAAATAAATTTTCACTTCAAACTCACTAGAATTAATTAATAACATTAATATCTTATTAAATGCAGCAGATTTAAGGTCAAAAATTATATCATTTGCTTCTTTTATTGAAAGCAAAATTATATGTTCGAAAATATCACCTTTTACAATAAGCTGCAGTAAGTAGCTGTAAACTTTCTAATCGGAAATCGCAAAGGTATATAACACCAGATTTGTTTTGCTTTGAAAACTCAATCCATTTTCATAACATTTTATCATTTTCGCACAAAAGGTAATTACCAAAAGCAGAAATCGCGCGAAAGGGTCAGTCCAAATGTATTTTTCGATTTTTGAATTTTAATATTCCCCACTCCTTCCCCTTTTTAAGCAATTTCAAAATAGGCAATTTTAGGCAATTTTATTAAAATTACTGACATACGTTGAAAGTTTGCATGATTTCATATTGTTCCAATTTTAAGAAAATACTTCAAAATTTCTCTAAACTTCAAAACGGCCAAATTTTTAGACCCTGATCTGAAAATCTGAAGTTCATGTCAATTTTTATTTATTTATTATTATTTTTTTATTTTATTTTTATTAGAAATGTCGAAAAGAAACAAAAGTGGGGTTCAAATTAAGAAACTTATAATGCATATACAAGCAGAGGTTCGAAACTCTTTCGAACATTTACTCTTATTAAATTTGCATTTGAAAAGTATTTTCGGTTAAAAAAAATTACTTACCAACACTGGCCTGACTTTTTTAGGAAAATATTATAGCCTACCGCATGTTGCAGTTTATCGTATTGCTTTATTGCTATTCGTGTTGACCGCGACATGTCTTAACAGGGCCGGATTTAAGCTTGGTGGGGCCCTAAGCTACTGAAAATGATGGGGCCCTTTTAAGTTCAATTCTATTTCTGAACACCTAAAGTAAACTGTCGTATTTTTTATTGCTGAATATTAACATTATATTATTAAAAATTTGATAATATTGCTTGATTGTTAAATATATTGATTGTGATGGGACTATAATGTAGAGCATTTCTATTATTGCACATATTTTTTGAACGAGGAAAAAAACAGAAACTCATTTTAAGAACATCATAAGCGTATTTTAAGCACAGAGTAAAGATTTGGCATGTTAGAAGAACCATTATATGTTTAACAGAGTTTTTTTTATTGAAATTCTGAATAGATGTTATTTGGAATTTTAAATGATTTTCTTTTTTTCTTTTTTTTTTTTTCTTTTTTTTTTGCGAATTTTTTTTCTAAATTGTTTTTTTTTTTTCTATTTTTTTAACGTTACATTTCGCTTTGCTGCTCTATGGCTTAGAAACATGAAATTATGAAGGTGTGTCAAAAATAAGCAAGATATGAAAATACAATTTGATTATTAGTTTTATTTTTTTTATAACCACCGTTGAACAGCCGACTTAATTTTGAGTTTACGACTACAAATGTTTAACTCCGTATGATATTGAATAATCACCTTATAATTTTGAACTCAATCCAGAAGACAAGAGAACTGGATCAGACCCCGAAGCTATTGATTTGTTGTGAGAACTTAGAGGACTTTGTGACCACGGCAGATTTAACATGCACCAGTCACCATTTTATACATGGGTATTCTTCGGCCGGCTGGATTCGAAATCCCATTCCCACGAACACGAGTTCAACGCCCTACCAACCAGGCTATCCCGGCGAAATTATTAGTTTATTTTATAATAGTCATTGAACAGCCAACCCAATTTCGAGTTTACGACTACTAATGTTCAACATTTTAGACTTCTAATTTCAAACTCAATTCAGAACACAAGGGAACTCCAGGATCAAGTATTGGAAGAAATTTTTGTCTTGGGGGACGTTTTGATGAACTGACCAGCATTTAAGTTACATAATGAGGAAAACCACAAAAGCTTTCACTGTCAGTCTGACAACAAGGGGACTCTAACCTATGATCCGTCTACCACTGAGGATATTTTACTTCGGCACAGTGGTAGGTGTAAGCCAGGTGTAGAATCGTATCGACCAGTCAACACTGGGATTCGAACTCAGTGCCCTTCCACTGGGTAATCCTCTGAGTCCATCTTCACTGGGTAATAACTCTGCAGGAGGTACAAATTTCATTGATTTGCCAAATTTTAGTCATCTTCAAAATGTAAATAGAAATTCAATCGTAATTTTTGTAGAATAAAAAGATGGAAATAAACCGTTTTTCCTCTTAATCTGCAGTGATTAATCTGAAGCAACCATGAGGGTTAGTGTGCAAAATGAACAGGGGGTGTAGCTTTCTAGTTTTTTAAATACGTGTTAAATTATTAGTTTTTAACATGCATATACTTTAAAAAAAATAAGAAATACATTTTTCAGCATTTAGAAATTATAATAAAAAACTGTCATCTGCTGGAATAGAACCCGCGATCTCACAGTTTTGTGTTAGATTTCATAATCATCAGCCCCAAATATACACACCTGTCTTGCGGATATTTATTTATTATTATTTTTTCTTTTTTAATTTAATAAGTGAAGTCATTTGGATACTTGACATTCTTGAACTGGATACTTTAAATGCTTGACATTCGTTATTACTAGTGATGTAACGAATAGTGATGGGGCCGAATACCGAATATTCGGCCAAATTTTAGGCCGAATACTTACTTTTTGAAAATTTGATTGTAATTTTGATTGTAATTTTGTAATTTTGATTGTGTCTCTTTTGATTGTAATTTTGTAATTAAAGTAATTTTCAAATTTTAAAGTAAAAATGAAATAAATATTAACAAAATTGCTTTTTTAATCTTTGCATATTTAAAACTTTTTAACAACTTGATTTATTTTTTGTAATAATTTAAATATCTTGATGCCAATAACAAGGCAATATGGCTTTTATAAATCTAAATAATTAATAATAGCATATTTTAGTTATAGTTATACTTGTAATTTATATGCTATTTTATTTAAAATAAGAACTCATTACTACTGTTAAATGTATTCTTAACTTTCTTTTTTGTCAGAAAAATTATTAAAACCCAGAAAATTAAGAACTTTTTAAAAAGTTTCACTTTTGAAATCTTAATTTTGTAATTAAATAATTTTAAAATTTTAAACTAAAAATGAAATAAATATTAACAAATTTGCTTTTTTAAACTCTCTATATTTTAAAAAAAAATTTAACAACTTGATGTATTTTTTGTAATATTTTAAATATCTTGATGCCAACAATAAGGCTTTCACAAATCTAAATAATTAATAATAGCATATTTTAACTAATTATACTTGTAATTTATATATTTTATTTAAAATAAGAACTCATTACTACTGTTAAATGTATTTTTTAATTTTTTTTTTTTGCCAGAAAAATTATTAAAACCCAGAAAACTAAAAACTTATATGTCAATTTTTTAAAATCATTTAACAGATTGATTTTCTTTAATTCAGGATGTTAAGTTATTTACATTAAAATATAAATATTCTTCACTTCTACTTACTACCCAGTGAGACATTAAATTTTAATTGCCGATTCAGATAGTATTCACACTTCTATTTAACAAACTATATATATTTGTATTTAATGTAAAAGATTCCAATGCTTGTTTAAATACATATGATGATAAATTTGCAACAAGAAAACGTTTTTATTTATGTAACATTATTAAATACACTTATGTATTATACAACTTAAATTGAGTAAATGTTAGATTTTCTAATAATTAATGCAGTGAAATGTAACTCTGCAATATTCATGATTAAATATATTTAAAAGCACATTTAAAAAAATATCTTTCTTTATTGTTATGAATTTATTCAGCCAAATATCTAATAATATTCATATTCAGCCGAATAACTTCATTATTCGGCTAGGCTTCACTATTCGGCGAAAGGGCCGAATAGTGGCCGAATATTCGTTACATCCCTAGTTATTACAGAATGAAAAGCTTTGAAAGACAAATATTAGTTAATGTTTAATTAAAGAAAAAACGTAACCCGTATTGAAGTCTAACGAATTGTCCCTGATAAATTTTGTGGCAGTAAGAAAAATTGAAGCCTGATACATGTCCGAATTTTTGAAACACTTTCTAGTTTTACTATTTAATCAAATTGTTTTCTATGTCTTTCATCCCGCCTGTCTCATTAGTGATTCAGCATATTTCGATATCATTTTTGATTCGTTCTTATTTAATATTAATTTGTTTGCGACAATTAATTTGTATAACTTTTTTTACTACATTTTTGAGAGGAGTTTAAAAATATAATATCGAGGGCATTAACTGAAGTTAAATTGGCTTTTTTTGTATGCCTCTTTTACTTACATCATCCACACACCCACACGCGACTGACTGCTTCTTAGAAACAGATATTAAATAGTCTCTTGATCAAATGATGGGACAAAATTTGCCTTTTAAACAAATCAAAAAACTTTTCTACCTTTTAAAATTGTTTATTTTTAAATAATTTATTAATACTCAAATTGTTTAAAAGATATGTTCCTTTTCATTGACAACACAGTTTTATATTTTATCTAGTCATTTATTTATATTTTTTAAACTTATTTTTTATTAGTTTTTATTTTATTAAATTAAATGCAGAGATTTAAAATAGAAACAAATCTGCCAAAATTTTATAAATAGTTTCAATTCGCAATTTTAAGAAGTTATTTCGACTTTGCTTCAAAAATTTGAAATCCTTATAGATCAAAAAATTTAGATGCCATATTAACTTTAAACACATAATAACAACAAAAATCACTGAGTTAAAAATAGAAACAAGTATGATCAATAAATTATAAAATCATAAGCTAACTAAATAAATGAATTTTGTGTACGAAATATCATATTTTACAAATTAAACATAATTCATATTTCGGGGATACATGGAAAATTTGGTCAGACAGGAGGTTTGAACAATATTTTTTACATATATATTTAAACATTTGTTTAGCTGATGATCACTTGATTTCAATGCTCTATCAAGCAATATCACATGTTGCTTCTGTCTATTAGCAGTAAGTAAAATTAAAGTAAAACCACATCTGTTATCTCAATTTCATCCAAAATAGACCAAAGGCCTGTCAAATACAGGCAGATAGGCCTGTCAAAAAGGGAATTGAATAGTGGCCCACCATTTAAATAAATAAATAAAGCAGTTCACGGATTCATGTACGATTAATTTGGAAAATAACAAATTAAAATCAATTACAATAATTAAGTAAATTAAGCTAGTTAAAACATTTAGGATAATTTAAAAAAAAAAGCTTTTATAATAAATTGGAAAAAATATGTTTTGCAAAAAAGAAAAGTTAAAATTAAACGAGAAGCTCTTTAACGACAATGAGACACAACGGAAATCTCGAAACAGAGATTCTCCCACAGCCCTAGAAATTTTTTGCCCAGAAATAAGACCGCTTGTAAAGGGTGAAAGAAAAGGGTGTTTCTGTGGAGAAGCACAAAAGAGCCCACAGCAATTTAAAGAAGCTGAAAACATTTCCCACAGTGTAAATTGAGGTTGCTATTTGACTACTCCATGGAGTCTAGAGTACCGCTTTTTAGGATCCATGACTCCCATCACTGGTAGCTACGAAAGCTACAGGATATTTTCATCAGTCAAAAGGCCTTTTTATTGCTCTTTTGGTTAGAAAAGTGAAGAGTAACAATTATTTTATATTTGTAAACACTTCTATTAGATTTAGAAAAGCGTTCGCCAATGTAAAAAAGAAAAAAATTTATTTTAGGCTTCAGAGGACTCCAGCTCCGAATAAAACTTTAAAAAAAGGAGGAAAAAGTTAGATCTGGGGGCCCTTGCCATCTCGGGGCCCCAAGCTACAGCTTATACGTAAATCCGGCCCTGTGTCTTAATTACTCACAGGGTATGTAAATAATGAATTCAGGTCAGTCAAATTGAACGTCTTACTAGAGTTTAAAGGCTCAATTTACGAACAGTCAGGTAAACAGACATCTCACTCGCACAAAAAGGTCACACAACCACAATACGAATTCTAAACATAGAAATGCAGTTGTTTACAAGACAACAAGTTTGTGCTCAAATAATTCGATACCGTTTGCAGCAGTATGGACCACCAGCTTTTTCACCAAAGCTTCTGTCGCCCTTGACGCAGAAAACATTACTTTGTACCTGACACTTTGAATACCATTCATTAAATTTTAGACTTATTAAAACCTAGGGCCTGCCCCGTATTCGATGTCTCTTAAACGCTATTTTGTAGCAGGATGATGCACGACTGCATACTGTTCGTACTATCCTGCCTTCGTTGATACAAAACATGTCCGACAGTCACCAGGGCCAGCACGTTTTCCAGATCTTTGAACAATTAAAAAACGAGTAGTTAATGGTTGTCGAGAGACTGAATAACCACCACTCAACAATTACTATAATCCTTACACTGTGGAATTGCCTTGATGCTGTAGTGGCTGAGGTCCACAAAAAATACACATAATCTCTGTTCGAATTTTTATCTAGGTGAATAAATTATGTTTGTTTGTTTTTTTGCCAGAAATGGCAACTTTTCGTACTGATTTCTTAGAATCTACACGCTTCAATTTCCCGTAATAAAATCACTTGTTCTTTCTCCTACAAAACATATGGCCAACAAGTACATGGCCACCAGCGTATTACACTGATAAACAAATAGATATCCAGCGTAGTCTTATACTGACTTCAAATCTGAAAACCGTTTTGCTCTATCACGTAAAGGTTTCGAAAAAACAAACAAAAATTTTTTTTCATGAAACACAGTACATTAATTTTTTTACCATCATGTTTTTATGCAAAACTATCCAATATTTTCAACGTCTGTAAAAATAGTCAATTAATTACTATTTTTGCAAAACTCGTGAATCTGCAAAGTGAAAAACGTTCCTTCAGTTTCTAAATCAGTTCCACGTGATCTCATAGTCTAAAAATAATAATAGCACCTACAGAATTAAAAGTTGGTGAAGAAACGCAAGAAGAATGTTTTCTTTCATCTTCCAGATCAGGCCTTGACTATAATCTGAATAAAACATTCATTTAATAAACATTGTTGATCTTTAAAGATCACAATTGTGATCTCATATGGGACATGGTATTAACAAAATATCAAGCTGAACTGCTCGTAAATGAATTTAATTTGAATTAGACTTAAAAAAATTCAATTGATTTGCGCGGGATACAGTTGCAAAGTCACAAACACAATAAACATGTGAAATTCTTTTAAATGAATGGCATAATTTGTTCAAGGTCTAATGTCAAACCCAAACTTCGGGGTGGAACACAGCATTGAAGTAGGTGGTTGTTCATCAACTCATCTAAAACAAGCTCAAAAACAACATTAATACCCAAAGGAAACAAATGTACATCAGTACCGGTTGAATATCCTACACACCTGAAAGAGGCATATATTAATACTTCTTTAAAAATGCGATATCACGGCTATAAATGGTGTATCTCTGGTGATTTAATGCCCCCATTTTCTTAAGAGAATGTTGAATGATGCCTTACCGTATATTATCAGCATTCCCTTAAACATTTGGAAAAGCAGACTAATTGGGAATGCAGACAGAGTAAGCAAAGTACTGTTATTTTATCTGTGGTAGGAACAGTACAGATATAAAAAAGAAATATATAAAGAAAAATGGATTTATCAAAAACATGATTCTAGGATATGCGCCAGTGGCTTTTTAACTGGAAATAGGATAAATCCTCTGGTTTATTCATGTTTACTTTTGTATTGAAATCATCATCCCATTTGAGTTTAACAACCATATAAAACCAAACATAAGTGGCGTATAGCAGGGCTCGAAAAAACTCGGAAATTTTACCCGTCCCCGAGAACGGCCTGTCCAACAATGTACCTGTCCATCTTTGAAACTAACCCGTAGCTTCTAAATAAATAAAAATATAATTCTCTCTTATTTATTACAAACATTTATATAAATTGCACAATGAATTAGTAGTTACTAGGATTACAAATACTAGGATTACATTATACAGTAATAAAAGAAATACTAGGTTACTAATAGTAACCTAGTATTTCTATGAATAATTTTATGAAATAATTTATTTCTTTTATGAAATAATTTAAATGACAAAGGTCAAGACTGGAAAATGGCCACCCGCGCGGACGTCGGATTCGAGAAATTAGTTGTCCACAGGGATTTTTTGACCGCCGGGACGGGCGGGCGGGCGGTTTTTCGAGCCCTGGCGTATAGTATTGCGAAATAATACGGAAACTTTCAGATTGCCGATTTAGTTTCATACCAGACACCAGACTTGAATTACGCGCCATCACTACAATTTTCAAAAAAATGTATGTGGTTTCGGGGAGGTATTTACTTATTGATTATTTACTGAATTTTTCAATATTTAAAATATTAGTGATATATTAAATAAAAATATAATAATTCCATCATAAAGAAATTATCCCTGTGTATCAGCGACTTTCCTAAGATAAGATGCTTTCCCAAATGCATACCTGCAAGTACACAGATTGCAAACGAAAGCATTCATAGCTGTACCTGACGCAAATGCTCAAACTAGGTGTTTTGTGTCGAAAAAGAGGCTGGAGCTAGCGATTTCAGTAGCTGTCAGCGAATATAATTTATGATAAGTTGAAACACTGAAAAACAGAGGGGAAAATGACAGAAAAAAGAAAATTCATAGTAATCCTTGAGAGTCGAGATATCCGCTGAGCTAATCAAAAGAAGCGCAAATCATCTGAAAAATGGATGGTGTTTTCTACACTAGGGAACGCTGCAAGCTCGGTTCCGCCTAAATTTCCGGGTTACTGTTTCCGTTGTATTTTAAAGCCATTTGGCATCATTGTGTTTTGAGATTCTTACAAACAATGTATTTGATTACTTACAACTTGTGTTTACAATGCTAAAAGTATTAACACTAACGTAAGATGGTACACAGCTTGCAACAAGAACAAACAGTAGTAAACTTATGGAAAGAGGCCAAATCAAGACTGCCAAAAAAGCGAGTTATTCAAAATCTAGCAAACATGTCACCTTTTTTAACAATATATCTCTAAATAACTAAAACAAATTTTCACTTCAAACTCACCAGAATTACATAATAACATTAATATCTTATGAAATACGGCAGATTTGAGCTCAGAAATTATCTAATTTATTTCTTTTATTGAAAACAAAATTATCCGTTTGAAAATATCGCCTCGCAGAATAACATGTAGTAAGCAGCTGCAAACTTTCTAACCGGAACTAGAGCAGGCATACAGCTCGAGATTGTTATTTTTTACATTTCTACTGAAAACACCATCCATATAAACATGACAGAAACTCACCGAAATACAAAAATAAGAACTGATGATAGGAATTCTGTTAGATTAGAAGGATCTCCTTCACAATAGGATTTTAAATTTTTTTCCCTGTATTCAATATTTACTCTGGATTAGTTATTGCATCTACATCTTAATCCATGTTTTTTTTTCATGTGCCTATAATAACAATTATTTTTTTAATAATAAATGAGTTTCATGCTTACAAAAATATTTTATGCAAATAATTTAGTGAAGTAAGAGTTTATTAAACTTTAAATGAGAAAATATGCTTGCAGTGTACGTTTGTGTACTTCTTTTCATAGACACATATTACACTGAATTTTTATCCTTTTCAACTTATAATAGAGGGAATGTATATATATAATTCAAAAATTTATAGATATCAGATATAATTAATAGCTTTATGTTACATTTTAGAAAAATAGTTTTTCCTCAAAATCAAATTTTGAGTAATTTTTGTGATTTCACTTTAAAACGTGCTGTTCAATTATTTCTTGTTTTGGTTGAAACTTTTTTACGTGAACTTAATATGTATACCATTAAAACTTGCCTTGTCTTGTTGCTTAGAAATTCGATAAATTTGTCTTCTAGCAAAAATCTTTACGTTTCTTGAAATTTTTCATAAATTTTCATGTGATATATTAAAAATGGGTTTTTTGATCTAGTGCCTTATCCCAAGCTACTGAATGCTGGTATCTCTTATTTGCGAAACAAAAACGTTTCTTTATACGAAAAAAAGTGTGATTCTACGCTGAATTTAAGCCGCGTGGAGTGTTTACGCAATTAAACATTTAAAATTTCAATATCTTTAAAAATAATTAATCAAATTGCTATAAATTTTATATGCAGCTTTTTAAATACACTCTATAACAAAAAAATCGACGCACCAAGAAGCAATCATCCGATTGCTTTGAAATTTCGTATGCATGAATGTTTTGAGCAGATATGGCTGGAATGATGCCGATTGGAGACGTACAGTCTTTAGCGACGAATCCCGCTTCCAACTGTGTCCTGACGATCATCGAAGATGTGTTAGGAGACGCACAGGGCAGAGGGGGGATCCTGCCTTCACTATTGCACGCCACACCGGCCCTCAACAAGGCATTATGGTCTGGGGTGCCATTTCCTTTGACAGCCGGACCCCTTTGGTCGTCATTAGAGGTACACTTACTGCACAGCGGTACGTCGACGACATCCTAAGACCTGTTTTGCTACCGTTCCTTTTGCAGCACCCTGGGCTGGTTTTTCAGCAGGACAATGCCAGACCACATACGGCACGTGTTGCTATGAACTGTCTGCAAGCTTGTCTAACTCTTCCTTGGCCTGTCAGATCACCAGGTCTCTCTCCCATCGAACATGTCTGGGATATGATGGGAAGGCAATTGCATCTGGCACGGAATGTTGATGACCTCGTTCGACAATTGGATCGAATTTGGCAGGAAATACCGCAAGAGACCATCCTGGAGCTTTATCCGTCTATGTCATGCCGTGTGGCAGCTTGTATCCAGGCTAGAGGCGGGTCAACACCTTATTGAACTTGTTACTGAAACTCTGCAATAAATTATTCAATTATTCTGAAATTTTAATCATTTACTTTTCTGTACATTGTCTTCCTATCCACCAATTTTCGTTTCAATCTGACAACTCCTTCTTGGTGCGTCGATTTTTTTGTTATAGAGTGTATATTACAAATAAACACTGTAATTTTCATGCGTGTAGCATAGAAACTAAAGAAGTTAGTTTTTAAGATCCACTGTAATCGTAAACAAATAAATGGGCAATAACATTAAAAAAATAACAGCTCATACATTTTATTTATTGATAGTCGCTTATATTTATATTTTTTTTTAAATTCGTGTTTTTCACCCTAGTTAGATACATAAAACTTGAAAAAATATTAGGAATGGTAGAATTCAGTGAAAATTCATGTCCTAATTTCAAGAATAAAACTGGAATTACCTAGTTGGTAAGGCGTTGGGCCCTTAGGTAGTGAGGTCGTTGCAAAAGTTGAAGACCGTATACAAAATGGAAACTGGTGCACGCTAAATCTATTAGGATCATAAAGAAACCAAGTTTCCATAGCAAATCAATACCTTTGGAGGTACTGAATCGGAGATTGATCGCGCTCTACAGGTCAAAATTACGATCTCGGGTGGATAAATGTGTTCTCCCTGTTAAACGGGCTGTGGCAAATGTGTGTGGCAGAAGTCAAGTTTTTAGCCATAGATGGCGCCACTGTAAAACAAGAGGAAGCGCAACCCCCTGTCTTAAAATAGGCTTTTTTTTATTTTATAACCGTCGTTGAACAGTCGACCCAATTTTTGGGGGTTTACGACTGCTAATATTCAACTACGTGGCTTTGTAATTTTGAACCCAATCCAGAAGACAAGGGAACTCCTGGATCAAGTATTGAAAGAAATTTGCCTTCGTGGAGGACTTTTTGATGGAAGTAACTCGCATTGGCGTTACATGGAGAGGGAAATCACGAAAACCTCCCACACTGAGCCTGGCGGCAAGGCAACTCTAACCCGTTTACCACTGAAGATATTTTACGTCAGCACTGTGGTCGGTGCAAGCCGAATGCGGAATTCATATCGGCCAACAATCGCTGGGATTCGAATTAAGTCACCTCATTGGAAGGCGAACGCTCTATCTCCTGAGCCATCATGACTCTTAAAATAGGTTTGTCAGTATTGACATATGGCATAAGACAACAATAAAAATAAAAATAAACTTTTTTTTTTTTTGATCCGTGATGGCTCAGAGGGTTGAGCGTTCGTCTTCGAATGAGGTGACCAGGTTCGAATCCCATCTATGGCTAGTAAATACAAATTTCGCATCTGGCTAGCACCGATCACAGTGCTGACGTAAAATACCCTCAGTGGTAGATGGATCATGGGTTAGACTCTCCCTGCAGTCAGACTCAGCGTGAGAGGTTTTCGTGATTTCCCTCTCCATGTAACGTCAATGCGAGTTAGTTCCATCAAGAAGTCCCCCACTAAGGCAAATTTCTCCCAATACTTGATCCAGTACTGGATTGGGTTCAAAATTACAAGGCTAAAGAACTGAATATTAATAGCCGTAAACTCAAAGTATTGGGTCGGCTGTTCAACGATTATAGAATAAAACTTTTTTAGAAATTCAAGTCAACTGATATTTCGATTCGTAAACGTTATACAGGAGGATATGGAAAAAAAAAACTCGTCGTGACATTGAAAATAGTACCCATGTTTTTTATTGCTCTCAAAATTTTGTCTATTAACCTTTTTTTGTTAAAAAAAATAATAAAAATAAGAAATAGTGAATTTCAAATGGAAACATTACTGCAAATTTTTCAAATTTTAAATAGTAACACGACCGCAAAACTTTCTCTCTCAAAAAACAGATTTTTTTTTTAAAAAAAAAAGTATTTTCAAATTTCGAGAATAAGCAAACTATTAATAATATTTTTCCTGAAATTAAAATTTTAAGTTCATTTAAATAACGAAGAAATAACATATAGTCCATTCACGCACAAATAAAATGGAATAAGTCTTCTGTCCACAAGTAGTCTCGTAATAATTCCCCACCCCCATGTAGACATCTAACTTTAGTTCATAAATAGCCTAATATATATTTTCCTGAATAAATCCTCAGACACAAAAAGTCATTCGCAAGCATCTGTATAAACAACAAACTTGTTTTGAGAATGTCTTCTGATCTATTTTACTCTGAGTTAATTTAATTCTATCACTTTTATAACAGTGCCCGATTTTTATAGGTTTGATGTTTACTTTTAATTTGAAAAGAATACAATAAATAGCGTAATGCTAGAGAAATGTTTTCTTTTTACATCCTCAACTTCAACATCTATACAAATAAGGAAGAGTTTAGAGGATTTTCTCCTTCTCCCTAAGCACATCGTTTTAAACAGATGATCACATCGAATTGCATTTCGTTCGATGACAAATTTCAAAGCAAGAATAAAGACAGATTTATACTTTTAAGAAAGTACTAATGGAGTTCTTTTTCTTTTAACAAATTTAACCTAAGTTAAATTTTATGCAACTAATTCTTCAATGAAGGAGAAAACCTGTACAGATGGGTTACTATATTTTTGCTCACAAAAAAGGAGAAGGCGAATTGTGGGTATGATTTGTTACGCATCTGTACTCGTTATTCGATAATTTTTTCTCACCAACATCGGTGATAATAACTCTCAATTACACGCTCATAAATGTGATAGGTAAAATTAATTTACAAAAAAAAAAAAAAAAAAAAGGTTTAAACACTAATTTTTTATTTCGAACCAAAAAGCTTCCCATTGTGCTAGCCAGTTTTCATTGTGCTTGCTTTAAAATCGGCGGAATTTCAAAAAACATTTAACCCTCTTAGGGGAGAATATCAAAAAATAACACTATAGTAAACAGCTACTACATTAAAGGAATCTGCTGTGTCCGAATTCCATGCTTCTAGCTTCGGTAGTTTAGGCTATGCGATGTTGAATCAGTGCGTCAGGACATGTCTATTTAAGCAAAATTATGTCGCCCAATCCTTCTACTGCCACCCAAATCTTCCTCTCGCTTATTCACCCATAAAAAAAGCATATTTAATAAAACGCAAGATAGTAACACAAAATATAAAAAATTAATGTCAACTAGCATCGAAACCATTACAAAATATTTATGTACTCTTATGAGCATAGTTTGTCTAAAGTAAGAACTCCCCCAGCCATTCGTCTGAAAGCGAGGCGGTGACTATGGTAACGAGGTATATCTATTTCAAGTAGGGGTGTGGGATCACTATTTAGGACAGGTTTTGGCTAGGGTCGGAGAGAGAAAGGGAATATTTTTCTTTGTTCTATTGTAACAGCCCTAGAGTGAAGAGAAGCTCCCCTCCCTGAAATACGCTATTCTTGTTTTCATAGCAGCACACAGCCTCAGACTTTGTGTCGGGGGGAGTTTTTACAGTAGACAAACTATCTATAAATATTATTCTGTAAATGAGTATTTTATCACTCTTTATTTCGATTTCGAGTCTTATGAAATTTTATAATTACTTTTCAAATTCCGAAACTGTTTTGGAAAAAAAAAATTTGGGTTGAGTTTTTCCCCTCCAAAAAAAAAGTACTTGACCGCACTGTACAGAACAAGGCATCTAGTTCTCTGTAACAGTATTTAAATATGGATACAGAAAAACATTGCATCCGTTACTAAGGCATTGATATAAACTTAAAATGAAATTCTTTGTACTTATTTAATACTTACATGGAAAAAATGTTTTATTGTGTTGTTCATGAAAATGTTTTCAAATTTCTATGCAATAGAATCTAAGTCATTGGTCAAACTAAGTCATTCTAAACAAAACAAGTCACTTGGGCCAAGAAGTCTACTAACCACTTTAGCTGTTAAAAAGAACTAAGCTTTGACTTTTGATCTAAATATAAATACTTATGTGATTGATATATTGTGGTAGATAGAACAACCGTGTTTTTTCAAAATAAATACTAATGCTGAAACATGTGTGAAACTTTTGCTAAGAAAGCTTAAATGAAACATGTGCCAAGAAAGCTTAAATTTGCTAGTGGAAACAGGTTATTAGGCACAGTGAAATAAATGGAAATTTTTTTCTCATTATTTTAGAGGAAAAGTTTAAAGAAATTTGGTAACTTTAGCATTAACTTGTATTGAGTTTATTTTTAAAATATTATAATTGCGATTCTTAGTACCATAGAAAATTTTACTCTAAATCCCCTTGGCTTTACCACAGCCATCAGCAGGTTACCTTTATACTGGAGTAAAATAACCTGAAAATGGAAGCAATATATGAAGTCCAATTACAGAAGTTTAATATACAATTATTTTGATACAAAAACCAGTGCCATCACAGAACATGTACTCGGTGTGTCTGTGCACTAATGATAGTACCTGATTAAGTAGAGTACCAAAAAAGGAACCAGTTTTCTTGCTTATTTACAATTTGAACATTGTATCTAGTTGCTTCATTGATGGATAATGGTACTTGTTTATATTATCGAAACAGCTTTATGACTTTTAAACTTTTCACTAGTTCTTTATACGTTTTCTACATTATTTTATAAACACTTGTCATTGGCTTCGATTTTAAATCAAAATTAAAACACTATTTCTTGAAATTAATTTTTTTTCCAACATTTACATTACATATAGACAAAGACATTTTCAAAGAAAGTTCACACATTATGCTTTTAATAGAGTTTTCAACTAATTTCAGTGCTATTTTTAATAAAATTAAGTTCTTTTTCTTAAATACTTTATTTTGGGCAAAATTAGCTTCCTTTCAGTATCTCTATTACTATTTATATTTCGTCATTTTCAAGGTGATAAGAATATGTTCAAATGCTTAATTTAAAAAAAAAATTGTTTTAAGAAATTTTAATCTTAAGTTTAACTAATAGGATATTTCAGAGGACAAAAGTTTTTTTTAATTATCAATTTCTGATGTCAGAGATGTTAAAGGGAGAAATGAAATTTGAAGGAGAACTTGAATTTTCTTGATTTCGGAAATAAATTCTTCAATATCGATTGATAAAAAATAGATCAAAGTAAATGTAAAAGAAAACTAGTAGTTTTAGTAATATAATTCATGCTACAATAAATTACTTCAAAACTAAATTGCATATAATCTTCATAAAGAATAAATGAATACAAAAATAAAACAAATGAAACGAAAATTAACATGTGCTAGTCTGGATGCAAAGATCACCTAATAAAATGAAGAAGAAAAAAAACTAAAATATTGAAACATTGCTTATAGTAAATGGGCATTTAAATGTATTTTCAATTTTGCAATAAATGAAATAAAATGTATAAGAAATGGTAAACAAGGCTAATGTATAAGAAATGCTAAACAGTAATTTCTTACATAAGAGAAAAAAATTGACAGCTCAAAAATGTTAAGTTTATCTTTAACATTATTTTCCAATTAGTAATCAAACATATTAAGAATAAAATTTCGACAGCAAAATTGCCAAGTTTTCTTTCATTTGATGACCAAAATATTGAAACAAAATTATAAGTCTTTATGAAATAATTAATGCACAGTTCTTAAATTAAATTATCTTATGTGCTTGGGATTGTAAAGAATAATTAAGTTTCATCATTAATAAATAAAATGGAAACGATGATAAAAAAAATTCAAGAACGACTAAGTTTTGAAATACATCAAAACCATACAATCAAAAATTAGTGAATTACCTTGAATTTAAAGACTGTTTTTGCAACTTATTAAAGTAAAACAATAGTAATCTTTAAAAGCAATCTGAAAATAGAGTGTAATATGATTTTATTAATTCATATTTATAGATGATGAAAACCTCTGGTGAAAACTAGGAATTTAAACAAAAATACTAAATTAAAGAACCCAACTTTTCTCTTAAGAAATAAAATGTAATTTTTGTTACATTTTATTACATTATTGTTACACTTTATTTATTACATTATGTTACATTATGTTATTGTTATTGTAAGAAACAAGAATAACACAAAATATTACTAAATCAAAGGACCCAACCTCTCTCTTAAGAAATAAAATATCATCTCTGTTACAATAACGTAAAAACAAGAATAACACACAATGTTATACCACATAACACTATTTTCTAGAATAAGAGCTGAAAATGGATAGTCTGAGCAATATTTAACTTTTATATCAGGCATATTTTGGAGTTCAGCAATTGCATAGCTTTTATTAATTAAAAAAAAGAAAAGAGATTTTAATGTGGAAGAATGGTTCTATTTCTTTAAAAAATTTGGTCTTCTTTAGTAGCCTAAATATGAGACACTAGCTGTGCATAACCTTAGGGTTACGTGCCTGTTCTGACTTACAATGAAAGAAGAGTAAAATGACAAGAACTTCAATAGATTCTGTAAAAAGAGTAGAGTTAAAGAAAATTTTTGCTTCAATACTGATTCAGGGAAATACATTCTGGGAAGAAAAGGGGAACCTAATGACGGAGTTTCATTTTTCATGCTAATATTTTTTCTTTTGAAATAAGTTTTGGATTTTATTTTTCAAATAAAAACTTATTAGTTTTGAAAACGATAAGTGTAGTTATTATTATTATTTTTTTAGTAAGAAATTATTTTTTAAAAATCCAATTTATCCTTAAAAAATTTTGTGTTCATCAAAATGTTATGTTCTGAATAAATGAGAAAAAGAATCAGGGATATCAGGATAAAAAGATAAAATCAGGACAGCCCAAATAAAGACAGGATAATTTTTGATCAGGAAAATCAATAAAACCACAAACCCTGCAAAAAAAAAACTGACATAATAAATTTTGAAAAAAGGCACAACTTAAATAACCATTTTTACATGAATTGTAATTAGAAAGCTGATTCCCCTTCAGAAAATAAGTGTTAGAAAATTAGTGTTCAGAAAATAAGTGTAAAACAGTATACTTTTAAAAAAACTTTTATTTTTTCATATACATTATTATTTTTTTAGTTCATAGAGGATATATAATATCTCCAGTTAAAATTTTTGATATTAATTCTTTCCAACCAAATATTTTTCCATACTTGTCTAGTTCAGGAAGAGTATTTTGTATAACAGTGGAGAAAGGCGCTTGAATGAACTGCAAAATGAAATTTCTCCTTTAAGACTATAATTTCATATTGAATACATAACATACATTAAATGCTCTAATTTTACTTAGAATAATTTACAAAAGTTAACTTTCAAAAAAAATTATTAAGCACTATCCAGATTTTTTTTGTCAATAATTATTTGTCTAAGAAGTGAAAATAAAAAAAATTAACAGAAAACGAGTTACTTTGCTTGTAACAAGTTTTTTTGTTGACTCAAAGTAAGAAAAATAAATCTGGATTTATAAGAATTTGGAATTAACGAATTTATTTGTGAAATGCATTTAAGAACCTCATTAAAAAATAAATTAAACAATAATATTAACATACAAAAGAAAGATCATTTTCAAGATTAAAAAAGTTTTACATTTCTGTAGCATTCATGGTAACAACAGTAAACAAAATGTTTTTAAAAAAATATGCATATCTATGCTTGCATGTTTTTTAACATTCATATTTAGGATATTTTTTAATATGGGTCCCCGCTCATGTCAACATTGAGGGGAATGAACAAGCGGACTCCCTCGTAAAGGAGGCTAGGAATATTAATCCCCCTCCCATACAAACCACTTGCTTCGATGCAAATGCCGTCGCAAAACATCAGCTCTGCGGCGAACTTCGAAAAAAATGGTGCCTTCCGGAGTTTAATCTTGACAGTGAAATCACCACTACCAACAGCAGATTGAGGACGCGGCACACGAGAGGTATGAATATCATGCCCGACGGCTCTAGAACCTACGCAGATTGCAGGCACTGCCCGGGTGCTCAGCTGGATCCGAGGCATCTCTTCATCTGTATCTCTGTTGCCTTGACCCTCTTCAACATCGACCACAACTGCTGCCACGACACCCTTTATACCGAAAAAGTCGGAGATGTGGCCAGGACTGTGCTCCATGCCTTCGGTCCCATTTGACTTGTACTTTAACTTTTCTGTACTTTATTACTTTATTGTACTTAACACATATTTCTTAATTGGGAGTCAAGCATGGAGGAAGAGGTATTTTATTCTCTGAACAATTAAAAAAATTTCTAGTGGTCCTAGAGTGCAATTTCAACCCACAGAATGACAATTACCAAGCATCATCACAAAAATTGCAAATAAAACAGTCTTCATGACTTTTTTTTAAAAATTAAACTAAGTTTCTAATGCATTGCATGACACAGAAATTTTTTTTTTATAACAGATCTTTATTTTAAAAAGTGAATTACTGAAATGTTTGAATTATGAATTAATTAGACAATTTAAATGTTCAGAAATCATGCTTAATTTTAAAAATGTTCACTAATTTTACTTAAATATACATATTGTAGAGACATTGAAATAAAATAAATGTTCCTAAAGAGTATTTTCTGAATAAAAAAAGTCTTGCAAGTCTTTTTTATAGATTAAAATGCATTAAAAACTACTATCCAAACCAATACATCTAAACAACAATAAATAAGGCTTTAGAGAAGAATCATTTTAAAATTATACTTGGAAAGAAAAAAAACCACTCAAATATTTGTTTAGTTCAATTTTTGAAATAGATTTTTAAAAAATGCATTCAATAATGATTTTTGCTTCATTGTTAGGAAAATTTAGACACCTTTCAGCCAGAAGTAAGTTCAAAGCTCATATACCTAAAATGTTTTTGCTATGTTACTTGTAATTAAAAATAATACAAAAACAGTTATTAAAGTCTATTATTCCTATACTAATAAAATATTATGGAAAAAATTATTTAAAAGTCATTGAAATAAAGAAAGAAGCTTTGTAACAAAAAATAAAAACATTCCTCAATTTTTTTATGTTTTCAGTTTTTATCACCAAATTTTTGATAAAATCCTGAATTTAGATATCATTTAGAAAATAATCTTCAAAAAACAAAAAATCTTGAGTAAAAAGATTTAAGAAAAGGAGCAATGCATTGCGTTCTTTATTCTGACGTTGATCCTTCACACGAAACCGCAACTTCAGATTCATTTTTCACCTTGCCCATCAAAATCACAAAATGAGTATCGTCTTTGTAGCTAGACATCACCAACTTAACATCATCTTCGTAGGCAAGGATCCTTAGATGTTAAATTGTTACATCCTCAAATCATGGAGCTTATTCATACATAGTCAAAGTTAGTAAGTCAAAGTTTCGATGCATCACGAGAAAAGAAAGCTGATACATCAGCATTACGATCTATGTTCTAAATGGATATTTTGAGATATATCATCCAGTCCTAGAAGGAAATTAGTTCAATTGAAACCTATAAAATTTCTGTATTTGGTCACAATTTGTAAATTTTAAAAAGCTCAGAATTTGAAGTTTAATTTTCAAAACATTCGACGATACAGCGTTAATAATACAGTATCCATAATAGTGAAATATTGCATTGTCAACAGGAAAGAAAAATTTAGAGCTCTGAAACAACAGGTTGGAAAAACATCCATTAGAAAAATACTACAGATGAAAAAAGTCAAACCAAATGAAAGAGTATTATAAAAAATATGAATAATAATTTTAAGATTTTTAAAAAAATATATCTTAGTAACAAATGGAAAAAAATGGTTACATCTACATTGACAACCAAAACATAATATAATGTCGTACAGTATATTTATTTTCTAATATTAATGATTCAACCAGTCATATCAAACAATAATTAGATCCACTGTCACAAATGCAGCAGAAACTTGGATTACTATTCAGAATGAAGAAAAAATACTCACTTATTACTTTTGAAAGAAAGATTCTGAGGATTACGTTGAATACATGGTCCAATCAAAGATGGCAATATGAGGAGAATAAGAAATAATTCTAAGTTAGGTAAGCTCTATAAAGAAAAAGACATAGAAACATAATAAAAACAAAAAGAATATGATGGCTCGGACATCTTGAGCAAAAATGTGATGAAAGAGCAAAAAAAGAGAATCTAGAGGGAAAAGAAAAAATTGGACGTCCCAGAAAAAATATGGCTAGATGAGGTAGAGAGAGATTTAAAAAAAGATGAAAATCAAAAATTGAAAGATGAAGGTCAAGAATAGGAAAAGTGGGGCTGTATGGTAAAGGAGGCCAAACACCTTCATGGACTATAAAGTCACGGAGTAATAATAATTTTAACCTACAAGTTATGTAAAGATCAATTTAGAATAAACTGTAGCTGTAGACTTATTTACCATGTGATTGAGGGTGCTTTTAATGTAAAAAAGAATTAAATAAATATAAATAAAACAAGGAAAAAAAGTTGCCAAAGTATTCAAAACTGTTATTAAATTTAATACAGCATTTGAATGATGATACTTTTATTTAATACTTTAATCATTCACAAATTACTTAACTGAAATAAATAAATAAATATATAAACAATAAATAAATAAACCAAAAAATAAGCAAAATAGAGAAATAAATACTCAACAAAAATACTAAATCAATCAAGATTTCATTGCTATTGATTATTTGATTTTAAAGTAAAATTTTGCTGACATTATAAAAGAATTTAAACATAGTATAAATTCAATTAATTTAATTTTTTATGCAATGAAACAATATTAAATAAATGAAACAGTAATTTTAACAACACTACTTTGATCTTACAAAAATACTCACTTTCATTGATAGCACTAAAGTTGCTTCAGAGCTAAACACTGAGAAATATATATCTCCTATATTAAAAAAAAAAAATCAATAAAATTTTTAAAGTACAGGAAAAAATTGATGCAAGTAATCTGTTAGTCTCTTAAATAGATAAACCATGCATTGGATTGTTTAAAATTATAAAAACAATTTTAAAAATTACAAAAGAATTATAAAAATCTTCAATTTCAATGTGAAATCACTTACAACTCACAAGCTTGTCATACACAATATTATAAGGGGAAAATGCATAAAATAATCACTTTAAATGTCCCTCCTTTATAAAGTTGTCATCAGATCATAACTGCTGAGACAGGTGCCTAAGGATAATGTTACTATTATCTCCTGGAATAATTTATTAAATAAAACCCATTATTTGAACAATTACTTTTTTACAGAAATGATAAAATAAATACTGTTTTACAAAAAGGAAAAAAACTAACAACCAACACAGTCACACCAAATCATGAAATGTGATATTTGATTTAAAACATAAAATATGATTTATCATGTTTAAAAATTTGTGTCTTTTAAAAAGTTTTAAAAAATCCCAGGAAAAATTAAAACAAAAGCTATTACTACTTAGTTTAAATAAATCTTTAATTAGAATTTAATAATAAACTCTGAACAAAATAGATTTATTAGTATGCGTAATAATTCATTAATAATAAAAAATGCTTAGATAATGAGATTTTAAATTTAATTAATTTAAATGTTGACAAGTTTAAAACAGCATAAGCTCTTGTAAATTTCATGTTTATGCATAACTGAATGCAGTGAATTTTTTTAAAAACTAAAATGTGGATAATCAAAACACTAGATAGTTCTAAGTGAGATTAATTCTCTTAAAAGTTCCTATTCATACCATTCTTAAAATTAAATCTTTAATATAAAATTTTCCCTGCAACTTTTATAATCAGATTCATAGGAAATCCGAAAATTTTACTATCTAAAATCTTTTCTCTACTAAATAATTTCAAAATCAAATATTTCACATATGTGGCCTTAGTTAGATCTGGGGGGGGGGGTAAAATAAGGAAAAGGTTAGAGTCAAATATTTTCATTAATTTACAAATAGCACACGACAAACAAATTTGATTAATTATGAGGAGAAAAAAAGAAGAAGGTCCATTCAGTTCAAAGTCTAAGCATCCACTGCCTGGCATGTGGTGGAGCTGTGGTAGCTTAGCAATGTGGTTGCTACACCATTATGTAAAATTAATGCAATTTAAGCAAATAGGATTATAATTTTTTCCGGATACCGAAAAAAAAATAGCATTTTTAAAACAAAAAAGTCAGCAGAAGATGTATGGAAATAAAATTGAAAAATAAACATCTAGCAACAAATAATGACAATATTTTATAGTAACATACATTCACAGTGTAACAATGATAGCTAATAATATTAAAGAAAATCAAAAGTTGTATTGATAATCAAATGTATCAAATGGTGATATAAGAGCTTGTAATAAAAACTAAAACAATAATTCTTTAGAAAAAAATTAATTTTAATTACAGTAGAGCTGAGAATCTGCTTTGCAGATTACCCACAAGTTCCGCGAAGAGATCACAAATTATATTACATGTCATTGATCATTTGCCTCAATGTACCTTTTTTTAAAAAAGAGAGTATAACTGAACACTTTCATGTAGTATACATGTACTATTTTTTTTCTTCTTTACCATTCATTGCTTTAGTGTTTTGGACATAGAACAAAGATTTCTATTATAAGTTTAAATATATACAGATATATGAATATATTTTAAAATTATTTCTCACATTTCCCTCTAACTTTTTGAGTTATTTTAGATTATGCACAGTTTTTGTTATCTGTGGTGCTCTTACTATTCAATTCTGCAGATAATCTGAGCTCTACTATAGTTTTAATATTATTCAAATAAATAAGCAGCAATTGTCAAATTTAAATCTAAAGTTTTCTTAATATTTTTAAAATAACATTTATAATAATGAACTTACCATTAGTGACGGGAGAGTGTAACAGTCTCAATGCAACAGAATAAAAAGGAAATATAGAAAGGATATCAATGAACTTAGAAAACAGGCCTTGAACAGTTAGTACAATTACTCTCAACTGAAAAATAAATGAACAAGGTAAACAACTTATATAAAATTTAAAGGCACATATGACAGCTATATTATGCCTGTTTTCAAATTAAAGAAACAGATTCCAGATAAGAAATAGCAAAACTTCCAGTTATATATACATTCACGAAAACAAAATTAAATGATGTTTCAAACTTTGAATAATTCAAAAACAAAATGAAAAAAAGATAACTGGGACATTTAGGATTGAAAAAAGAAATCAACCCTTGAGTAGAAAAATAAAATTTTAATGTGAAATATACTGATGTTTCATACAAAAAATTGCCTCAAAGATTTTATCGAAATTCATGGTTAAATGTCATAGGACAGGGGCCAGCAACCTATTGAAATGGAAGAGCCAAAAGTTGCAATTTACAAAATTTCCCAGATGTTAAAGAGCCACTAAGAATTTTCAATTTAATACTATAGTATTTGCTTAGATATGTTTGACTTTTGATTCAAATTAAATGGCTTTAAATACAGAATAATATTTATTCATATAAATACATAAATATAGATAGTTACATCAATGGGAGCATTGGCTTTGCATTTTTGAAGTCCATGAAGTCTCTAAATCAAGTAAAAATATAACACAAGAAAGTCCTAGTATTTCTGACTATTTTTGACTATTCTAACTCAAGTTAAGAATTTTCAAACAAATTTTATTTTCATTATCTTGAAAAACTGGATATAATTTTACTAAGATATGAGTAAAAAATGAGTAGACTTACACACATAAATACCAAATAATAAACAAATACTGTAGGAAGGAGAAATAACAAGACTGTGAAGAGGAGTGTTCCCAAGTATAGCTGATAAACATCATAAGAATGTGAGTCAACTCTTTGACGAAGAGGGTTCCATTTCTTACCCCGAAACAACCTCCATAATGCAGACAAACAGGAAATCTGGTATCCATACAACCTGTAATGGAACAGAAATATTATTGCACACATTGAAAACATTTCCATGCATGGAAAAAATTATTGATTTGGAAACACATGGAGCCCTGGGAGCATATTACAAAAATAAAATTAATATGTTCGCTGCCGACATTTGAATGCTAGCGCAAGATAAAATTCTTCTTAACAGTTTGTGTCGATAAAACAGATCAAATGGCAGCAAAATGTATTACTATTATTATCCAACTATTTCCGCTGAAAATTTTAAATTTTCTCCCGGCAATAACACATTGTTTATTGAAATAAATTTATTGTGGATTTTAAAAACTAAAATGGTTGCTAAAATAGAAAAATGTAACTTTAGTTTTATCTTTCTTGATTACCACTTTCAATTAAAAACAGAGCATAACCATCTGTACTCGGCTGGTAGTTAATGAGTTAAGAGATTCAAAGAAAAAGAAAAAATAATAGAAATATGTAATCGGACAAACGGAAGGTGATTTAGTTACATCAGAGAATGGTTGCGAACCATTAGAGATGGAGGAAGTTAAAGAAGCAATTAAAAAGTTATGTAACGGAAAAGCATGTGGAGAGGAAATAATTTACCCAGAACTGCTAAAGTATGGCAGTGAGAAGTTATTCAAAATGGTGTATGACCTTGTAAATGAAGTCTGGGAGAATGAACAGATGCCAAACGAATGGAACAGCGCAGTGATATGCCCAATTTTAAAAAAGAGAAACATACTGGACTGCAACAACTATAGAGGAATCTCCCTGCTTAACCTGACTTACAAAGTTTTGACGAAAATCATAGCTACAAGACTTAAGTCATTGATAGAGAGAGAAATTGGAGACTACCAATGTGGTTTTAGGCTGGATAGATCAACCATAGACCAGATATTCAGCATAAGAAATATCTTGGAAAAATTCAAGGAAATGAATGTTAATGTCTATCAGCTCTATGTTGATTTCAACCAAGCGTATGATTCAATAAATAGAGAATTGATGCTACAGACCTTGCACGAGTTTAACATCCCTCATAAATTAATCAGGTTGATTAAAATGACAACTTCATCTACTAAAGCAAAAGTAAAGGTACAAAACAAAATGTCCAGGGAATTTGATATTGTGACTGGATTGAGACGGGTGACATTCTATCAACCTTGTTGTTTAATGCATGCCTTGAAAAAGTGATGCGTAACACAATATCAAATAGAGGTGGTACTATTTCTAATACAGCGAAACAAGTCCTTGCTTTCGCCGATGATGTAATACTGATAGCAAGAAGTAAAAATGCACTTGTTGACCTTTTGAAAGACAACCAAAGAAGCTAGTCTTTTTGGTTTAGAAATAAATATTGATAAGACCAAATACATGATAATGGATTGTAAGGGAACGGATATGGACACAGAACAACAAATTAATGAAATGATAAAATTTGAAAGAGTTAGGGAATTTAAGTACTTGGGTTCAGTAGTCACTGAAAACAATGATATTATGCCAGAGATTAAGCAAAGACTAAATGCTGGAAATCACAGTGTTTTTGCACTTAAGAGATTGCTAACATCAAAAGTAATAACAAGGAAACAAAGCTTCAGGTTCATATAACTATGATCAGACCAACCATTATCTGTGGATCAGAGACATAGACTGCAACCCAGAAACAAGAAAAAATGCTGATGGGAAAGAAAAATTCTTAGAACTATTTTTGGACCTGTCAAAGAGGGTGATCTGTGGAGAAGCGATACAATTTCAAAATTCCGAGACTATTTAAAGGAAAAGATATAGTCAGTTATGTAAAAGCAAAGAGAATTCAATGACTTTTTTTTTTTTTTTTTAGGACAACTTGAGAGAATGGAGGAAAACAGAGGCACTAAGAAGATATTCAAGGGGCAGTGCCAGGGTCAAAGGAAAAGAGGAAGGCCGGCCAAGAGATGGTTAGACGAGGTGAAGAAAGACCTTAAGATACTAAAGGTTCGAAACTGGAAACAAAGAGCTAGAGCTTAAATTTACAAAATTATGAAATTAATAATTAACTCACTAGTAGCAGAAAGGAAAAAATTGATTCATGATTAATTTTAATCCCATTCATGATTCTGAATTCAATTATTCAACTGTTTTTGATTCAGTTAATGATTGTATTCATGTTAATTACTAGTATATCAAAAAAGTCCTACTTTATTCATTAGTAAATTTCAGTGAATATTTAACTTTAAAAATATTTTATGCATGCCCATTCTTACACTACATAGAATTTAAATACAAGATGTATTAAAAGAGGAACATATTATCTGTTCCTAACTTATTTTTATTAGTTATCTTTGCATTTTTTACTTAAAAGAAGAACAAAATAGCTTTAAATTACGTTATTACTTAAATTCATTTAAAAATATAGAAAATTATCTTAATAAATGTTTTTTTTTTATTGACTATCAGTGATTTTTTTGAATGAAAAAATTTAAATCGTAATTTGAATTCCTAATTCTAAATATTTGATTTGTTGATCATTAACAAAGTAGTAAGAACAGCTTATAACTAAGCATTGACAAATATTCCTTATAAAGGCAGAATAATTGTTCAAAGAGGTCAAAGAATTAAAATTGTAACAAACTTTTTTAAATTTTTTTTATTAGGATAATTAAGTTTTCATTATTATTGCTTTCAAAAATACTTTGAAACTAGTTGTTTGCTCGTTTGCTAGTTGTCAGATCATGTGTTTCAGGGGCTTATGAATTAATTCCATGATAGAAATGAGTAATTCCATGTTAGACGGGAAAGCACCATAAGTGTTCTGTCACTTGAATCTGAGTAATCTGGTGTGTTATCAACATAACAATAAATAAACAGCAAATTTCTTAAATTTTCATTAATCAATTTAAATATAAAACCAAAAATTATAGTTTACAACTACTTTGCAACAAAAGTAAAAAAGTTTACTAAAATTTTAATATAGTTTGTAGTTGTAACATCAGTCACATAAAAATTGTAACATCAGTTACAAGAGCTTTTTCTTGATTTGTTGCTTTCAATATATCATTTCATGTCTATGTTCAATATTTCCTGTTAATTTAAAGTCTTTTTTAAACACATTTTTAAAAAAAATTCGATTATTGCTCATAAAAAAGGAAGAATTTTAAAATAAAAATATGATGTTTTACTCTGTGTCCTTTTCGCGTACCTTAAGTAATTTTTTATTTTTTATTCTATATAAAACATTTATAATTTTCATCCCTTTTTCTTAGATGTATAATAATATTAGGCTATTGAAAAACATTCCATATAATTTTGAAAAAAATTATTAAATGAAAATTATGAATAATGATAATCAAATTATGAATAATTATGAATAATGTGATAAAATAGCTTAAAAATAAAAAAAAAACATATCTAAATGTTACGTCAGTCACCATGGAATCACCCACAAGACATTCTCTTCTAAGTGAATAATACAATTGAAAAAATATATTAACCTGGTGGCATAACCATAAAAGCAATATATATGAATGGTGGCTAGAGATATGACATCACTCAGTAAGGAAAGTACAAAAGTCAAACCAAAAATTCCAATAAAGGTTGATATTTTCAAAACAATGTGGAACACTGGCAATACAATGGTCATGTATGCTAAAAAAATAAAATAAAAATAACAAGAGTTAAAATTATTCTAATTAAATATCTTTTTCTATTATATCTAATTTTTATCTTTATTTAAAATACAACCAATAACTGATCTTCGAAATACTTAATCTTCTTTTAAATTTATTTATGAGAACAGTTCAGTATATCATTAAATGAAAAGATTTATCATATTTCATGATAAATTAAAGGTATAATGGTAATATTTCAAAAAGCTTTACACATTAAATACTTGAAACAGTTTCATTTTCATTAACATTAAAATTTGATTTGATTTTGATTTAACTTATCATTAAAAACAATTTCATTTTAAAACAATATGCTTTATTAGATGGTAGCCAAGCTATTTAAAACATTTTTAATAAGCATCCTTATTTAACCCATTAGTTATGCTTGGTTTAGATTTGGTTTAATCTGAGAAATAGGGAAATCTACACAATACGAAAAGTCTTTTTCATAAATACACTGATTAAATTATTTGAAAATATGTATTACTCTGGTGTGTACTTACTATAATTCATAGAAAAAACCCTCTACCTCCTTCCTTTTATTCATTAGTTTATAATTTTACCTCCATTTATACAGTGGTCAGAAAAAATTTCTTTTTATAGTTGACTACAACGACTTTACAAATTTTACACAACTACAATTACACAACTACACATTTTTTTTTTTCAAATATAGTGATTACAAGCTACTTTCAAAATGTAGTTATTACTTAAGTAATAAGTGATTTAAAGAAAAATCCCAAAAATAGTTCAGAATTGTATTATTAGGAATACCTAACTATTAAGAAATATATAACTCTTGTTTGTTCTAACCAACTTATTATTCTGAATAATTTTTTTAAAAAATTTTTTTTCTTATATTAAACTTTACTACTCACTACTTATTTAAAAAGCTAGCACATAGCACTAAAAACTACCAATAAAGTAGCATCTACAAGCAGTCTTTTTATCCCTAGTGTGTTATTTCCCACCACTACTTTTACATATACCTTGAATTGGCAAAATAAAATGTCCATAGGTAGTAATGAATGTCCTAATAAATCAAGAATAGTGAGATTAGAAGAAAAATGTGTCATACCTTCCCACAAGTAAATGTGATATAAGAAGAAATGTCCCAATGCACTATTGAGAGGAATATTCAACTTCAATCCAGCAGGTACTCCCATGAGCCAAAATATAAGTTTTTGCAATCCATTAACAATATTCTGGAGAGGAAAACAAAATATGTTAATTTTGTCCCATCAAACTTTGATATCAATACTATTAAACCAAACTTAGCTTAAATTAATTAAAAATGCATTTTTATACATGCACAATTGAGTGCTTTAAAATGGGGACACAATACTTTTAAAAAAAAATTATTTGTGTTTTTAAACATAAAGGAAGGTTTTGAATTCCTATTGAATGAAAAAGTTGTTGAGAAGCATAAACAATCATATATCGATCTAATAATTTATTTTAGAATATCATAAATGTAGATTTAGATAACACTTAATCTACATAGGCTCACTTGAAAAAGGAAATAATGCCCCATTTTGATATTTGTATAATTCTGAAAAATAATGTTAAAAGAAACAGGCCTTGAAAATTAAAATCCTACACCACCAGTCAGATTAAATGCTAACTAAAGAGAAATTATTAACTTCAAAAAGGGTCTTCGCTTAAAGTCGAGACAATAGACAATAAAAACTATTTAGCATTTTCAACATTTGGTAAAACAAGAATCCAAAATAATTTAGTGATAAATTATAGTAAGCTAATAATGTATTATGTTAATGAGTAGACAATTAAAGAGAGGGAGATTGAAAGTAAAATTTTTGATATCCGGGGATGTCAGGATATTGAATATTTATGAATAGTACACTTTAAATGAATGTTTATAGAATAGGTCACTTATGGCACGCGACACAATATTTTGGGTGCGCCACCGATCACTAAGTTTACTATGAAGCATATTAACAATTCAATTAAAATTCTCAAAAAAAGAACAATTAATGCCAAAAAAGCAATTAATAACCATAAAAAAACAAGCGAACAATAAATAACTAGCAAAAAAAAAATTAACAGTTCTGCTTAAACTAACATCTTATAACCCTAATATAAGTTATTTGTCATCTAATCTGTAACAACAAAAGTCACACTGATGTTACTTTAAGTTGAATTACGTGTATAACTGAGACATTGCAAAAGTTGAGAATTGCATTTTTTCGTAGTAAATAAAGAGTTTTGAGCTGATAGTATTTAGTATTATTATTTACCCAATAATCATGAAGTCAAATCTATTTGTCGGCACGTCTATGACCTCATTAAAATATATTTTAGAAAAAATGGCACGTTGGTGCATGAAGGTTCGCCACCCCTGGAATAGGTTATTTGATTTTTTCCCAGACAACTGTGCAATTATTTGATTCAAATAAGAATATTGGTAAAAAATAAGAATAACAACAAATAAATTAGATTAAGGATAATGTAGAAATAAATAATGATGCACAGAAGTTTTTGTTATTAGATGCAAACTGTATGGTTAAATAAAATTTGAGTTATACAGAAATTATCTCTCGATATTAAAAAAAAAAGTTAGGGTCACAGTTGTTCAAAGAAAATTTTCACCAGGTACATATCTCATTGTCACAACTCAAAAGCTATTGGTTGAAATTGTAAGAATTTTTGCACATTTCTAGAGAAAAGTTTAGAGACCATTTTGAAATCAAAATTTTATTGATGCGACTATTACTTTTTGTGTTATTTTACATTAAAATGAAGTATTTCTTTTTGCACTTAATTCAGTATCAAGAATATTAATAGCAAGAGAATCTCAATCTATTTTATAAATACAGCGGTGCGTCGATTGTTCAGAACAACAATTTGAAGGACTGACGAATTATCCATATCGATCAAGGACCATGAACTTCCCCCATCTTCTTTTTAAAAAAATAATTTAAAAAAATAACAAGGAAAGAAGGTAGCGAAAGTGCATCTTTGTTTTCAGAATATCTGAAAGGGGTTGAGAAATGGCTTCTCTTGTTTCTTGAGAAGGAATGAAACTTGAAAAGGAAACTCACATTCTCTTGAAAGGAAACTCACATTCCTCTGCCCAGTATTAATGTGGGTGGCAAGTAGTTTATAATAAGGGAACAGGTATATATGATAATTTAAAAAAAATTAAAATTTAAACAGTCTATTTGTGTTGTTAATTCTAATCCCCAAGAGGTCCATCTCAATTAGACCAACTCCATAAGTCCAAAAATGCCCAGAAAGTCTAAAAACCGATGAGGTTTAAACTAGACTCATGGTACATGGGAAAGTGTTACAGCTTCTGTTGACCGAAAGTGACCTGGAGCACCAAAGGTAGAAGACTGATTTAGCTCCATAGTTTCACCTGCTAGCATTAGCTGGGCATAATGGAATGGCCTTCACGCTTAGAGTGACCCTACCAGGAGGTAAGCTCCCGACGTACTTCGCCCATTCCGCCCACTCTATTTGTAATATTCTATATAGTAGGCACCACAATTGTTAATCCTAATCATGGAAAAAGTGTGAAAGTAAGTTACTAAAAAACATTCTTCTAACTGTTTTTTAAAGTTGTCCAATTATCCGGATTTCCCATTACCAGTTTCGGCTTTGATTTTTTATTGGTCCGGATAATCGGTGCTCTACTATATGGATATTGCAATTACATTTTAAATATATAATTTACAAACTTATGATAAAAGTTTGATTTTTATGTTGCTTCGACTGCAATTTTTCTAATAGATCATGTTCAAAATAATTTAAATGCTGTATTTGATAAATTTATTTCATTTTATAAATTTATTTCCTTTCATAAATTTTCTTACTTTTACCTACATAACAATAAAAGAAGAAATAACAAGCTGTGTTATTATCAATTATTCCACTAATTTCCAAATTCTTACTAAAGCACTAGTAATGTTTTGTAAAAATTTTCAGGGTTGGCCTTTTGCTAGTAGAAACTGAGTTCAGCCAGCAAAGAGTAGTTCTTCAGTAGTTCTAGAAATTACCAATTGACATTCAGATACGTAAACTAAAAAATTTAGCTCCCTCTCATAATTTTAAAAACTTAATATAATAATTGACAATTTAATATTAAAAAAAATTTAAATTACAAGACTGAAATTTCTGAGCAATGTAATGGAATTAATCTTTGTGAAAATTGCTCTAGGTTAGAAATTTTAACATTATAATTTTCTTGTACTAACTATAACAAACTTTTCAGTATATCAAATGTTTATTTTGTAGCATATAAAATATTTATACAAAATAAAATTATTTAACTATAAATCTCAATACTAGATATTATTTTTTTATTAAACTCTAAGAATCAATAATTTATAATTATTTAACGCTTAACATAACTGATGATGACACTTCCAAATTTTTTTTTTCAAGTCATTATCTGCATGGCAACAGTCAACAACCCAAACATGTAAACACTAACATAGTCTTATTCTTTGCTATACATAAGAAGTATTATAACTGGTTAGATTCACTGACTTCTAAATGTAAACAGTTTCTTTGATGGTTGGCTAATCATAAATATAAACATCAACTTGTCTTTTGTTAGCTATAGACTATTTTGAAGTGCAAACAATGTGATATTTGATTTTGAATGGTGATAATAATATAAATAAAACATACTTCGGTTAACATTTAATTTGCTTTCCTTATTGATTGCATGTCATGAATTACTTTCATGCCATTTTCAAAATTTTTTGCCACAAATGTGGCTAAATAGAGTTTTTGCCAAGCTAGTTTTAACCGGCTTCTATCAGTGGTTTTAATTGCAAAACCAGCAAAAACCTGCCAACCTTGAAAATTTTTCTAGTATTTTTTAGTGATGAGGATAAATATTTGTGGTATTTTTGAGCATTTCCTATAAAACATTTTTACTGGAACAGGGTTTTTTATATCAACTGTACTTTGAAATACAAACTCAACATTCATAACAATAGTAAAAAAAGTAGGAAACATACTGAATTTCATGGTAACAGAAAAAATATAACTTTTTCATACAAAATATTAACACCATAAAGGAAAAAAAGGGCATTATCCCTCAAAAATCAGCATAAAATAAACAAATACAAAATATAACTCACATTAGTGTATTTAATCGTGCTGTCAAGAAAGAGAACTGGCAAGTCCAACTTTAAAATAAAGAATGTTATCAACCAACCACAAAGAACGTCAAAGAAAATGGAAAATATTAAATTTTTCCTCCTAAAATAAAGATAATAAATTAACAAATTTGTTTATCACTTTTTATCATGAATAAAAATATTTAGCAAGCTTTTATTTCTTAAAATTATTTGAATAAAGAGAAAGATTTCAAGCTATGCACTTACTTCAGATCAACTTTTTTGGCATCATGATTTAAAATAATCTTTTGTGCATGCAAAGTTCGTTGATGAATTTGACGGCCAACATGAGATAACTTCACTAATTTCAATAAACTTTGAAAGCACCTACAAATATTATAAATAGTGATACATTTAATTATTTTTCAAGTAATAATTTAACTGAAATATAATGTTTAGTGCAGTAAAACCTGAATTTATATTACTCCCCATTAAATTCATATGTAAATTAAAAGTATTTTAAAACAATGGAAATAGTTTAGAAGTGTATATAAGTAATTTTAATTAATGATACACACATTTAAAAAAAAAATTCCTTTTTTAACAATATTTCTTAAATTACACCTAGATAAAAGTAAAAAATAAATTAACGTATTTTAAAGAACATATTGAATGATGAATTATCCAGCAGTGCAAAATATGTTCTATCTCACGAAATATGTTTGATGGAAATTCAGGCAGCCATGGGGAAATATTTGCCTTAATTTTAAAAAAAAAAATTTAAAAATTCTACAATATTTTACAATGTAAAAAAAAAAAAAAAAATTATCTCTTTACAAAATATTTCCCTGTAAAAATATGACTGGGATATAATCAAATCAAGCCAATAGAATTTTAATACTTTGAATATATTAACACAACATGGAAATTAGCGCTAATTAGAGTAATCACTCATTAGCGCAATCAATTTGCACCGATTCCATCCTTTCATGCAATGTCTTTTTGAAAATATTGCTATGAATTTTCTCATGGTTTTTTAAAAATCCTAGTATTTTTCTAACTATATTATTGCAATATTCAAAATTTGAATCACACATTTGATCTTTGACTTCTTGACATGATGATTTCACCATCATTATGATCAATTTTTTTGGTATTAGCATTGATTTGCACATGGGTTTTAAAATGCTAATATATTTCATATGATGTTCTTACAATACATGAAATTCAAATTACGCTCTTGATTAATCACTTTTCGACAAATGTAACTGCTAATTTCATAGTAAACCAATGCAAATCCTATAATAAATCTATGAGCAGTAAACTCATTTATAGGTGTTATTGTAACTGATTTTTGAGATGTGCTTCTTTTTTTAATTTTTTTATATGTCATCATTTCTTCTTAATCCTGATTTGTTTTTAATATTGTAGTATGCGAAACTTGATTAGTATATTTTAATCTTCATTTTTCAGGCCAAGATTCCGTAATTGCATAAATTTCATGAGCAATTGTAGTTTCTTTAATGATTTTTCAACAGTTATAGATACTGATTTCAGCAAGGTTTTTAAAATCTCAATATTTTTAATACAATATTATTTATTACTATGAGTGAACCTTGAATCGGACATTTGAGTAATCACATTTCGACACATATGTTTTGCTTGATTTTATTGTAAATCCATGTGCATAGTTTTACAGTAGATCTCTCATTCTCGGCAATTATTCACAAATGCCATAGATTCCCATTTTATTTTTTTTAAATGCAAAATTATATTGCCCTTAATATAAAGCTTTTTTTTTTATGTTCCCTTTAAATGTTATGAATGTTATTTTTCTTCAATAAAAGTGATAAATTATTATTTTATATTTTTTCCACTTAATTAAACAAAAATTATCTTAGATGTATGAAGAGAAAAAATAATATTTAAAAAACAGCATATAGAGAAATTTTCATTTGAGAGCAAAACTATTTAACCATTCAATTTCTAAACATTTTAAGGTTATTTCTTGATCCAACAATCAAATGTCTGCACAGTTTGAGCGTTTAGGTAAACAAATTGTTCCATGAAGTGTTTATATCATGGAATAGACATCTAAAGAGCCAAACCTTTTAAAAAGAGTCCTTTGAATTCCCTTCCAAACAATTACAAAAAATATCATTTTACTTTTTCATGAGCATCACATTTAAAAGCATCACAATTCATGAGCATCACAATTATAAAAAATCTATTGTCATTGATAGCATGCATAAAGAGAAAGGAAGGTTCTCAGTTAGGGATGATAAGTGAACATTTACTTTAAACAATTTGAGATTGTTTCTGTGCTTCTTTTTTAACCAAAATAAATTAGACTACTTAAATTCATAAGACTTGGTCATAGGTGGTCAAATTAAAAATTTATTATTTCCGCAAATAAAAAAGATGTAAAAGTAATTCATTACTTAAATATTAAAATATACATTTTTAAAGATTATTTAAACATATTTTTTAATTCTTTATACCATATCAACTTACTGTCTAAAAAAAATAAATTATTTTATGTTATGTTAAATTTAACACATATAACTTTGGATGTCAATTGTTTTATTTATTAGTTTATATTCATTTAGGTGAAATGGGACCTTAAATTTAATTTTATAAATTATTACTACTTTAATATATTTTGATTTCTATTATTTTTAACAATGTTGCTAGTTTATTCAGGAATTGTGCAAAATCAAAAAAAAAAAAATTTTATTAAAGTAAAGATTATTATTGAAAAATTTTAAGAATATACAAATTTTACTTAATAAAAATATTTTGAAAAAGTTATTATAACTTGAAAAAAAAATGATAAATTTGAGGGAAATTTCAAACAAAAAAATATATATATTCTGGGAAAATATTAGGCTCTGAGAATTTCCCACATCCCTGGAATTATCCAGATTTAAAGGGTGAAAAAAAATTTTTTTCTTCCTTTTTTTTTCAAGGCAATAGTTAGGCATGTTAAAATAAGAGAAAAAATATATTATCATACTAGCTAAACATAAAAACATTTAAAAAAAATTTAAAAAATTAAGTAATTTCTTAAAATTTAAAGTTGTAATAATCATAATCTGTATAAGATATATTGTATGCATACTTAAGGGCACTTGTGAATGATATGTATAAAAAAAATGAACCAAAATACTTTCTCATATATTTTTTTTTTATTAACATAATTTATAAACTTATTTAATGAAAATAAAATAGAAATTCAATTTACTACAATTAAATGATACAACACTATTAAGATTAATATTCACCTGAAACCTGCAAATGTCTTATTTAAAAAAAGCACTGTTCTTTCAATGAATGGAGCAAAAGGATAGAAAGAACCAAAATCTCTATTGACAAACACAAATGAGAAAGCATTAAATTCATATTTATGACTGCTATTCAAAAATGAGAAAAGCTGATCATCATATTCCAAAGAAGAGACTAGAAACGAAACAATGTTTTTTTGATCCTCCAATAGGTTCTTAGGAAACAATAAATATGAGTTAAGTAATTCAAAACTATCATAAAATATGAGATTTGTGGAATAATCATGATGAGAATTATATTTTTCTAAATGAAAGAAGTTATTATTGATATCAACACGAATAATAAACCACATATGTTTGTAATAATTTTCTAAAAATTGAAGGGAAATTTTGCGTTTTTTCTTTGATGCATAAATAATTCCTGTGAACTGTAACTCTGTTCCAAAGTTCGGTTTCTCATTCAAAAATTGGTGAAAATGCAGAAGATCACTTGAACTTTTATCAGTCTTCACAGATATCACAGAATTAATAAAAATATGAGATTTACTATTGATGCAGTATCCAAATAAATTAACATAACTAAGATTATCTAGCACTTTATATGGTAAAAAGATAGACACTCCCGAAATTTTACCCATTTTTTTATATTATAATGTACATACTTTTATGAAAATACAATTTTAAAAAAAAAAGTTTAATATTAATGCGCATAGTTTAGGACCCAAAATAAACGAAACTACAAATGAGATTCGGGAAAACATTGATTAATTGATTATTGCTAACGCTTTCAGCTGTCTATCTCTGGGCAAATTAGTGTCCGATCATGCGGCTCAACGGAAAATCTGTTTTTAAGAGAACTGTCTTCGCAACCTCGCCTCCTCTACATTAACCCTACAAATCTGTGCCACAGCGACTTCTGAAATTGAGGTGCATATATATATATATATA
>NC_092210.1:44487291-44497811 GCF_043381705.1 Parasteatoda tepidariorum | reverse complement strand
TTTTTTCTCCAGTTAACTCAGACTTTTTTTTTCCAGAAAAATTAATATCATATTTTTTTTTTTTTGGAAAGTTTGATTACGTTATTATAATTGATACCTGAAAATTTCTCCCTTTTTTGAATATATATATATATATATATATATATAATTGAGGAAATTAGTGAATGTTATGAGACATTTTAAAAAGAATGAAATATTTATGTTTAAGAATATTGTACGATTCATTTTTTACGAAATTGTTTCATTCTACCAAATATGTGACTTACGAGCCTTTTTAAGATAAAAATGATTTGCAAATAGCATCTTATTGTTTTTACACATTCTGAAATGGATTTTCTTAAACTCCCCATAAAATGTCTCTCAACATGTTCAACAGTTACGATCACCAAATATTGCTATGCTACCATAGTTTCTTTGCTTTATTATTTTTATCACCCAGATAGCATGTAGCCTTACAGCAACCTTGTGTCCGAATTTTCTTTTTTATTGTCACGAAAATGTTTGCCTTAAAACCTTTTTTTCAATAAAGTAAAAATACTGCAATTTCAGACTTTTAATCTTAAGGTACTCTTCTGCACTATTTCTTGTGTGTGCTTGTATCATATGTTTATATTCAACATTCTTTTTATAATTAGCAATGGCACAATCAATATTATATTAATCCTTAATCTGTACAAATGTGTTACATATGTTTAATTTTTTAAATGGTTGTTTTTCCATAAATTATAAAAAAACTTAAATTACATGATTTATAAAATTTTTAGTTAAACGAAAATATATAGAGTATCAGTTTAGCACCTTAAAGAATTAAATCCATGTTAATCTTACGATTTACAATTTTCAAGGGGAGAAAATAGGTTTAAAAATGTGTGAACAATTTCATCCTTTTTAATAGAGGAAATTCCTTATTTATTTACTTTTCAGAGATATTGCACAATTTAATTGTATCTAGTGATAACTAATTTGATAAATACCAAAAAATTTAAGTATAAAATTATAATACAGTATTCATAGCTGCCGATATGAAAGTAAAGTCGATTTTGCGAATTATAAATTTTATGCTCATTGTGACACATTATCTAAAATATTTTAATGACAGGGGATAAATAGGGATTTTACCAGTAAAAAAAAAATTACTACAATAACAGATAGATTGACAACAATATTTCAAATTTATAACTAATATTGTAATAACTTGAATATAACATGCTCTAATTAGTTTTAAATTTTTAACTTTGAATTGTAATAGATAATAAATTAACTTTAAATAATTATAACATATTTTTGTAAATTTTAAAAAATAAAGAAATCAGAATTAGAAAAAAACTCTTAAGAATATTTAAAAAAAAGAATAATAATCAAACTGATTACTATAAATTAGGCTTACTTCATTATTTAGAAGTAATACTTATTTAAATACACAGGCAAGCAGCAAATTTAGTAAAAAATCTACTTTAATAGGAATTTTTCTTCAAATCTTTCCCAACTTTTTTTTAAAATAAACTTAAAATATATGCCTTAAAAATTATATTCCGTTCTAAATATTATTTATATTTAAACAGTATTTATAAATCTGTACTTAAAAGCATATCAAAGTAAAGTAGAATATTTTGCATGTTGTTTGTAGAAGAAGAAAGATAGAATGAATGCAAAAGAAGTTATTGGGACAATATTGCCTTTCATCTTACAATGTTGCTGACAAATATATTCTTATATTTTCCCTTTAAATATCAAATTACGGTCTTTTCCTATTGAAATAAAAAAATTAAAAAAAAGAAATAAAATAAATTCCATTAGGATTACTGAAACACTATTAATATTAAATCTAACCTATAACTGATAATGTATCTTTCTTTCCCTACAGAGGCTACTGAGATTGACTTATCACTGTCAATAAAATTTGCCTTAAATTTGCACTAATATAACATTTTATGCAATGATACCAATAAATAAAATACAGATTCTTAAACTACGGGCAGATATAAAAAGGTGGAATCTTGAGTATCAATAATAAGAACTATTTCACATATTACAAATCAGTTTTTATTTAATTATGTATATACTTTAATAATCAGAAAATATTGTCAATATTTTAGATCAATGGCTTAAATAATAACTAGAAATGCAATTACCATAATTAGTGAAAAATTTTTAAAAACTAGTACATTTTATGTTTAATGTAAAATAAAACACAGGATTCATAAAATAAATTCTTTAATGTATAAAATAAAATTTGCAAATATCTGTGCATTGTAATAAAACTTAGTTAAATTGATGAAGTTAAAACTAGATCATGGCAAAATAATCTAAATTGACTGAGTAGAGGGAAAAATAATCACTAAATATAATAAAATTAGTACCTAATTATATACTAAATGATAACAAGAAAAAAATTGCTTATTCTCAAATTATAAAAAGATGAAACTTTCCCAACTACTAGCAGTAAAAAGATTTTTTCTCCCACAAAACATTTCAGTTTTTCAATTAATTATGTATCTAAATAATAAAATGATTTTAATAAACCAAAAATATTTACAGTATTTCCAATCAATATTGTTTAATCAACAATAATTAGGAATGAAATTAACACAATCAATATAAAATGTTTAAAAATTTAATATATTTTAAGTATGATGAAAAATGAAAATTTTATTTTATGCATTCATTTATGCAACATTCATAAAATAACTTTTTTAATGCATAAAATGTACAGATACTGTGCATTGTAAAAAGTGAACTTAATTTGAGTTCAATTGATGAAATTATAACTATAACAAAATTTAACAATGTATATAGATTGAATAAGCAGAAAAAAAGAATACTACATATTACAGATAATACAAAAATTATATAATTATAAAAAATGCATATTCTCAAATTATAAACAGTTATATAAAAGTAGAATCTCCATTAAGGGTAAAAAGAGTTTTCCAGACTCAATACAATTCAGATTTTTATTTATTTATGCATACAAAAAATTATTTTAATAAACAGAAAATATAGATATTTTAGATCAATGAATTAAACAATATCTGGGAATAAAATTAACAAAACCAATTATAAATATTTAAAAATTATTAAATTTCAGTATAATAGAAAATGAAATTTTCTTATTATATAACATTCATGAAATAAATTCTTTAATGCATAATTTAAAATTTGCAGTTGACTGTGGAGTAAAAGAAATGAAACTTAGTTTAAGTACAACAGATAAAGTTGTGATTGTAATATAACATCATAATGCAAATAGGTTAAATATAATTTTTGTTTGTATTTTGCAAAAATATTTCAATAAACAAAATTTATTTTTAAGTTGTTTTCCCAGTTGCTTTAATACTTGATAACTTTTAATAAAAGTTTTGTTTGATTGTGCAAATATTGATTCATGTAACAAAGAGTGCATAATCTTTTTCAGAAGTGGACCAAAGGAGAAAAATTGACAGTTAGAAACTAGAATGTATTTAGTTTTGACAATGATAGTAATTAAAACATTCCTTCAAGTAATATATATATAATCATCAAAATAAGACAATTAAAAGACAACGTACAACAATTTCTATAAAGTACACTTCTAAAAATTTTAGACAGAAATTTTGCACATTTCATCTTCTTTAAAAAAATTAAAGTAGGTTTTTCAAATTCTCAGTGAAAAAAAAACAATTTTATTACCTTTTTACAGTACATAATTTCTAAAAATACTATTTAATTTTTAATTAATCCTTTAATATAGATATATTTTTTAATATTGGTTACAAAACATTTTTGTTATCTAATAAATATTCAAAACAAAACCTTCTACTAAAAATAAAATTTAATGTCAAATGATTTTAATCGCTTTACACCTTGAACTAGTGAGCATAATTTTTAGAATTTTAATATATTTTTGATTTTTTTTTAAAGTTTATAAAATTGAACTAAATTTTCTTATGCAGTTTCTAAATTAAATTTTGGCAAGAAGGCAACAAATTACCCATTGATTATTCAAATATCACAATTTAACCCTGGGCTGTATTTCATATTCCTAATGTTACATAGATAAATTATGTAAGTTTTAAACCAATGATTTTAACTAGCAGGCACATAAAGAAAAAAAATATAGAATACAGTGCACTTTTCTGGTAGCACTACATACATGATATATATACATATTAGAAATAAAGGGCATTTATAAAGTACTTATATAAAGTACTTATAGGCACTTATATGTACCGTAAAAAGATAACTTTTCTTTATTTAAACACACTTTTCATTATTTCTCCTCTCTATTTCATTCATTCCAATCCAATGTTACACAAATAAGATTTAATCTTTCTAATTTTCTCAAATTATTTGCACAGAATAAAGGCTGCCAGTTTAAAGAAGTTGGGGACTAATGCACAGGATAACAAATATTTTTATCATGTATATTTATCATCATATAATACAGAAACACTTTTACTAAATATGCACAAATTTAAGAAAGAAACTTAACTATACATGTTTTTTTAATTATTTATACACATTTATATGCTTTTATTTACATTTTTCATCATATAATACAGAAATACTTATGCACAGATTTAAGAAACAAACTTAACTATACACATTTTTTTATTATCTACAAAATCAGGGCATTTTTTTTTCTCTTTGGTTATAAGGAAGGATGAGAGGATAAATTTATTTGAATAAAAAATAAATTAGTTTCTTCCAAAAAATTTAAAAAATGTATAGAAAAAAAAAGAAAACAGAAATTAAAAAAATATTAAGAAGAAGATTTAAAATACGTAGGTAGAGTAACAAAAATCATATCCTTCGCCCAGCAATTTAAAATTTCTTCAAATTAAAAATTTTCCTGGCTCTTTTTAAAAATTTACCCCAACTTTTCCAGATTGCAAGACATCTAATGCAAATAGCAATTTATGTAACATGTATAAATTATGTAACCAAATAATTTTTATTAATACACATGAAAAGGAAAGAATAGTTAATAATATAAAATTTAGTACAATTGATCATTATACAACAGCATACATGATAATTATGTCAACACTAATAAAAGGAAACTTATCTTTTTATTTATTTTGTCCGACTGATAATTCTCTTTCAATTTTCATACATTTTGCTTAAATCTCATGATTTAAATTAAATTATCTCAGCCTTTTCAACATTAGGCAAACTGTCACAGCATAAAAATTAGAAAAATCTGTGACTAACACTGGGGATTACGTAAATAATTATAGTCAATGGTTATAATCAAATAAAATTGAAAAAACTTCTTTAATTTTCTCTTCAAAAAAAGTTTACGATAGTTTGGAACTGTGAATATTAACCTAACTTAGAACTATGCAATATTGCACATCTTATAGTTTTAAAAGTTTCTATTACTGTAAAGAAGAGATGCAACATTACATAAAGAAGTTTCTAAATAAAGGCATAAATTTAGCTTTAGCACTTATTTAAAATAGAATCATTAGCTGAATTTGGATTCTGGACACCATTCTTATTTTGGATTGCTGCTAAAGTTTCTAATAAAATTTTCTTGGACTTGTGAACATGCACAGTTGGTTCAATTTTTCCAGTTGATTGACATTTGTGAGTGCCAAGGAAAACAATAGCTTCAGTATTATTTTTGAATTTTTCCAACATTTCTTGTACCTCTTTCCTACGAAAAATATCATCCAAGTTTAAGCCATGTGCTGAACATAATTTGCTCAACTTAGAATAGTTTTCCGCATTTTGTTGCATTTCATCTGAACTCTTACATCTTTTAACTTCCTCACTAGCTTTAAGTTTTTCTCGTAATTTAGAGGTTAAAATCGAATCTTCCGTATTTTGGACAATAGTCGAATTTGATTTTATAGTATCATCTTCGTTTTGGCATTCTCCTACATTGCCAACATTGGAACAACTGGATGTCTTTTTCTTTAAAATATTCTGTTTCAAACTTGAAACAGTTTCACTATTTGGCAAACTTTCATTGCTCATTTTTTTCAAAAGCGTTGAGTTTGTGACAGAAACTTGATCAGCAGAAGTAGATTGTATTGAAATTGCAGGAAGCACAAAAACAGTCTTATTACCGTTTGAGGTTATTTTTCTCACTGAATCCTGATCTACATTCATAAAATTAAAAGTTGAAGGCCCTTTCTTAGTTTCAGCACTAGAACAACTAAATGTCTTTCTCTTTAAAACATTTTCTCCCAAACCTGATACTGTTTCACTCTTTGACAAACTTTCATTGTTCATTTTTTTCAAAGATGCAGATTTTGTGACAGACACATGGTCATCAGAAGTAGATTGCATTGGAACAGCGGGAGACACAAAAACTGGTACCTTATCATTTAAAGAAATTTTATTAACTAAACCCTCATCTACATTTCGAACATTAAAAGTTGAATGTTGTTTCTTGATTTCCACATCAGAACTATGTGCGATATTCTTTAAAACATTCTGCTCCAGATTTGATGCAATTTCACTATTTGACAAACGTCCATTATTTTTTCTTTTCCTCAAAGATCTGGCTCTTGTGGGCGTAGCTCCCTCATTAAAGTTTAATTCAGTTGAATTTATGTTTTCACTGTCAGCATATTTTGAAACTTTGATATGATTACTTGGAGAAATTTTACTACTTAAACAGAGATTTACTTCATCTGTAACATTGTCACTTAAGGCCGTAGGTTGTTTCTCAATATCAGCATTTGAAATTAATTTTAAATTCTTCTGCAAGGGTTTCTTTATTCTAGATTTTTTAGTGATGTTAGTATCAACGTTTTTCTTATGATCATTAATTTTTTTCCTTTTAACTTCCTTTATGCCATTTATTTCAGAGTTAAAATCCAACTCTTTATTGGGGTGATCTTCTTTAGGAGAGGGGAGCATAGAATCACAAGACTCTTCAATTTTATTACTTCTTAACGATTTAACACTCTTCTTTTTGGCAGGCTGCTCTATACCAACATTTTTGTTTTTATCAGGGGCAGAATTCTTGTTAGAATCAGCTGTAGATGGATCAGTAACTGTCATATTTACATTAGTGTCCACTTTTTTTTTTAGGATTGACTTTTTTGAAGCACTGGTTGTTTTTTTATTTGGCGATTTAATATCAGATCCCTCATTAAGAGGAGTTACTTCTAGTTTGCTAGATTGATTGTCTTTCTGCAGATAATTATTTGATTTTCTGTTAGCTTTATGTGAAATCTTACTCACTTTTCCCACAGACTTGTCAGCTTCCAACTTATACAGACCTTTATCTGAAGCATTTATTGATATGTTTTTACTAGTTTTAGTGCGCACCAATTTCTTTTTTTCACCATTTATTTTATTTGTTGATGAATCGTACAAACCAACATCTTGCTGACTTTTACCTTCAGTTATAAAATTTGGTGCTCCAGAAATTTCATTGTTAATCTTTGTCAAATCAATCTTCTGAAGAAGTACAAGAGGATTAAACAAAGGATTACTCTTAATGCTATCGTAGTCAAAAGTACCATTTTCTTCAGAGTTAAATGAATCAGAATTATTCACAGGATGAGAGTGTTGGTTAATTTCAAGGAATAAAGAGTTGTCCTTGGATTGGGAAGAAATATTGTTATCATAGTTTTGCTCTTTATTATGGGTATTAACTAAAGCATCATTTATAGCATTAACTGTTTCAGGAAAATTATGTTGATTTGGAAAGTCTTTTGAATTTGTATCAGTCCCACACTGAACAAGATTTTTTTCAGGTGACCCTCTTAAAGATCTCAGTTTATTAATCAACTCATTTTTTGAACATGTTTCCCACAACTTTAACATTTCTTGCTTAACGTCTTCTGGAATTTGTTCATAATTATCCATGATTTACTTAATGAAATTTGCATAACAATGGTAAAACTTCGAAATAACTGCTTAGCTTATTTAATTTAATTTATGCGTAACCGCTATAGGCTACCTATTTCTGTTTTTCGTAAAGACTGAAACAAAGAGGCTTGACAGCCACGTGATAAGTTATGCCCATTCTCAATGCATATGATTTTCGTACTGATCTCGAGGGAAAGTGGAAGGAGAACCTGATTGGTGAAATATACTTCCCTGCCAAAAACTGTGGTTCTCCTTTTCTTTTAACGAATCGAAGGTGCGTGAGTCACATGCAAAGTGAACGAACCTTAAGAGATACCTGTGAGTGCTTGTAATGGACAAAAATAAGCCAAATATTCGTTTTGTTTGTTTTCATCAACAACATTTTACATCCAGTTTACATTGTATTTTTCGCGTGCAGTTTTTTTTTTTTTTTATTAAGAGCAAAAATCTATGCATATTTATATTTTTGTTGAACGAAAAGGGTTATTTTCGTTATTGTTAATTTAAAAAATGTCTTCTATAGGTGTGGAAATAGCAAAACTTTCCAATCCAACTCCGCAATTTTCGGATATAGATGACCATGAGTATACAGGTAATATATTGAAATTTTGGAATATTTTTATAAAGGTTCATGTTTGCACTTTTTTGCCAGACGCCGGGGAAATTTCCTTATTGCGCCTCGGTTTTTAACTTAAAAAACATGTAGGCATGCCCGGGTTAACTACAAGTTGTACCTTTTGACACAGCCTTTTTTGTATTAATTTGTTTTTGGCGATTATTCTTACCAGGAATCTTGACCGTGGCAGAATCATCACTTCAAGAATCACAATCAAGTTATTTGGCTGCGGAAAGCAAAAGAAAAACTTAAAGAAAAAAAAACACAGAAGAAGTCCAACTTGAAGGGCACAACTCGTATCCAACCCAGTCAAACCTCTACATGTTCTTTTTAAAACTAATTTGCTAGTTTTGAAGGTATTAGTCGCCTTGGTTGTAGTTGGCACAACCCCATCTTCCCTGGCTATGAGTTTTGCCTTTTTAGTTAACTACATTATCTGATTTTTTTAAAGTTCCCTGCCTGCCATCACCTTCATGATTAAAGGGATACTTCCGTATCGTTATCTGTTAGAGCCAGTTACACTTTGCCAAGGTGCCAAATTTTAAACTTATTAATTAAAAACTTGTAGAGGTTTTCTTGGGATGGCTGCAAGTATTGTATTCTACAAGTATTCTCCTTTTTGATATTTTTATTAATTTCTTGCAGACCACTGCATGGAACTTGCCAAACTTGTTGATTTTTTTGGTTAAGATCATAAAACAGAAATCTTCCCTCAATTATTTTGATGCAAATAACAATACGGAAATACTTCATTTCAATATTTATTATAAAATCTCTCTATACAAGTGATTCATAAAATGACTACATTAGCTTTATCAAGAATGAATCTAACACATAATATCAACACTGAAATCTAGAATGAAAAAGGGATATTGCTATCTGCGAGATTTCTTAAAGGTAATTGAAGACAAATTGGCTTTAAGTAGAGGTGCACAACCCGCAAACCACGTGAGGACTGTTACTGTGCAGCCCTCGAGAGCTCTTCTGAATGATGTGAAAAAGCAAATGAAAAAAAATATCAAAAATTTTAGATCATAAATTTGATTTATTACTTTCTGATGCGCTGATTCTATCGTATATGCTTGTAAATATGTTTCCTGTCGGTTACTCTCTCCACCAGTTGCAAGACTCAGGTTGTAGACATGTTGTGAGTGTTGATAGATAAAGTTATTGCAATAAATTGTTCTGTGGTTGAAGACAAGCGTTTAAATAAAAGTTGATGACAATCTATTTAGCATATTATTTTCGATAAATGGATAGGCAATTACCTTTTCATTTGTAATAACTTGCTATCATAACTGCCACTATACTGTACAGGACTCATCTGTTCACTTACAGACAATATTTTAAAATGCTTTCTGTGGAATTCTTATATCACTTTCCACTATAGCCTTGATATATTATATAAATAATTCCGCATCCACTGACTCTTTGCTTTCCATTTTTAGTTTAATTTTTTTTTCTCTCCATAGAATCATTACCAGCCCAATTTGAAAACGAGCATAAAAACTTATTTCAAAGAAGCAAATTAAGAAGCAGAACAGCACCATTGCTAGAAGACATTGATGAAACCTACTCTGGACGAAAGGTTACAAGAAAATCTAAAGGGCTCGTATTTGAGAAAGGTGATATTTGCATTTTTTTACTTGATACTATTTATACAAATCTTGGTAAAATGAGCTTTTTTTAAAAAAAAAAAAAATAATGATAATAATTAAAAATATTGTACAGAAATGATTGTATATAACCAGGGTTGGCAGGTTTTTGACATGTGACAGTTTTTGACAGTTTAAACCGTCACGTCAAAAACCTCACTGTCAAAAATGTCGAAAATGTCAAAAACCTATATTCATATGTGAAATTTAATTAATACATAAAATTTATATATTTTTTATAAAGGATAGTGTTTCTAAATATGTTCTAGAAAAAATAAATTTAAAATTTTGAAGAAACACTTATATTTTGAATAGTAACCAAAATCTTGTACTTTTGAAAGCTCACATCTTTTGTAATATTATGTATTCATTTTCATGTGTTATTGAAAATCTGCAGTGATATTATTAAGAAATTTATTTATAACCAAATTTAG
>NC_092210.1:44445388-44484793 GCF_043381705.1 Parasteatoda tepidariorum | reverse complement strand
AAAAAAAAAAATTTTTTTTCAAAATATAAATATTTAAAAAAATTTTGTGCAAAATTTTTCTGCACATGCATTTGAATATAAATTTCTAAGATTTTAAATCTGTTATTTTACCTTAATTTTAATTAAAAAATATTTTAAAACCTGCTGATTACCTATAGTATAATTAAATTTCAATATAATGCATGGCAACTGTTGGTAGTTTTGAAGTTTATATATTTTTTTGGCAAACTTTAGTTGTTGACATTTTTGACGGTTTAAACCAGTATTATACCCTTGTCATGTCAAAAACCACTTTTTGACGTCAAAAACCCAACCCTGTATATAACGAAATTAATTAGAATTATCTTTTTTCCAGCCTCATTTACAATAAAAGCTGCAATTCCATACTTTAGCTAACTGGAATATTTAGCAATCTTCATTACTTTTTTTTATTTAACTCGGCAATTTATTTCTTCTTCTTTCCCAATTAATCTTTACTTGCTTTTGTTTCCAATAAATGCGATTAAAGATTATATTAAATTGCAGATGAAACATAATATGAAATATTTGTTTTATATTAGTTTAGTGTTATACTAATTATTTTTCATTATTTACTGTTTCCTGGCAAACCTACTTTATTTGCTAATGTTGTGCATTTTGTTTCATAACACAAGTAGTCTAAAAGAACTTAGATTGATTATATACATGCTCAAATGACATGTGTTAAGAATATTTATTTTGGATTTATGATTACTTTTCTTATTAATTACATTCATTTATGTTTCTTTCTCAAAAGGAAATGTTAATGAATCGAAAGTAAAAATTGAATCAGAATTCTCAGAATCTGATTCAGACATAGATGAGGATGAAGTTTCAGATGAAGATGATGGATTGAGTGAAGATGGCATTGCCAGTTTTAAAAAGGATTTGGAGAATAAATCATCTAGGTAATTTCTAAAAATTTTCACAAACAAAATGGGATCAAAATTAATAGTTTTAGAAAATAAATATAAGTAGTTCAATTTGCAATATTAGAACAACTAAATATAAAAGAAATAATCTTTTAAATAATAAGCATTTTACTGAAACAGTATTATGTAAAAATGTAAATATCATGAAACTTACTTTTTTTGTCTCTTTGATACTGGATATTTTATTAGTTCTATACTACATTGTTTTTATATATGGCTTTACTCTTTCTGACAAAGTCATTTTTCTGTATGTTAAGCAAATTTTAGTTTTAAGAAATAGTGTATGCGCAAAGGCTTTTAAATTGATCAAAACACACTTTATTGTTTGGTTTTAAATTAGTCTGTCATATTGTATTGGATCAGTGGGTTTTGGTAACTTTAATAAGGCCAAGGTAACTTTTTTAGAACATAAATATATATAATGTATTTAATAATATAATGTGTATATATATGTATATGTATAAATGTAATGTATTTAAATATATATAGTATATGTATAACATATTTAAATTAAACAATCAAATTATTAATTTTTCAATCAATTTTTATCTTGAAGATTATTGTTATAATTTCCTAGCTTGTGATTATGACATTTTTAGTTACACTTTTGTAAGCATTTTTTGTTTGTTTGTTTATATATATAAAATCTATATTCTAGAATGAGAGTGCAAATAAATTATTATAATGTATGTATTTGTAGTAAAAATCAATTACTTCAAGGTAAAAATATGTATTATAAAGAACTAACACATTGGCTATAAACCCATTAAATAGTTTCCGCTGTCAATTAAATTTTTATAAAATTATAAGCATTGTTAAAAAATATTAATTCTTCAAATGATGCATGCATACTGGACTTCTTTGTGCCTAGCTATCTACTAACTATTCTAGTCGCTTGATCTGTAACAAGAATTTCTTTAAGTGTCCTGTGTTAAGTATGGAAAAGAAGGAAATGCAACTTATTGTGAATAAAGCTAGTCTTTTAGAATTTTCTCTTATACAAATGAGCAATCTTATCAAAGCAGATGAAGGTTTTGCATTAATAATGTCAATTTTTCATTACTTTCTTGATAAAAACAGTCTAAAATGATGAGATCTAAATGATGAGCACGCTGTCGTGAACTGCCGATGATCACATATAAACAACAGTGTGAGATTCCAAGAAAACATTCGTATGTATCGTATCGATAATGCGGGGGGAAATTTTGCTCGGTTCTCCCGCCATTTTTAACTAAAATGATATGAAAAAAAAGCGGAAATTGGACTCATCCTTGAAGTTGAGTAGAGGAAAATGTGAGGAAGGGGAAATTCCCCCCCCCCCCGTTTACCCAGAGAAACGTCGTTTCTTCCGCGACCTTGACAATTTTAGATCTTTATTTTCTCCTTTAGGCCGTTAATCAAACTCAAAGGAGTGGCACGCTGATTTCGTCTTCTGTTTGATTTACGGGGGGGGGGATGTATTGCACATGCATATCAGTGAACAGAAGATGAAGGAGAGAAATATATTTATCTATTTGACATCGATTAATAAAAGTAAAATATTTTTCTTTCGAATAAATTCTGATTCTTTGGAAGTGTGGTATCATTTGCAAGTTTTTCTTGATGTGGAATCACACCTGCTTTAATTAAAAATCATGTTTTTATAATAAAAAAAATAAAAGGAGTATTGTTTATTATTTTAAACATGCAATTATTTTATGAAGCAGATTGCAGTTTTGTTTGTCTGATTCCACTACGTTTGATTTTTTTTCTTTTTTTTTTTTCCTTTTCATGATAAATTTTGCACTCGATAAATTATTTTTATTCCTAAATTTCATCATTAGGTTTTGTTTTTAATTCCGTTATACATTAATATTGCCATATTAAAATAACGTGATTTCGGACGTATAGTCCGCGGACTATCTGACGATTTTGGAAATTTCTTTTATATGTAATCGGTCCTGCGGACTATACGTGTGAAATTACGGTACGCCGGAATCCTTTAATATCAAGATTCATATTCGTGCGATTTTAATATCGAACATTGATTTGTGGACATTCTATTAAACCACAATGTTCTATTGAACATTGTGGTTTAAATTATTCATTGTGAATCGTATTCAGGCAATTTAAAAATCTTACATTTCGATTCGTATTCACAGGATTTAAAAATCCAACATCGCAATTTGTGTTTGCACGTTTTTGAAATCAATATCGCAATTCGTATTCACTCGAGTTTAAAATCCAATGTTGGTAGTTGTATTCACAGGATCTAAAAATCCTACACTGTGATTCGTATTTACACTTTAAAAATCTGATATTTCAATTTGTAATATCACCTTCCTAAATCCAGTGCTTGCGATTCATATAAATATTCACACAATTTTAAAACCTAGTATCGTGATATGTGATTTTGCTTTCTTAAAATCTGATATCGCAGTTCTTGTACGACTGTTTTATTGAAAGGTAATTCAATTATAAATCTTAGTTCAAAAAATTACATTAAATATGAAGAGTAACTAAATTGATATCTTCTTATCGAGTTTTTGCTCATAAAATTTTCAGGGTTTTTGACTTCCTGTCACAATCACCCCTGATTGATGTTATCTTTAAAATATTTGACAAAACTTTATCATTTATAGCTTACCTTTAAATAATGACTTCTGCTAAGCCAATGAGAAAATTCAATTTCTTAAATGTCACTGAAATTATAAAACAGAAAATCAGGCTTCATCATTTGCTTACAATCGTACTCATTTAGCTTCTTGTTGAATTTCGTATTCTTAGAGTCTATCATTTACCCGTAATCTGATATGCAGACACATACACACACAAATTATTTTTTATATGAATAGATTCAAATTTCTCTTCCCCTAATTTACATCATCTGAATACATTTAAATTTATTTTATGATGAAATTAAATTAGCAGAAAGTAATACTGATATTCTAGGAATAGAAAAACATTATAAAAATATTAATAATAAATAAAAGTTTATCAGAATCATTGCTTATATAAATACTAAAGAAAAGAGGAAATATAACAAGAAATTATAGTATGTGTTCATGAAATATGTATTAAAGGGAATCAAAGGAAATTATTTTCTAGTGTTACAAAAATATATTTTTTTAAAATTTCTTTACTCTTAATTAACAAAGGTTTCAATTCTTAATTAAAATTTGTTTCACAACAGTGCAAAACAGTTCTCCTTTCTTGACATTCAGCTCTATATGCTATCTACTGAATATTTATTGTTCTTTCTTTTATTTTTGTTCAAGGTATCATTGATTGTATTATAATTAGTTTACTTTAAAGAATCTTTTTGCAGTCACTAATGAAAAGTCCCATGCGAGTTTGTTTTTTATACTTTTATTTAATATAACAAATTATTTTTAAGCACTAACATTTTACACATTTTAACACAGTCATTTTTAAAGCACCTCTAAATGTATAATGACTTTGTCTCTAAGCAAAATCATTAAAATGCATTAAGAAGGAAAGACATTGTTGCTGAATTTGGTATTGATCCACACACACTTTTGACAATTTCAAAATTTGTTTAAAAATGAAATGCTCGAAGATAAAGAGTAATCCGGTGAAGTAAACAAAGAAAAGAAAATGATGAGCGAATTACTTTTTTTTAAAAATGAAGGGGAAAAAATTTAGTGAGCAAAATGCTATAAAGGAAAAAAATGAAGGAAAATCTAATAAGCAAAATTGATATAAAAATAAATTATAAACAAATAAACAGTATGAATCAACTAGTGGTATTCGTTCATCGAATTCTATCACAGATAAAATTCTGGAAGGGGAGTAATGTGGTGTAACTACCACTACAAATATTGAATACCAATTCACTAGTATATCAGACATGTTAACTTGATTCCATCTTGAGGTACCTTTTGATAGATGAAGTTTGACATAGTCGATAATTAATTCCCCTCAAAGTAATATATATATTTCATTATACCTTTTTTGTGTTTCTTCCTTGTATTGGGCTGCCCCTTCTTGACTGATGGGGTTATTTGCGAGGGAAAAAAAAGTTAAAATGACAAATTTTATTTAATTTTCAGTAAGACCAATTTTCAACAGTTATTTTTGGTTATTATGCTTTGAGTTTTGAAAGTTTTGTTATACTATTATTTCATTAAACTTAAAAATGTAACTGTAATTACTATGCCATTAACAACACTAATAAGCTTTATTTTATTTTTTGCTAGTTCATATTTAATTTTGCTATGAACTTCCAATGCAGTTTAGATTTTAATCTAGTCAGTTTACTTAAAACAGGTTAATTTGCTGATTATATTTAAAAATGAAGGTAAATTCCTAGGAAAAATAACTTATTAAATCACTCATATATTGTTATCTTTTTTTTTTTTTTTTTAGTGAAGCAGAAGAAAGCACTGATCAAGGCTCTGATTCTGAATCTGAAGAAGCTGAAAAAGGTTTACTACTATGTTTTAATATATCTTAATAACTGTTTTTATTTTATTTAAAGAAGTTCTTTATAACAAAAATCTTGAAATTTAAGGATTTCTGTTTTATAGAATTTTGTGTGGTATAGAACTTTTCACATATATTTAAACTTACCTACAAAAATGTATCAATTCAGTCTGAAACAGTTAAAATGCTATTAATTAGCTTTTATATGCAAATATTTAAAAACACAAAACTGAAGTATTTATTATTACAAACAATGAAACTTTATTAAACATTAGATCTAATAAAAATTTATCAATTTTAATTTGCTCAGCTTTTGAAATTATAACCTTTTAGCATATAATCGAACAAATACTGTAAAAAAGTACTTGTTCTTGTTTAGTTAAAGTTAGAAATTTCTTAAATGCAATTTTTATTGTTTACTCTTGCAAAGTTAATTTAGTATATTAAGAATTGTGGTTTATAGGATTGAATTAAATACATATCTTATTATATTTATTTATTTTTTACTGAGTAAATATCTTATTGTCTTTTAATAGATGACATGGTATCACAATTTGCTAATATAGATGTGAATAGTGAAATTGAAAAAGGAAATGCAATTAAGGCACAGCAAGGTAAGATTTATTTATTTCAATCAGTTATTTAGTGAAATGCTTTATAAATTCCAAAAATATAATTAGAAACCCCCCCCTTCCCCCCCCCCCCCTCTAAATAATTAAAATCACGTTCCATTAAATTTTAAATTTAAAGAGTGATACAAATTCTTTTTCAGAACCGATTTTAAAAAATTACAGTATTTAATAGTGTTTTTTTACTTTTATTCATTTAAATATATTTTTTTAACTGCATATTAAAATCCTTTTGAAATACTGTAAGATACTGATAAAGTGTCTCCTTAATTTTGGCGAAAATCGCAACGATGTAGAGAAGGAAAGACAAATAAACAGTCCTGAAGAAAATTCATAGCGCCATTATAAAGAAATCAACTATGTTTGCATAGTTAAATATGAATCACAAAAAGTAAACAAAGTAAAAATAATTATAACAAAAGGAATTAAATATGAATTTTAATTCGTAAATCTGATTTTCCTTCTACAGCAATCCTTTATTTCTAAATCTTGGTACTTGCAAATGAGTAAAAAATAAAAATTCATCAAGAAAAATGAAAAATATGGATAGCAAAATATTTAATAAAAAGAAAAATAATTATTTATATTAATCAGAATCCAAAAATTCATTGAAAGAAATATCTGAGTCATTACCCAAAATAAGGGCAACACACTCTTCATTCAATTCATCAGTAATATTATTGTCGATAGATTCAACATTAATTTCTGCTAATTAGAAATGAAAAGGCTCATCTTCGCTTCCATCTAATGCGTTGGAAATGCCACAACACTGAAATGAGTTTGAGATAGCCTCTTCAGAGAGAGTGGCTCTCCTCCCAAGTGGCCGACACAAAACCAATCAAATTTGACCCAGTTGTTCTTTTTGAATTCCTGGCCAGGGTCTTTTGTTTATTCTTAATGAAGAGCACCCATTCTCTTCTTAATGCATTTTTAAAGAGCGCCATCTAACAAGCATTCTGCTTGTGTGCCCTGCTGGAATTGAAACTATCTGTGTGCTAGGGATTAAGGCCCAACCCAATATAATTAATCTCAAAACGTCATCCTCATTTGGACTCCAAATCCTCCTTAGCCAACTTTCCATAAGGTTAACCATTATCCATCCGTTGACAGAGCAGGCAACCTTAACGTTGTCTGGTATTTTTAGGCAACTCTAGGTAACAGTTACTCCTTTTTACTCCATATCTCTTCCCAGCCCCTTCTATTCACATTTTTTTTCTCCCTTTCAAGACACTTCTGAAAGTGACGCCCTATTCCTTTTACTCAATCTTTCTCGTTCAATTCTCCCATCTCCCACCCCACTTAAAAATTGGAGAGCCTTGCCATACATACCAATCTAAGTGACCCTGACCTACATGCAGCAGAGAGAAAATGTTGATCACTTGTGCATGAGATTGCTTCCCCCTCATTTCCCACCCTTTACTAACACCTACACTTTTGTTAGCAATCATCAATTCAGTTCATATGATTAATTAATCATCTTCCTTTTCCTCCCCCCATTCTTTGCTCATTCATGGTATAACATTATACTTCTACCCTCAATATCAGGATAACTATTCATTAGAAGCAAATTGATAAAAAGTTCTTAAAATAAGAACTTTTAAATTGTGTTTCTATGAAGGGGTTGCTTTTTTGGCACTGATTGACAATCAGTATTTGTGTGAAATTACAGAGGGGCACTTTCTGGAGTTGGAGCATTTTATCAATATTTTACTGTAGAACCTTGATGATTTGGGGTTGAACTTACTTTTGATTTTAGAGGTTCATCTTCCTAATCGTCTACTTTTATCAATAAATCATTGAACATTAAGACTAATAATGTATTTCCTTTCGGTTATAGTTGGAGACATAATAGTCAAATAAATAAACAGCTATGGTGAAAAACTATCAGATTCCGTTCGCATGAAACAGCCAACTTTAGTTTATTGCTCGCACAAGAAATGGTCAATTCTTTGAGTATTTTTGATACTGCAAAAATCCTATGTGTAAAATTGTCACCCTTCTTCATCTAATTAATCAGTGATACAGCTGTAAAATTGCTATATGAGGTTCAATATATATGTTGTTGGAGAAATTTTTAAATTTGACAAAAAGTTTTTGCTCTGGATGAAAAGAGGCTCTAGTTAATTAGTAAGATTTGACGCTAACTATATGCTGCAGAATCTTAAAAACTAATTACAAATTATTAATCTTGTTTCTTTAGTCTCAGTAGTTCTTTAGAAACCAAAAGAAAAGCTTTTTTTAACCCTTTTATTTAAAATGGGAGTGGCCATCTTATTCACCAAACTTGAATCCGATGGGATCTTCTGTTTCGTCCATCGTTTGGACTAGGCTATGTCATACCTGCCATGTCTCCTGTTTTTTAACGAAATCTCCTGTTTTTTTTAACAAAGTCTTCTGTTTTATAACAAAGTCTTTTACACCTATCTCCTGTTTACCCGTATATTCTCGAATTTCACCGTGTTTGTGGAAGAAATTTAACAAAAAAAGAGTTTGGTGATAAAATATCTGCTGGTGGCCAAAATACTTAATTTATTTCTCAACAGATGGTGTTATTGCCAGTATTGATGTTGGGTGTTAATTTAAGTAATTATAAATACTGGTTTTAAAAAAATCTTCTTTAGAGTTATATTTATTTACATATTTTTTTCTTCACTAAATGTAAGTATTTACATATCATTTCTAATTTTGAATTTCTCTTTTTGACTTACATGATTATGCATGATATATCAAAACCTTACTTTTAGCCTAAGAAATTTCTCTAGTAAAATCTCTGTTATTTTATTTTGCCAATGTTGGCTGGTATGCTTTGTGATAAACCTTAGTAGACTTAATCATCTTCAAAAAAATCTTTGTGCTAGCAATGGGGAAAAAATCAGCATAAGGTTAATTTAAAAATTCAATAAATATGAGTAGTATTTGTTCATGTTAAATTGGACGTATAGTTCATGTGATTTGCAATAGTATTTTACTTTGTATTTGTCATAGTAATTCCTTGTCACCTGTATAATGGAAAAGGGAGAAAAGAAAAGGTACTTTTGTGTCAGCTCAACAGCCTGTCCAGGGCAAATTTACTACCGTTTAGTGGTTCCTTCACTAATTCAACTTTAGGAAAAACTGCTGTTTCACAAAATACTTTTAAAAAAGCATGTTCTAAGATTTTCCTCTCCGCCTCTTAACATTTTGTTTTTGTATCCCCCTTAAAAAAAACAATAAATCCCGGGTTAATTACACATTTCGACTTTCTATTGAACTGTCCTGTGGATTGCCATTCTGGCGTAGTAGAAGAATTCGCTTTCCACCCAGCTTGTAAGAAGAGCTCTTTTCCTCCCCATGCCTGGCTGAGAGCATGGTGGAATCCCAAAGCGCCACGGGATAAAAGCATCAGCCGCTTTGTTCCTTAATTGAGGTGGAAGAAACTGCACTAGTACCATGCAACTACTGTTCTCATTGCAATCTATGGAAAAGTTGAGTTCACCAGCTGTTTTCTACGAATAGGTAGCATGTGCTTGGTCAGATTGTGCAGTGATGTAAACCTAACTGGTTGCTTACGTCATATCAAAGCAAGCTTTTAAAATAAAACGAGGAGGCATTCCCTCTTATAAGATTTACAGTAAGTCGAAATTCGAACATTATTCTAAACATTCAAACACTATCTTAAACGTTATTCTAAATTTATTCTAACAGGCCTTTATTTTTTTAGGAAACATTTTTTTCTCTGTGAAACTTTTTTTGTGACTTAGTCAAAATTGTTCTCATAATGAAAATAACTTTTAGTGCTTATACTGTTAAGTGCATGTTTTTATTAAATTGAAGTTGAAATTTAACTATGGACAATAATTTTTTTATTTGGATAAAATTTTAAGTTCTAAATTTTACCACAGCAAAATTATTTTTGAATACATGGGGGGAAATATATAGAAACTTACTAGTCAAATGATTTTTATTTGCAAAGTGACAATTTTTGAAAATATTTTCTTACTTTACCGTATTTTGTGTTAATTAATACAAATTTTAATTAATTTTTAATTTTCACAAATTATGTCTACATTTTTACGAAATAGGTACCTCTCAAAAAAGCCTAGACAGACCCATGGTCAACTCCACTTGATGGAGTTATTCCGATAAAAGAATTTCTGATAGCCAATAGTTCAAGTTAGTTTTTTTTAATTAATAAATATATAATTTCATTTTTTTTTCCAGAAATATGGAATAAACTCTGTGAATGCAGGATAAAATTACAAAAGCTATTAATTGTTTCAAATAAGTTACCTCAAACAAGCAGCTGGCTTTCAATCAGAAATAAAATTGGAGAAGAAGTGCCTGACATTGTTTCTAAAGGTAATCTATTTTTATGAACATAAGTAAAGGGATTCACTTTTGAGTGATAATTTGCTGTAGATGTATTTTTTTAGTTCTTGTATCCCTTAAATGAATGAAGGGAAAGATATAACTCTTATGATAAACACACACATACCCATGGAAGAAATAATTTGGGAAATCTAGAGAAATCATAATAAGTACAAGATGCTCATATATAGATGTTATATGAAAATGGGTGTTAACAAAAAGGGAAAGGAACAAAAAAGAAGTACTCGTTATTTTAAAAAATTATTGCATTTAGAAAACTTTACAAGTTAAGAGAAGAAAAACATTTCTAAAAATACAAAATTTGCATATTTATTTTTGAATATTTCTTCAACTTTAACTGACAAAATTTTGGTTTATGGTTAAGAGTTAAGAATGATTAAAAGGTTGTGATTTTTTGTTCTATTCCAGCTCTCAGCTGTTTTTTTAGTTCTATGCAACATTAGTTGGATATAAAAGAATCGTCTTCACCCTCATCTTCGCCATCACTTTTTTGCTTCTTTATTTCTGGATGCAACATCATCTGAATTATTTCAGAATACGTCATTTCATTTACAATTAGAACAGCATTATCAATAGCTAAATAAAAAGTTTCAAATTGCTTAAAATTTTGCAACTTAAATATTATATGAATTTCAAATTAAATTTTTGATTGTTTAATATGCAGATGAATCTATCAAATTAATCAATGAAGAAAAATGAAGTATCTTATGAATCTATCAAATTAATCTAAGAAGAAAAGTTTTTATATATAATGTTTCAAACTTTTTGTGGTTTACATTTCCAATTTTTTTACTCTTAAGCCTGTGAAAATGATAAAATTTATTTTCAAGGTGTTAATTTACTTTTAATAATTTTACGATGTTATACTATCTACTTTCACATAACGTAACTTTTTTCAAAGTCTTAATGCTTGCACATTAATTGTTTAATTTTAATATTTCTTTTTATGTGGTTTTTTAAATTATAGTATTATAGCTTTATGAAATTATTAAACATAATTAAATATATTTTATTTTATGTTTTCTTATCGAATTTTGGTTTAATTTAGGTAATGATTCTGTAAAGTCTCTTTTAAATAGTTTGATGCATCTGAAACAAGAACTTGGTCAAAGCACAGAAAAAGAAATTGAAAGGTTTGTCAGTATTTAATATTGAATAAAATAAAATAAAACATTGTTTAATATTTACCTCAAAATATATATAATATTTTGTGCATATATATGTCATACATTGTCAGTTATTTAGAAATAATAGTGCCAATCATGGTGAACAGGTTTAGAACGAGAAAAGGTTTGTAGCTTGTAACAAGATACTGTAGCTTTTTATTCTTAAATAATTTACTCTCAGCTTATGCATGCAAAAGCTTATATTCAAGATAATCAAACTCATTTATTGCAAGTCTATGTTGAGTTCTCAGATTGATATGTTAGACAAAAAGTAATGAAAATAATGTTGTTGTTTTTTTATTTGGTGAAAATAGTGTATTAGTAATATTCTTTGTGAAAAGTGCTGTCCAAAAATTTTTTTTTTCTAAAGAATTATCTTAGGACAACCCAATAAATTATACTTTTTTTAAAATTAATTGGAGAGATCTGTGTGTGTATGAACTGGCATAGCTGCAAACTATTGTAGCTAACCCGGGAAATGTTCGACTTTTTGACAACTCTGATTTTTCTTCCTTTTTTCATCTTGTTGTTAAATCCGACACAGCTGCACTGCTACTTTAACTAGCATCAAAAAGCTAGTGCATCTAAGGCACTAATCAAATTCCCTGAATCTTTCAATCGCATGATCAACCAAGCGCATATAAAAACAAGTTATAATATTTTCTCAGTGAAGATCAAGGTGAAAGCGAATCATTCCACACCAGCATAATATTTTATCAAACATTCGAATCTAAAAGGTAACTTAGTATATGTTTATTTTGTTTTCATTTGTAGCTGTGCGTTTGTTCGTACTTGTTACAATGTCAAAAAATACTTGCTATTAACAAAATTTTAAAGATAGTTAGTCAAGAGTATTTGATTTTATTCTAAAATCAACAAAAGGTAGCAATTTTGTGTTCTGGGTCGATCAGTTTCTCGATTTCCCGCGGTGAAGGTACTGATATTATAGTTCACGTCAGTACAAAAAGAAAAAACGAAGGAAATTTTGTTGCTATTCAGAATAATAAAAGTCTGGAAAATAATAATAAAGCTGTTACTAAGGCTGAATGTTTATTTACAGCATTCATTATTAATCATAATTTTTCAATTAGTTGTGCCAACGATTCTTGGCAGTTATTGCAACAACACAAAAATGTTTCCAGACTCAAAAATTTGTAAAAGTTATGGGTGCAGAAGAGCAAAAACATCAGCAATTGGGTGTGGAATTACATCATTCAAGTGTATGTGTCTTATTGTCGTTGCCATTGTTAATAGGAGATTCTACTGGTGTGGATATTTTAATTTTAACTAACTTAAAATCACTTGAAATACCAATTGCTAATTGCATCACATTAAGTTGTGTCAATGCACGTTGGTGGGGGAACAAAACTTAGGTGTGACATGTATTACGGGAAGGGAATAAAAATATAGCATTGCTAGGTTGTTGTTACCATTTTCTAAACTAAACTGCAGGGAAATATTTAGCAATATTTCCTTTTAGGATTAACAAGCTTCTCATTGATGTGTACTATCTCGAGAAAAATTCTAAAAAGAAAGATTAACTTAAAGGAGTTTCAAGAATTGCATGACACTAAAATAAAAAAAAATAATAATAAATATTGAGGCACGCTTTTACTTGTTTTCTGTCGGTCGATAAAGTCTCACAAAACAGTGGCAAACACTAATGGGTTTTTTTAAAGATTGACCAGTAGTTCATCTTTATCTGTCTATAAAATTCCTAAAAAATGTCAAAATGAAAGTTCTAAATATATTAAATCTTCAAGCTGCATATCTACAGTTTTCAAGTAAGTACAAGGAGTCGATGAGATATGTAATTTTGAAAAAGGATCTTCTGGTATCCTTATTCGAGAAGAGAGGATTTTTTATTTTCTTTCAAATAATTTAAATACGGCTGATTGTTTATTTCTTTTGAATGTTCTCTATTTATTTGGCACTCTTAACACTATTTCACCTCAAATTCATGTTCTTAGGTCAGTCCAAGTTTTATGAAGGATAATATTCTTATATTTGTTAAACCTAGTATTTTACAGGTTTTTTATTTGGGTGGGAACTACAATATTCCTTGTTATCAGAAAAACAACTTGGATTTGATTGTTGGCAATTCTGCTGTAGAACTAGTGGAAACACTCCCAGATTGTGTTTAAGTTGTCAAAAAATATTTCTGTACAATATGTGATTATATGTGGTTAAAATTTCCTCTTCAAAATTAGATTTTGTGCCATGCTGATAGTAGAAATGGTCGTGATGCTTCATTTACTAACATAAAATTTTTTCATTGAAAGATATTCTATTGTGTTGTTAGCAACTGATGAGGAAAAGTAGTTAGCTATGTATAAATTGCAACTAGTCAATTCAAATTCAGAAATTCAAATCAATTCAAATTCAGTCAATTCAAATTCAGATAATAGAATCAGTTAAAGAAGAGAAAATGAACTGGCACTGGACATGAGTAGGCCAAAAAAGTGTTTTAAAGTGTAATTTCATTACCAGTTTTTTTTAAAAAGAATTCAAATGCTTGCACTTATCAATGGTTAAAAAACTACTGCAAATTTTTAAAAATTTTGTATTTGTCATACATAATCTGTAATTCTGTGTGCCTGTTTTTTTTTAACTCTTTTAATTGTTATTTACTTTAAATTTTACAAAAATGTATTAAATGTTTGTTTAGTGGTTTAAAATTCATTTTATGTACCATATTACATTTAGTTAAATATGGAAATTATTTGAGTTATTTTATTAATTATCTATTTTTTAATCAATTTTAATGATGCTCACAGGAACACTGTGAGTTAGCTTTTAAAATCTTCCTTTTTTAAAAAAAATCCATTGTTTACAGTTATAAATTAGTGCTATGGAAAAAAAAAATTTTTTTCCTTTAAGAGTTAGCATCATAATATAAAATATTGATAAAACAACCTACAAATTAAGAGTATCTGAAACTATAAATTTTATTTATGATTGTTTTCTAGAAAAAATTTTTTAAACTAAAATACATTGTCAGTTTTCCTAAATTAATTTAAATTTTAGTAAATAATTTGAAAAATAAAAATTTCAGTAAAAAATCTCACAAAAATAAGCATTAAAGTAAATAATTATTTGACCTTGATATTGTAGTTTTCATTTTCAGCATGCAGTATGACCTAGATTTCATTTGTTGAGATTTAAATTGAGGTAATATTATAATAATTTTCCCCCTCTAGAAATAAGCTTTTATATATTGGTATGTTGTCTAATACTGTTATTATTTTTCTATTTATTTGCTTTTTCGTAAAATTTTTCTATCCATTACTGATTTGGCTTCTATCTATTTACATAATTTTCAACAACTGATGTTTCTAATAGGTATTCAATTATTTTTTAAGTCCCGAAGGAGTTTAAACTTTACTTTATGAACAACTAAAGTTATACTTTTTTTTGTGAAACATTTATATTGTTATTATTTTTTGTGTGATTTTTCTCAACTTTTTCTATTTTCTCTCTGAATGAGACTTTTTGTTAAGATTTAGTTTGTTTTTGATCTTGTGTTATCAATTCTCTATTATAACTTGAACTATATTGTTCTCTTAGTGTTGAAGAAATGGAAATTCCATCTGATAGCGATGAAGAACATGAAACTCAAGAAGTTACTGAAGGAGAAACTAACATGAAAAAAGGTGTCAAAAGAAAATATAAAAACGAAAATTATAGTGACATTCTATCTAAACAGTTTGAAATAGAAAAAGCATTCAGGTAAGTGTGAAAGGAAACTATTTAGCATATCAGTAACAACAGATTTCAGTTTTAATTATTTTTTGTATTTTGTTGTAGAGTTATTTCAAAAGATGGAAATTGTATTCGGCCATAAAATCATTTAGAAGCTTCACTTCCCTACATATCGAAAATATTCTAAAATTTATTCTACATTGTGTTAATTAATTAACTATTTGATTCAGAAGTTGATCGTATGTTAAAGGTAGATTTGTAAAAAAAACAATTTTAATTTTTGTAACAAAATGACATAAATTTTTATGGAAAATTAATCTATTTTCAATACGATGAAACAAAATATTAATTAAGAACCCTGAAGCCTCTTATATTTTATTTAAATAAATGTTTTAAGGATAATAAATTAATAATAGTTTTTGAATTTTAATCATTTTTAACCCTATAAACTTACTTTAAATCAAAGTATTTAGTATTTCTTCAAATCAAACATATTTACACATATCAACATATTATACATATCATATATCAACATATATTATAACATATATCAACATATTTTTTAATATTGGATAGATTTTTGTATTATGTAATGCAATAAAAAAACATGAATATTTCAATTTATCTGAATTTTTTTTCCTGATAAATTGATTCTGCTTCTGTTTTATTTTCTAAATAATCAGTTTTGCAGTTTCTAATTTTAAACATTTAAAAGTACTTAATTTTATGCAAATATATTACAAGGTTAACTAATAAAAAAAATTTCGTGCCTAGAACAATGATGTTTATATAACAATTACTACCTACGATACTTTGGCATGTGCTCTTTTTTTGGTCAATCTGCTGTGCATGTGGCCCTTCACTCAAAAAAGTTGTACACCCGTCTATTCACAAAGCTAATCTTCAAACTTTTGGCATGGTTAGAAATATATAGAAAAAGAAAGTAACTCTTTGCTATAAAAAAAACCCGTATAAAACTCTATTAGTGTCTTTTAATGTAATGTTTCATATAAATTTAGCTGGCAATGGTAATGTGCTATTTTATCAATTTATTTAGAGTTTGGTGTTCTGATAACATTGCACACATTTTGTTCTTTTTCATAACAGACATGATACGCCATGTGACAGAATAGATAATGTCTCAAAGTGAAATTCTGTCACTGCAGCTAATAATTATGAATTGCAGAAGTACTTTTTCATATACAGTCAACCCCACTTAAAGGAATGCCATTGGTTCCAGCCAAATCTATGCAATTAAGCGGGTTATTCGATTCAATCTTCGATTCAATATTCAATCTTAAATTCTATATTTTTGCAAAATTTTACTTTTATGATCAATAAATAATCATAATTAAAACTGTATATGTTAGTACCATAAAATATGAATGTCATTTAAGGTTACATAAAAATAAATTAATGTTAGAGAAAAGTAAAATATAGGTACTAAAACATTATTTGATCCCTTCCGAAAAAGATTATAATTGAAGATTGTTTTTATACCCGTTTTAATTCTTCAATTTATCAAAATTAGATATTCCCTTTCAGTTTCTACTAAGACTTTGATGACTTGTGTATTCCTTTCAAATATATTCAGAATTTTCATTTTTACTTATTTATTATTTTCTAATCCTCGAAACTCGAATTAATGCCCTATTTTACAATAGCTTGGGAGTTTCTGAAACTTATTGTTTCCAAGATTCATTTTTTTCCCCTTCGATTAATTCAAATCATTCCTTTTTGTGCACAACTTGCAACCATTATTCACTGAAATAAGCAATGATTATTCTACTTAAGAGAAAGACACATTGTACACTAATGTGTTAGATTTTTGAAACTTTTTCTTTTCAAAGCTCATAGCGCAGCAAGAGGGGACCACAAGTCTTGACCAAAAAACAATCTGTATTTTTTTATGTTCTAAATGATGTGTGAGTGAAGTAACTCAACGAGGGATAAAACCCCCTTCGTTTACTTCAATGTATAATAAGCAGCAAGATTTTATTAATTCTTCAACTTTACCCCTAACACCTCTTTAGACCAAGCAATGAACATGATGTCCCTTTTGAAGTAATCATCTATTAACTAAAAAACAGAAATTCCTTTTTAAATGGTGAAACATTTCTCAAAAAAAAATTTTTTTTTTTCATTTCAGTACCACTATTTTATGCAATTAGGCGAGGACAAAAAACAACAAATATTCTTTTAAACGAGAGGTTTAACATTGACTTTATATAAAATGAGTTGGTTCTATTAAATTTTTATTCGTATAAGCTGGTTATTCGATTATCCGATATGCGAATAAGTGGGGACGACTGTGCCTGCTTACTACAGTTTCTTCCGAAACCAAGTATCAGGGCATTTGGTAATTGCAAGAACTTCATGTTAAATTCTCAATGCTGTTTAGATCAGATAACAACTGTCACAAAACATTCTGCTTTAATAGGGAGGCATATTACAAATAACTCATAAAGCTGACCCGTCGAAGTAGGTGCATTGTCTTTGCTTTTAGAAATGTAATTTGTGTATCAAAAGTAGATTTGGAGTTTTCTTTTTTTCTTCTTTATAAAGTTTACTAATGTCCACTTTTGGAGAGATATTCTATTCACTGAGCGAGTGTGACAGAAATTCTATATATTTCTCTAAAAAGAATTTTTATGTTCAATTATTGGTTTTTAAATGTAAATTATTCCTCTTCTTTTTTTGGTTTTCTCACCATTAATTAATCAAAAAGTTATAGAGAACAGAATCCAGTTGATAAACGAATTCTTCAATTACAGCTTATCTTGGCACTATAGAAATAAAATAAACAGTAATTATCTATTTTTAAAATTGTTTGTTTGGTCTACCACATTTTATGCTGTTTTGAAATACTGTCTCTATTTAATTCTTTTTTGACGAATTTTTGTTTAACAAAGAGCGGTCTCCCTTTATTGATTACTTACTCTTTCAAAATTTAAAACTTTTTTTTTACATTCATAACTTTTTAGGCATTTAATTCATATATTCTTACATCCAGTTTTGTGTGAATTTGGTTTTATTTATTTGTCTGATAAGTGTAATTAAATTTCAAAAAGTAATATTAAAAGAAATCAACTATGAAACAAAATATATGGATTGCTTTGTTCCNAAAATTATAGACATATGAAAAAAAAGGGGGGAATAATAAGTAAAAAAATAACAAACAACAGTTTAAAAAAAAAACATGAAATTTTATTTAAAAAAACCGGGGAAAAAAAGATATAATCTTTTCATCAGCCTACACGATTATATCCGCAAAACAGAGTGCTTTCTGATATTGTATCATATACGTATATATATATATATATTTCTTTCAGAAACAGTATAATTCAAAAATGGGATGAAAAAGTTCGACTATCCACAGGGCGTATGACTCAAAAATCATTCAATGCCTTTGACAACTCAGCAGTAAAACAGATTGAACAGGTAAAATTTTCTGTGTTTTATTTATTTCTTTGCAATAGTTTCCTTTAAGAAACTTATACAGTTGAAATCAGATACTATAAGTAACGAAACTAAAATAAAAATAAACAAAACCGTGAAAACAATTGTTTTATACCAGCTTCATAACATCTGTTAAATAAGAATAATTCACGTTTAAAAGAAATTCATTTAAAAAGATATTGTGTAATAATATTATTTAGTTTTACAAATGTTACTCCCTTCCCTCTTATGCTTACTTGAGGGATTATTTTCAAAATACCATTATTTTATCCTCAATAAACAGAATTCAATGCAGATGTGCCAACTCTCCCGAATTTTGAGTTATTCTCCCGCCGTCCGGAATTGATTCGAAAAGCTCCCGAATTTTGCTGCAATCAACGGCCAAACTCAAAATTACATAATTTTTCCGCGAGTGCGTAAGATTTGTTTTTCTTTCAGCGTGAATTCCATCCCCTCTTATCGAACTACCATCTGCCTGAAGCGTAGCTGTATGTGCTTTATTTTCCCCCCTCTTTAACACTCCTATTTCACCTGACCCCTTACACTGGGATTCATAGGAATCTTCCTCTCCTTTCGTGTGGAGTTGAATGCGATGACGTCACATGACGATATCGAATGACGTCCGTACAGGAGTGGGGAAACTCGTACTCTCGATAGTTGGAATTGATATTGTATCTTGCTGATTTTATAGCGTTTAATGCGTATTTTCCACGATTGGCAACATTATTTGTTTAGTCTTCGTATATTAAAAATAAATTTTTTTCCCAAGGATGTCTAAGTCGAAACGGAAGTATGCAACCAATTTCAACAAATCATGTACCAATTACTTTAGCAAGACTTAATTGCAAAGAGCTAAATCTGCAACTCTTTTTTATGCATACGGTATCTAGATAATCCGGGGGGGGATTTTGCTCCGCTCTCCCGCCATTTTAAACTAAAACGATATGAAAAAAAAAAACGGAAATTGGACTCATCCTTGAAGTTGAGTAGAAGAAAATGTGAGGAAGGGGAGAATTTTTTTCGCCGTTTACCCAGAGAAGCGTCATTTCTTCCGCGACCTTGAAGATTTTAGATCTTTATTTTCTCCTTTCGGCCGTCAATCAAACTCAAAAGAGTGGCATGCTGATTTCGTTTTCTGTTTGATTTACGAGGGGGTGGGGAAAATGCATTGCACATGCAGAAGATGAAAGAGAAGAATGTATTTATCTATTTAACGTCGATTAATAGAAATAAATTATTATTTTTTTTTATAAATTCTGATTCTTTGGAAGTGTGGTATCATTCGCAAGTTTTTCTTGATGTGGAATCACGCCTGCTTTAATTAAAAATCGTGTTTTTATTAAAAGTAAATAAATAAAAGGAGAATTGTTTTTTAATTTAAACATACAATTATTTTATGAAGCAGATTGCAGTTTTGTTTTTCTGATTCCACTACGTTTGATTTTTTTCCCCTTTTCATGATAAATTTTGCACTCAATAAATTATTTTTATTCCTAAATTTTATCATTAGGTTTTTTTGTTTGTTTTTTTTAATTCCGTTGATCTTGCCTTGTTCCAGGTTTTAATATTTATGCTAGTGCCTTTTTTTTTTAACTATCATTTCGGTTCGATAATTTTTAAGTGTTGTTATGATTTAGATTAGTAAGTTTACCTTTTGTTTTATCGTCCCCCCCTTATAATTAGGTATGAAATATATTGCGTTATTTAATCATTGGTTTTGTTTATTAGTTAATTTAGGAATTGTAATTATTTTTTAAACTTGTTTTTCTTGTCTAAACTTGCAAATTTTTTTATTCTTTTAAATGTTATTTTTCTACAATTTTTTTCCTTTTTAGATTTAGGAGTGCTTTTATTTTTTCTCTTATTTTAAAATGTGTTTACACTTTTTCCTTGCAATTTTGGCTCGATAAAACATCGATTAACGACACTTTTTGGTCGATCCAGAAAACCGGGAGATTAAGACATCCGGGATAGCAATGGTCCCAAGCATCCCGGATAATTGGTTCTCTATTGTACAGACATTAGTATTATTATACATTAGTATTGAATTGATTTTTTTAAAAATAGTTCTTCAATTTGTTTATTTTTTAAAAGTTTTTGTGCATTATTATTACAGTGTCAAGGTTTTTTGAATGATGTTTTATTAAGGAAATGGTATTTATTTTTTAAATTAAGAGTATCTACCTAATATAGTTTTGTGTTGCTAAATCTGTGTTTAATTATTTTATTTCCATTTAATATTTTTCCACAGTTTGTGCTCTATTAGTGTGTAAAATTTCTTGCATTCTTATATTTAATAAATTTTTTACTTAAAATTCCTTAGAAGTGTCAAATGTTGCATACCGTGTACCTTTTTTTACCCCTCCTGATATCTCCTGAATTCTTGTTAGGGAAACTCCTGAATGTTAATTTTGCTAGGTTGGCACGTCTGTCAATGTCTTACACAAGCACTGGCTCATAGCCTACCCTTACAGAAAAATATGAAATGTAAACTGCTGACTTGTTAAATGCTTACATAAATTCAAACTGCCTCTCGAAGAATAATATTACATTTCTTTTATTTTCCAAGTAAATTCTCTTCATTTGAGTCCAAGAAATCAATTAGCCAGTTTTGTGTCTGTTGTTCTCATATATATTGACCTGCACTTATAAGCAAAAAAGAGAACAATTTCGAGAAAAGAATACCAGAACAGATTTGAGAAAATAATAATCAGATTTCATTTTTCCATTTCTTTTCTTTTGCAAATTTCTAACTGCAGTAACCTAAAATTCTGAGTATTTTCTTCTCCCCTCTCCCCTGTAAGATTAAGAGCACTTTAACTTACCGTACTTATTCATATTTTGATGCAAGTTTTATCTTTATTTTTATATTTATATAATCAATATAAAACTAATAATTCTGAAGTTTTGGCGTCGATAAATATTTTATCACATAAAATATATATGTAACTGAGTATAATAACTAATATACTATGCATTTGTTTAAAAAAATATATCCTTGCTGCTGAATAAGTGTCATTTTCTCCTTGGTTAATGTTGATATTTCTTTTATCTTCTAGATTCTACAAGATAGAACAAGATTAATAAAGCGAACTCAATTGAAAAGATCTGTATATCGAGTCCTTGGAAAACCAGAATTTTCAGAGCTCAAAAGCAATGAATCTAATATTGAAGTATGAATTCAGAAAATTTTTCTTAATAATAAATAGTAATTACGCTAAAAAAATTTGTGAAATATATAAATTTTTATTTTAAATATATAAATGTGGCATAATCACTGCTTTAATTTATTCGAATTGCCAAAAATGTGTATTCAAAACTCTTTTGCTATTTTGACAAGTTTAGATTTTATTTTATGTTTAAATAAATAAAAAAACAGATTACTAGCAGTTTGAATAAACCAGGGTGCATGTTATTATTAAAAAGTGTTTACAGCTTTTTAATTTTCATTTTTTAAGGGTCTTTTAAAATCATATTTTCTTTTTTATAAAAGTTATTTTTTCTATGTCATACTGATTATTACCACTAACTACTCAAAAAGTAATTTTCACCACCTCTTTATTCATGCTGAGTCTGTTTTGACAGTGGGGTGTACATATCGTATGAATGTGGCAATAATTTTGCATAGTGGATAAATTATTCACACATACATGCAAATGCACTAGTTGCATCCCTACAAGTGAAATTCAGTAGGAAACATCCTTACACTTGAAATTCAGTGGAAAATATCTAAACAAGTTAAAGTCAGTGGGGAAGATTATTATACTACAATATGCCCACTCTCCGGTATTTTGTGAAGTTTTCCGATTTTTTACCTCACCTTATACCTTCGCCCCTTCACATGGTTTGCTTCACCTGTAGACTGATATTGTTAGCACATTGCTCTATTTAGAGATTAATACCACATTCATTGAACTAGGGATCATTCACAAATTAAGCATTTCCAAGTGAGTCCAGGGAAATCAGCAATCGTAAGGCTTTTTATCTTTCAAATTTCTATTTACTTTTTTTTTATTTAATTTAGTAAAAGAAAATTGCTTCCAATTTTTTAATCATTGAAGTTTTCTCCCAAGGCACTATCAAGTAATTGTATTCAATTCTAAATTTCTAAAAAAAATTAGCTTAATTTCTATATAAATTAGTCCCAAAATTTTATAAATCTAATTTTTAAAGCTGAATATACAAGTTCTCTTTAAGCTTATCTCTCTGAAAAATTTTGTTTTAATAAATATTTCCTAGTTGTATATTCAATTAGTTTAATATTCTTTAGTATAGCATCACAAATCAAGGTTGTTAAATAATAATACAAGTGGAAAGTCAAAAAGTTTTAAAATTGTGTGCTGGCAAACAACTTTTTAACCTAATCTGCAAACATCAGCATTATATAAAGTATAATGAAAAGTGTTTTTTTTTCTCACAAATTAGCCCGTAAAAATAATGTTTCTGAAATAAATTACCAATGTGAACTATTTTGCTTTTTTTCTTCTTTTTTTTTTAAGAAGAAATACTTTTATGCTTTACATTTTTTACTATGCTAAATTAAAGAAAAAGGAAAGAAGAAATATTTATAACTTTTTAAATAAAAATTCTTAGCTAATGTGGGAAATACATTAATATTTATATGAAATAAACAATGTTTCCTTTTATTTCTGTTAATTGCAGGCAAAAAATAAATAAATAAATAACTATATAGAAAATTTTGTGTATTTCAAAACTTTTCAAATCAAGAAGATTTACCTAAGTAGAAATAAAAAATCAAAATATTAATTACTATTGATGGGGTCAAAAGGAATAATGAGCTTTCAAAATCATTTGTTCTGAATGTCAGCATAATACCTTATCAATGTTTGTGTATTCCATCATAAAAAGTAGCACTTTTTATCCTTAAACCTTATCCTTATTCTTCCACTTTTCAAAATTGCACTTTGATAAGAAGATAAGTTACTTAAAATTTAATTAAAAAAATTATTAAATGCATTTTAGTGACATCAAGATGTTATAAATGTAATTTTTTCATTGTACATACATTATGTTTGCTAATATTCAGTTTTTGATAGGATATCACCTCAAAGCAAGACTTACTACTCAAAGATTATGATCCCCAAATATTTGATGATGATGATTTTTACCGTCAGCTGCTGAAAGACATCATTCAGAGCAAGTCCATTGGAATTGATCCATCCATCGTTAGGTAATTGTTATTCGCTTGGTTTTGATAAAATAATTTCCAATCAAATCAATTATGTAATAAATTAAATATCCTCAACATAACAAGATTTTGCTGAAGACCTTAAATCACTGCCATTTTATCCTTCAAATTATTAATTAAAAAAAAATTTAAAGTTGTGTTCTTTAGTTTGGCAATCTTCTTTAACAGGTATGGAGAATATGTTGTAACATACAAACATTATTTATGAGGAGTTTTGATCAATCATGAGTCATGATCGCTCAGAGAATAAATATTTTTCTAGATTAGGAATATTTTTACTTTTCTCCCCAGTATCAGCTTTTTTATCTTCCTAAATTTCAAATTATTAAAATATACTAAAATGGTTTCTATGTCACTCTTATGCGGATAACAGTTGATAAGGGCTTTTTATTCTGGGTGGATCCTAATTTATTGGAAACATTTCAAAACTGATGGATATGAGAATTCATAATACATTGATAATGAATGTATAAAACTAAAATCACAAAATATTCACACACAAAAGTCTACATATTAAGAGTTGCAAATGAATATTTAACTGCGAAAGGCAAAGTTTTTAAAAAAGTGACTGGCGCTACAAAATAATTAGGAGCCAAGAAAGAATTCAAGACATCTGATCATTAGTTTATTTATTATTATTTGTTTATTTAAAATATTACAGAATTATTTGCTTCAAACTGAATGACTCTCTACCTTGAGGAAAATAAGAATTGGTTTCCAATTATATTTGTGTGATGATATTTTAAAAACAGAATGATTTTTTCTAACATTGGTGTGATAGCAATTTAGTCAAATGGAACAAATTTTCTAAGCCTTTTATAATGAAATAAAAGCTAAAATTTATGCACGAAAATACTGCAATTTTTTTCTTATTTCCAAAGCAGCAAATGGAAATGAATGCAATTATTTTACAGTAGTGCAAAGCTGTAACTCATTTTACAATACCCAGGGGATTATGTATATATACTAGGGGGCAGAGCCCCTGCTCGCTACCGCTCGCCAAGCCCCAATAATTGCATCGCAAACAAAATTTAAGAAACTCTCTGTAATAACAAAAAATTTACTTAGAATTTTAAGTAAAAGTCTGTACTCACTATCAATAAAAAATAAAGTCAATCAAAAATTCTAACTAAATCAATTCGAACTGTAATACGTTGCAGATTTAAAGAAACATGCTATATACATTTGAAAATGATAAAAATTTAAAAAAAAAAAGAAAAGAAAAAATACTATATAATACATTTTTTTTTTACATTTCACAAAACTTCTTTGAATACAGCATTTCTTACTGCATAACTGATTTGATAATAATCAAAATTTAAAATAATACTATAATACATTACGATATACAAGGCTGTATATACACTGAAGAACCAAAAAAAAACTGGTATACCTGCCTAATATCGTGTAGGGTACCTGCGAGTACGCAGAAACGCCGCAACACGACGTGGCATGGATTCGATCAATGTGTGAAGTAGTGCTGGAGATAATTGACACCATGAATCCTGCAGAGCTGTCCAGAAACCAGTGAGAGTAAGAGGGGGTGGGGATATCTTCTGAACATCACGTTGGGAGGCATCCCAAATATGTTCAATAAAGTTCATGTCTGGGGATTTTGGTGGCCAGCGGAAAAGTCTAAATTCAGAAGAGTGCCACTGGCCACCAAAATCCCCAGACATGAACATTATTGAATATATTTGGGATGCCTTCCAACGTGATGTTCAGAAGATATCCCCGCCCCCTCTTACTCCCACTTATGAACAGCCCTGCAGGATTCATGGTGTCAATTATCTCCAGCACTACTTTACACATTGATCGAATCCATGCCACGTCGTGTTGCGGCACTTCTGCGTACTCGCGGGTACCCTACACGATATTAGGCAGGTATACCAGTTTTTTTGGCTCTTCAGTGTATTTGAAAATGCTCTGTATATATTTGAAAATCGTTCAATCTTCCAAATTAGGATATTTTTATCCTGCTGAAGAATTTAATTTAACACCAGAAGGTAAAAATTAAAAATACATTTTATGTAAATATTAGTCAATTTCAGTTGATATTTTTTGTATTTTTATAATAAGACAAAATTGAATTTTGCAATTTATTAAAAATGATCCTGAACTGTCATAAATAATATTAGAGAGAAGAATTATTCAAGAAAGAAATGATGAATTTTGTAACTTGTTAAAAATAATCCTGGACTCTCATAAATATTGATGATGATGATAAGAAATATTACCCCCTTTTCTGGAAGATCCTACCCTTAAATTATAAAAACCAGCGTAGTGTTTACCCATACCTGAGATAACTGGTTATGAGGGCAAAGTTTTTTTCCCCCTTCTTTTGTTTTTGTGGAAATATTAAACCACAAATGCATATAATTATGATGACACAATTAAGGTTGCCAGGATCTTCCATAACACTGATTGCTGTGATTCGGGGCTGTTTTCCTCCTGTTGAGGAACTGAGTCCCTTATCAAGCAAATTCCCTTTAAAAATATCGGAATCCTAAATTCCAAATTAAAGATACAAATGTGTCCAAGGTGAAGTGGAATTTATATTTTGAATTGTATTTTTTTTTTACTTGATATTTTAATGTTTGTATTTTATAAAGATGTCTATACTTTATAAAGGTTGTAGTGACATGTAGTCACAAAGAATGAGAAGTGGCAATGATGCCAAAAATGTTTTTAAAAAAGTGAGTTTTTAATTTTTTAGGTCTAAAAATGAATATATTTGTGGAAATAAGTACTAAAAATGATTATTTTTTGAAAATAAGAAAAGTAGTTGTAAGATATGTATTAGAAAGAATAGTAATTAGTGAGATTAAGAAGTATATAAGAGATTTATAGAAATGAAGAGAGGAGATTTAGTTTTTTTTCTTCACGTGAAGTATTTTTAAGGAGTTAGTTAAAGAAAATATTTTATACTCCATTCCACCTTAAGTTGGCACTGCAGGGAAAGGTAGGATATGTAATACTCCGCCTTTGAAAAGTAGTTCTTCTCTATTTTGGAATTAATTGCAGTTTAAATAGGCGTTCAAATATAAATAAATGTTGTATAGTAAGAAAAGTTTATCTTGAATCATACATTCGAAGTTTTTCATGTTTAAATGTATTTAACTTATAAATACCTTCTCAGTAAAGCGAATGTACAAAAAAGAGGGAGTGGTTTGAATTTGGCGCTGGATTAGTTTTCAAGGCCAAGGAATTGGCGCGTTGGCTAAGTTTTAACACTGGTCAGCCAGCTCGTACCGTTCTCTTCGCCTTTGCTTAAGTGTCCTATCTCTTGTGCAGTTCTTTTTTCGCTTTCTTTTACTCGCTTCGCTTAATTGTTCTTTTGTTTTGTTTTTTATTAGTTATTGACTGTTAATTTGTTGTTTTTTACTGGTTAGTTATTGTTAGCTCGTTTTTTATAGTTATTAATTTTTTTGCATTAATTGTTAATTTGTTGTTTTTTACTAGTTACTTAATGTTAGCACGTTTTTTATAGTTATTAATTTTTTTTTGTATTAATTGTTAATTTTTTTTTGTGATTCCTTGTTAAATTTTTTTCTTCTTTTTTTGTTGCTAATTACTAAATGTTAGCATGTTTTTTTGTTAGTTTGTATTATTTTGTTACTTAGTAATCGATAGCTTTTTTTTTTTTGTAAGTTATTAATCTTTAGCTTGCTTTCCTTTTTTAATTATTAATAGTAATTAAATTCTTTACTTATTTTTTTTTAACGTTTTAAGAATGTCAGAGACAGGACTATCACCGACAAAGATGTTTACGCCATCAAAGCGTGGAAAAATTATAAAAAGTGGTGCTCGCAGAAACATTTTAAATGTTTATTCACAGCTAAGAAAAGAAAGTCCACGTGAAAGCATCACTCAAATATGCGACAAAGTTGCTGCCCTTACTGGCTGTTCAAAAAGAACTGTTTATCGTTTGAAAAATGAAAAAAAGACATCCAGTCCTTTGAGTACACCTGGAAAAAAAAGACCTGGAGCTGTAGGTAAACGAACAAGACTCGTGAAATACGATGATTTTACGTTGTGCTGCATTCGCAGAAAAATTCATGCTTTTTTTCGTCGAAATGAAGTGCCGACTTTGGACAAGGTCTTAAAGGAAATTAATGGTGATAAAGACATAGTTGAAAAGAACATTGGCCGCACAACTCTTTATCGGATACTCAAAGACTTGGGATTTTCTTTCGAGAAAAGAAAAAGACAATCTTCTCTCATAGAGAGAAACGATATAATTTTGTGGCGGCGAAATTATTTGCGTCGCATTAAAGAATACAAGAGGAAAAATGTTCCAATTTATTACCTGGATGAAACCTGGGTTAATGAAGGCCATTTCCCCAGTAAAACATGGCAAGATACTACGATCAAAACGAGCTACGAAGCTTCATCATCGAATTTGACCGTTGGTTTAGCTGAACCCAAAGGAAAAGGAAGAAGACTCATCATCACTCATATTGGAAGTGAAGAAGGATTTGTTTCAGGTGCTGCTGATATATTCATTGGAAAAAAAAGTGGTGATTACCATGAAGAAATGGACGGCAATCATTTCGAAAATTGGTTCAAAAAAATTTTACCGAAACTGAGACAGAAAAGTGTGATTGTTATGGACAATGCTTCCTACCACTCAGTCAAAGTGGAGAGAATTCCGACTAGTTCCTGGAAAAAATCCTCGATTCAAGAGTGGCTATCAAGCAAAAATATTGGATGGGATCAAGATATGATCAAAGTAGAGCTTTTGCAAAAGGTGGCAGAAAACAAGCACCTGTTTGACAGATACCGCGTAGAAGATATTGCCGAAAGTTATGGACATACAGTTTTAAGGCTGCCTCCATATCACTGTGAACTCAATCCAATTGAATTGATATGGAGTCAAATTAAAGGAAATGTTGCTCGAGAAAATAGGACTTTTAAATTAAATGATGTGAAAACTCTTGTAATACAAGCTATGAACAACGTGACTTCACAAAATTGGGTAAACTGTATAAATCACGTTAATTCAGTGGAGGATGAATTGTGGGAAATAGATGGACTCATGGAAGACGTTTTTGAAAACCAAAACTTTATAATTTCACTAAACAGTGATTCTAGTGACTTTGAAACAAGTGTTGAGGAAATGTAACTAATTGTTTTAAAGAAAATTCACATTGTATGCAAAATAAGCTTATTTTTCATTATTTTAGGAGTAAGTAGACGTTAAATTAAATATTTTGAATAAATTTTCTCTTATGAAATTTCTCCTAATTCTGTCATATTACTTTTGTATTGAATTGTATTAAATACTCTAAAAGTGCCATACTACTAAAATTTTCTTTACAATGATTCATGAACGGGGCTCGTAATTTTTTGATTTGTTTTAAAAAAAATCGAAAAAATCTGATTTTTTTTAATTTTAAATCGGATTTTTTTATTCAAATACACTGTAAGAGCTTTGATTTATGACTAAAGAAACATTATTATAATTGTTTAATCAAAATTAAATTAATATTAAAACTATATTATAAGAATATTTTAGAAACTCTAACTACCTAAAACAATTTTTTATTACAAAACGTAGCTCTGAATGCATAGTAACCATTTTGAAACAAATGCATGATTGAAATTTAAAGACTAGATGAAATAGAGAATTTAAAGAATACTTTAACTTTTAGAACAAAGTTTCAATTACCAAACCATAATTTAAATTTAAAATTGTGATTTCTTTTTTTTTTCTTTTGATTTTTAAAATAACAAAAGAAATGTATCAGATTGTAAGAAAGAAATTAACAAACCCTGTTCATAAATGAAAAAAAAAATGACAAATTTAAACCAGTATAGTATAATTGTATTTGATTATTTAATTTTCTAAATATTAACCTCATATGGACAATATTTAATGAAAAATTTTTTCCCTTCAGAATGTATGGAAAAAAAAATAGACAGGTGAATATTGTTAAACTGATGACAGTTGAGCATATTTGCTGTGTAGCTGATTCAACATGTGATTTTATTATTATTTTTTACGACAAAAGTAAAAATTGTTTTCGCTTTATTCAATCTCCTTAAAGATTCAAATTTTGTGTCTTTTGCGCCATGTGTAGCTCTAAAGTACAATTCGCTTTTTATATGAACTTTAATAATGTGGTGGCGGAAATTTAAGATTTTTAGTTTTGTTTAATTAAAGGGATTTTTTAATATTATCTGAAATACTAATTTCAAAATATAAGTGTAAGTATAGGAATTGAAATAATTTCAAAAAAAGATACAAAATGTGAATCATGTCTTTTTTTTAACATCGAAAGGACAATTTAAACTAGTGAATATGCTAATTAATTTTTTTTTTAAATAAAAAGCCAAAAAAACTGAGAAATTCTCTTATGTAGAAAATATTAAGATATTTCAGTATCTGACAAAATATTTCCAGACTAATTCTACTATACTTAAATAACTAATTATACGGATTTATCTCTTAAGCCACCTTTCACCCGCAAAGATCTTGAAAAGCAACAGAAGATTCTGATATTTTAAATTATGTATTTTCTTTTGAAAAAATGCGCCTAACCACCCAAGTAGAATTTCTCCTGATAAGAAATTGTGGATTGAATTCAATTCAGGGCGACCCCACAAAAAGTTTGCAGAAGGAACTGTCAAAATATTAAAGAATAACATGATAACCACCAGGACAGGTCAATGAGCTCCTGTTGAGTCTAAGAGGGTGGGATATGGCAACTGAAAATATGGGGGGGGGTGTACATGCAGTACGCACTCCCTATGTGGATAGTACTAAAAATCCAAATTTATACAATATTTTAGAATTATTTATTTTAGGTAAGTTCTTTTGTCTCTAAGAAGCAAAAATATTTCAGAAAAAAATTATTTTTATATTTAAAAAAAAGAAACTTTTCTGAAAAAAATTAGAATTTTTTTTATTTATAAAAGAAAACAGTAAATATTAAAAAACATTGGTATTTATGCGCTTCTATGCATTTCATTTCTTCACTTAGATTTCAGCAAAAAAAAAAAAAAAAACTTTTCAAATATACCTTTTTTTAATTGTTTACAATTAGTTTAGTTTAGTTAAAAAAGTCATAATAAGAAAATCTGCTTTTTAAATACTAATTAAGAAATTAGCTTACAACTAGTATCTTAAAATAATTATTAGAAATGCTCTAAAAAATCGTGTTCTTTTCTGTATTCTGTTCAAAATTTTAGTACGATTCTCGGTTTTAAAAAAAAACATCGGCGTTTTGCTTTCTTAAACGCCAATACTGGCCACTTTCTCTCCTTTTTTTGCTACCTCATCCCTCGCCCGACTTAAAGAGTAACCCAGTTTCCATGACAACGTCTGTAATCCGGTCTGCCTACCCTTCTCTCCAGTGCCAACTTAAGGTGGAATGAAGTATAGATGGCTAGTTTAAAGAATAACAGAAAAGAGAAAATATATGAGTATTTTAAAGTTTTGTAAGATGAAGATTTAAGAGTTTTTTATAGAAGTTTTTATAAGTATGCTAATGGATCCTCAGTCAAATGATTTATGTCACAAAGACTTAAACCTAGGTAGCAATTTTTTAAGGCCTATTGTTTAATTGCAACTATGTTTTTATTTTATTTTTTACATCAGATGTTATTTTAGCATCTTAAGTAGAATATTGAATGCTTTTATGTTCTCTATTTTTAAATATTTTGAGAGTTAGTATGAAACCATTGCAATTGAGGTAGTTTCATATGTTTTGTTAACATAAGATTTGAATATTGTTTTTATTTTTAGATTGCTTTTGTAATTCAGATCATGTGATCTGAATCATTCAGATTAATATTAATTTTAAATAGTTTAAATAGAATATGGTAAGTAAGGATTTTGATCTTTCCTCAATGAGATGTTATGTGAAGCCTGATCACCGCCGGGTCAACACCTTTGAGAGGGGGGATATTGTAACATCTAAAATAATAGCTTAATAGAATTAAATGGATCTTAAAACTAAAGCTAAAAAGAAATATTAATTTAATTGTAGACTAGCCCCTCTAACAGATGAGAAGTTTAAATAATCTCTTTCACATAATTAACTAAACTCTTCGCGTATATATTAACGTATGTACTTAACTTTAACTTCGTGTTTGTATTAATTTTAGAAAATTAACTTTTATTTATTTGAGAGAAAAAAGAGAAAGAAGCATGAATTGCCTGTTTTGCACATAATTTTAGCCATGGATTTGCCTGAAATGGATATGTGCATGGTAAAAATTATATTAATTATCAAAGAAGTTTTTTAGTAAATTTATTTACAATAGTATACAATTAACTCAATGATTTAATATAGAATTTAATTACTTTAGTTGGGTATCCATTGTTTTTTTTTATCAAATTTTGAAAAAGTTTGTCTTTTTTTTTTCTCCCTTTTTCATTGTTCTGTAATTTTTCCATGTTTTCTCTACGTTTCGATATTTTATATATCTATATATATAAATATATATATATATATATATATATATATATTTCNTTAAAATGTCTTAGCTAGTTTTTCCATATATATATATATATATATATATATACACTTAAATAGACTCAAAGTTTTTTAAATTTGTTTATTTTTGATATCTTAGTTCGACCGACCAGAACTTCCTGAATGGCCATTCTTAATGTGATTGCTGTCTTAAGAATTTTGAAAACTATTGACCCTGGACCAGGTCTTTGTTCTTGTCTAAAATTAACTTCCTGAAACAGTTAATTCTTTTCTCAAAAATGATCCTGTTCCTTATTCCTATTTTCTTAGTTGAACTATTGAGAAGGGAGAGGTCAAATGAGTGAACAACTATTTTCTTATTCTTTACATCATTGATCTTTTTTGAATTCATATGCTATTTTTGTTATCAATGTATTTTCCATTTGAAATAAATTTTTAAATTTTTGGGTTATTGCAATTTGACAATTACAGGACTCTTATAATTTGAACAAAATTACTTCTCAGAAAATATTTTACATGCTTAATTATATTTTCTTTTAGAAAACAAATGGAATTGCAAAAAATCAGAAATAAGATGAAAAGGAAGGTTGATACAAAAGCTAGTAAAGGAAGAAAACTTAGGTAAATATACTTTGGTTCTATTATTTTTGAATTAGTGTTTCATTTTTTCTTAAAATGGAATTATTATAAATTGGCAAAATTTAACTCTTCTGACTCATACAAAAACAAAAAACCCATTATGTCATATTTATAATACTAAAACAGTTATGTTTAAAAGTAAGGAAGAAATAGAATTTAATAGTTTTACTATAAAATATTATTTAGCACTAAAACTTTATTTTCTATTCTGATTTCATTTTTGTGCTGCTATCTTAGAAAGAAAAAAAAAGCTTACAAGCTTTTATAAAACTATTGATGTTAAAGGAGTATAAAATCACAATAGGAATTTGGAAAATAATTTTTAAATGGCACCTTGTCACATTTAGTCATGTAAGCCCATTTTTACCCTAAAATTGAGTTTTCTATTGCCACTCTCACTTAAACCTGTTGCTCAACTCCAAAGTGTAATTTTAAGAACAACTCTGTCAATAGTGTAAATTTGGAGCTAAAAAGTCTCCTTCAAACAGAAAAGGGATACTATTTTCTCCATGTATACTTGCAAGGAATTGTATGAGTGCAATTTTTTTATTGATTATGTAACCAAATATTTTATTCATTGAAATGTGTTCTACAGAACTTAGTGATCAAAATTTTACTTTTTAAAACTTTTACAAAATTCAAAATTTTTCATTCTTTAAGTTTTGAAAATGCTTGTGACCTTAAAGTTTAAATTTTGGTTGCGGGATATAGTATAACACTTTTCAATAAATTCAAAAAAAATCAGATTAGTGATATAATAAATAAGAAAATTGTGTTCATACACTTCTGCATAGATTAACATAGAGAAAGTTGAATCCCTATTCCGTTTGATCTTAATTTTTAATTTTGCATCTTGTAATGCTAAAATTTTATTACATTTTACCCCAACGTTAAGTTTCCCTACTGTTATTTTTAACTTGCATCTTCACTTCAAAGTTCATGGTCCAAAAGAATGTTTTGCGATTCAAAAGTGTAACTTAAATTTCTCAAGTGTTACTTGTATTGTTGAAATACAGTATTCCACTTTCAGATGAAGTTACAGCTCAAGCTTTAGAAAAAAATCCTGCAAACTTATAGAAAACTTGCTTTAACTAGTAACAAGTTGTAATACTCAATAATTATAACTTTTTTAAAAAATTTTATATTGTAATGATTTTTTTCAAATACAGTTCCTAACTATAAAAAAAATTCTATGGTTCATTTTACAAAATATTGCAAAAGTTCTTAACATGTATATATATATATATATATAAATACAGAGGAACCTCTTTAAGAAGTTTCCGCTTAAAAAGTTTTCCCACGTAATAAGTTATAATTTTCACGAGCTTCAAATTTTCTTCATTTTTTTTACTTTATATTTAAAATGTCTTATCTAGTTTTTCCTTTCTGTGACAAAAACAGTTAAGTTGACTATGCAAAATTAACAAAGACCACGGACCTTCCTTGCTCCTCCATACACAAAAGAAGGTGATGCATCAGGAGCAGGTGTGAGCAAAGAAATGTGAACCTTCAGATGAACAATGAAACTGATAAGAATTTGGGGAATTGCTTGGATATTGCGTCCCCTGTAAGTGAAAATTACAAAGCCTGATGAGGCATGCAGTGACTGATGCGAAAGATATATCGAAACATTTAGAAGCATTTTGTTCTAAGTTTTCTTAGTGTGAAGGTTAATTTTCATTTTTATCTTAAATATCGTAGAGAAAAATTTGATTTTGTCCTGTAAAGGCATTAAACGTAAAACACTATCTATTGAGGACAAAGTAAAAATTTTAGAAGCTGTTGACAGCTATTCTCAATTAACAAGGGTTCAAATAGCAAAAAATTTAAATCTCCCCTTTTCTATGTTAATTTGCATTATTGCTGAGAAAAACATCTTAAACTCTTCTTGTTGGGTAACATCCCAGAAAATAAAAATAGTGAAATGAAGAAAAACTGATGATATGGTTTAAACAAGCAAGATCCTCGAATATTCCTGTCAACGTAACTGTACTTAGAGGGAAAGCCTTAGAGATTGCGGAAAAATTAAACGTTGATTTCACGCCTTCAAACGGATGAATTGATCGGATGAAAAAATGAGCTGGATTGGTTTAGAAAACAATTAAGGGAGATTGTAACAGCATTGATTAACAAGAAGCTGAAGACTGGAAAGCTAAATTACTTGAAAGTATTTCAAGTTATCAACCAATGGACATTTTTAACATGACGAAATGTGGATTGTTTTTCAATCTTTTACCCGATAAAACTTATGCATTTAAAGGTAAACGTTGCCATGGAGGAAAAAACAATAAAAAACATTTGGCACTTTTAGTTGGGGCTAGTATGAATGGTACAGAAAAATTACCGATTTTAGTAATTGGTAAAGCGAAAAATTTATATATTTTTAAACTTCAACAGTTTAAGAAGTTTTCCCGTTTAATAAGTCATTTCTTTCCACTCTCTTGAAAAACTTCTTAAGCAGGTTCGACTGTATACATATATTTTTCAGAAGTAAAATGAATGTTTTTGATTATTCCCAACAGATGGAAGCTTAAGTTGTAATTTGATTTTTTATGTAATTTTATTAAGTGTTTAATGTTTCTGGAATTACTTAAGTATTTTAACTGCTATTGAACAAAAATTCATCCATATATTATAACTTTTAGGGCAATATGAAATAATTCTTTAGTGATAATATAAATATTTCTGGTTAATAATAATGAATGATAAATGAATTATTTTTTAGGTAATTAAAATTATGTAATTTAAATCACCATAACATCTTTGCAAAGAAATTGAACTAATAATGAATATTAGTAGATATATTATTATGATATAATATAACTGATTTATCACTAGGGAAAAAAAAAGGTCAGTAATCGAAGCAGGTCACTGAAAGTTTTATGTTTTATTAGAAAAGTCACCTTTTCTGTGAATCTCCAAATGAGCGTGAATCACTGCTGTTGGGTGGCGTTTTGTCGAAAACTTCTATTTTTTTTTATATGGAATAAGTTTCCCTAATACACAATTTGGCATGATTTTAATTAATTAGATCAATATTTTAAAAAAAATATTCAAGCATTTGTGTCTCAATTTATTATAGACGTGCAGATGTCAAGAGAGAAGTTTCTTTGTTTGGAAGAATTTTACTAAAGAAAAATCTTCAATAAATGAAGGGACATTGAATGCTCTATTAAATGTCTTCGTTGGCTTAAAAAATTTTCATAATGATCCTGTTCTGTGCTTACAACTAAAGAGCTCTTAAAATTGTCTCAAAATGCTCTTATGAAATGTACAAAAAAGAAATTATTGAAGCACAACCGAATAAAAGAGCTGAAGAAAATAAAATTGTAAAGAAGATGAAAACGCACATCCAAAATATGAAAATTGAATTCTGAGGGAATATCAATAAAAAATAAAAAGAATAAGGAAAACTTCAATTCAACAATTTCAAAATGTAATAATATACAAATTAACTTAGCTTAAGCTCTGATTGATGGTGTTGAATCATTGAAGTCAAAGGAAGCAAAACTTTAACCTTCAGAAAGCTGTTAAAAAAAACATGCAACATTAATTCTAAACGCATTAAAGGAATTAAGATGCTGTAGTAAAAATTTTGCAAAAAATTATGTTCATTAAAAAAAAGTAATCTGATGCTTTATAGTATCTTCATTTGGGCAAATTTGTGTTCATTGTAGTCCACCAAGCCAATTTCATTGAATGTTATATTAATTGCAATGATTGCAATATAATATTGCAGTCTTCATTTGAAACTTACAATATTTTTTTATTGCGAATTAAAGTAAATAACTAAATCAAAATATTATTAACACGTTCTGAATTTTGGCAACATGTAGGCGAATGATGGCCAAAGCTGTCCTCATAGTATCTACCATTTCAAACAAAAATATCTTTCATTAGATCTACTAATTACTGCATCTTTTTAAAAACTAATTTCTGTCCATCAATATCATATTCATTAGAGAAATTGTATTGTTAAAATTAGTTAGCTTAAATCCGAATAATCGAATTTAGAATAAAGGTCACCAAAATTTTCATAAACAGTAGACACCCTGTTCCCACACATGATAAACCTAATTTTGGGAATATTCTGTAAAGTGAATTTTAATCTTTTTATATACATGTCCTATGTGGTCACTTTTTTGTTAGAAATAATCATTATTTTTTAGAATAAATAATTTTTTTTTCCTTTGAGAAAATAACCATTTTTTCCATTTATTGTAAAGCAATAGTTAATAGAGAATTATGATAGAAGTGTGATATTTCTGTTTTATTTATATTTTTTCCATTTGGTATAATTTTGATCTTTACCATAATATTTAATTAATGTATTATTTCCAAAAAGAATAGTTAAAAATTAATTCTGTGAGTTAATTTAATTTGGTTAGTGAATATTAATTTTTATATTAGTTACAGGTGTTTAATAGTGCTATAAATTTTCATACCTTTTTGAGAGTGATATATTTAGTTTGTACATTATAAAATTTAAAAAACAAATACTCTAATTTGTGAAAGGTTGTAGAGCTATAGTAAACAAGTAATGATTCACTTGTAGTCTAAGTGTTAATTTAGTAATAATGATTAATTGTTAGCTAAGTTCTATCTTCCTTTTTGCACAGCTGCCAATTTGTAAGGTCATTGGAAAGCATTTAACCTAGTGATAGTGTAACTACACTTCAAGTATTAAGAATTTTCTAAAGATCAATCTACTTTTGCAACACAATCTCAATTGACTAACTAATGTTTTTTTTTTTTTTTTTTTTTTTTTTTTTTTTTTTTTTTTTTTTGTAATTATGAAACGTTAATTTGTCATAGTAGATAAAAACAATTTATGTTTCAATGTTTAAAAAAAAAAAAAAACAGTTTCAAATTTATTTTAGGATTTTTGAGAAAAATCCTGAACTTGTAATATCAAAATGAGTTAGGTATCATTTGATTTGGTAAATTGTCAAAAACTCTTTTACATTCCTGTCCAAAAGAAAAATTTTTGTTCATACAAAGATTGATTCAACTCAATTTATACCTATTTTTAAATTAAAAAAAAAATAGTAAGTAAGACAAGGAAAAATAATAGTTAGATTACATCACTTCAATAATTTCCTACACTTTTCTTATTATTACATTTTGCTTATTAGGTATGATGTTCATCCAAAACTTGTCAATTATATGGCTCCTCTTCGAAGTACAACAATGTCAGATGAAGCCAGGTTTGTTGAAATATTCTCTATAAATTATATAAATATTATTCTGTTTTGATTCACTACTTTTAAACATACTCATTTGTGTACATTAAAACATTGTCTGCCTCAAAATATTGTTTATAAAAAAAACTTCAGTTTCAAGAATTAAGATCGTATTCTTGTAATTAATAACTTTTTATATTAAGTAAAAATGTTTTAATACTTTATGAACTGCAACTCTCTTTTCATGCCATTAAAAATTTGGCTGAAACCTTAGACAAATTATTTTTGGGATTATGTAACTTCATGTTTTTACGTGTTAGAACCAATGCTCTGTGGTTCTAATACAGGCTAGAATAGTAGAAGAGAAAGCATGCCATTATATTTTCAAATATCTCTTCATCCAAAACTTCCTTTGTCACATGCTCCCTCTCTTTAACCAATTTTGGCAGAAAAAGAAGAACTCTATGTGTCTGTTGAGATGAGTATTCTTTTACTGGTAGATATGTGTTTTGTAATTAGTAATAGAGAAAAGTTAAAAGCTTCAGAAACATTAAGATTTGCAGAATATTAAAATATTAGATTATTTTTTGACAAGACTTTGCTAGAATTCCAATTTTGTGCAAATTTTTTTTCATTTTTCTAAAGACTTATCTAGAATTCCAATTTTTCATATGTTTTTAACAGTACAAAATTGTTTATATTTTTACAAAATTAAGGGGGAAATTTTTTTTTTTTTTGAATAATTTTAAAAAAACTCAAAATATATCCCTTGATTAAACTTATTACAATCTGATTCAGTAATTTTAGGAAATATATATATATATATATATACACAAAAATTTGACAAAAAAGTGCGATTTTTAAATTTGTAAACCATGTGAACATAAATTCCGATATGAGACTTTTAAATCACGTAAATATGAAACTCTACATCGAATTTAAAAAATGCGAAAATACAAATCATGATTTTTTAATTTTTTGATCACGATGCATAATTTTTAAATCGCGCGATATTACAACCACAAAAACGAATCATGATATTGGATTTTAAGCTCACGTGAATACGAATTGCTACATAGGGCTTTAAAAGCTCGTAAATACAAATCGCGATATTGATTTTTTAAATCTCGTAAGTAAGAATCGCACTGTACAATATTTAAATCGCCTGAATAAGAATCGCAACGTTCAACTTTTAAATCAGGTAAATACGAAAATCGAGATTTGATAATAA
>NC_092210.1:44426260-44444304 GCF_043381705.1 Parasteatoda tepidariorum | reverse complement strand
AGCTATTTTATATACTATTTATAAGAAGAAATGACAATGATCAGGAATTACCCCATTGATCAATAATTACCCCATCTGTAGGGGGCAACATTTGATATAGTTTCCTATAATCAATTATAATGTTTACAGTAGATGTGAAACAATTAAACAAAAGCTTACACTATTTTTATATCAAAGAAAAAGAAAGTAACTCAAAATATTTATTATTAAGAGAAGGAGGAGGATCTTTGCAGAAATGTGCACATTTTGAAACCCATCTTTGAAATAGAAAATACAAAAAGCATTTTAAAAGATACTTATTTTGTTAGATTAAACAAATAACTATTATTAAGTAAATGTAGTTATACTTTAGTAAAGTGTACAAGCATTCTTGTCCATGTCTTATATTTAAAAAAAAATATTTTTTTTAAAATGAAACTTACGTGATCATTATTTACCCCAGAAACAGAGTGATCGTGAATTACCCCGGGTCACCCTAGATTGTCTTTTTTTTAAAAAAATTGGATTTTAAATGAATAAAATGAAATAATCATGATTCGTATGATATTTTAAAGAAAAGAACTGCATGCTCAAAGTTCGTTTATATAGTGAATAAAACAATTGCAATTCCAAAAAGTAATAGATTGACTTACCTATGAATTTCATAAAGTCCTTTAACAAATTTTTCTGTATAACTAAATGTGGCACAGTAAATCTCCATATTATTTAAAAAAATTTGCTTAAAATTCCCTTATCATTTTCCTTTTATTGCACTGTCCCCTCCGGCTATGTGGTTTTACTCTGGGGAAAAAATTATCTGACAGTATTCACTGTACTTAATTTACTTCTATGATTAGAACTCTGTTCAGTCTCAATGGTTTGCAAATTTGATTGCAAATGGTTTGCTAATTAATTACTACAGGCAGTGTTTTAAGTTTTGAAACAAGTCACAAAAATATACTTTCTTTGTAATAAACATACTTTTTTTGACGAATACTTGACCCTCGAAATACAGTGGAGCATCGTTTATACGACGATCACTTATACGACGTTTACATTTATACGACGTTTTAGTGTGGTCCCAAATCATTCCTATTCATTTTAATGCAAAAATATATCGTTTATACGACGCACAGAATCGGTTATACGTCGGTTTTTAGATTTTGTTCACGTTTATTTAATTTTCTTCTTTTTTCTTGTGTTGGTGTAATTTGCCAACATGAATGATACAGAAAAGTGTGCCAACAAGAATGCTTGGATGACGACCGTAATTTTTACTAGATGACTGAAAAAACTAAACAATGTTATGAAGAGGCAAAAACGCTATTCATCAACCAATGTCCAGCGCACCCATCGATACTAATTATTTTGGAAAATGTTAAAGCTCTCTTTTTTTCCTGCAAATTGCACAAGTGCACTTCAGCCGTTAGATTTGGCCGTGATTAGAAATCTACAATTGCATCATACAAGTAGAAAGCAATAAGTTCAACTCGCTATTCAAAGCATTGTAGAGACTAATAGCAAGAAAATATAATTAAAGCTATCATACATTCAAATTGCTCACTGCAATTTTTCTTCTTTGGTTATTTGTTTGTTTTGCTTTGTCTAATTTAGAAATTTATGTAAATCAACACCATAAACATTAAAATTAACTGAAAACAGAGTAAGTTTCAGTTTTAGAAGTAAAAATCGATTATACGACGTTATCGTTTATACGACGCTTTTCGGTGGTCCCTTCGGCGTCATATAAACGATGTTCCACTGTATCTAAAAGGGTAACTACAATCTGGAAAATATGGTCCCTCTAGTTTGTTCTGGACAGCAGTCAAAAGTTGAAACCCCTTAATGTTAATTTTTGCATATTTCAAAAACTTTTTAAGCTAATTGAAAAAATTTTTACACACACTTGAAAAAAAAAAAACATTTATTATTAAAAAAAGGTGTTTTCTTTTAATTTGATGGCAAAAAAAAAATTTCAAATCATAAAAATTTCTCAAATATTGTGTTTCTCCATTAAATGACTGTGCTGAGTTAGCATAAATTTTGCAATAGTTTTCAATTTGCTCTTAATGAGGAATTACACCAATTAATTTTTTAAATAGCGGAGTATTTTTGAAAGCTGAACTGTTAATGTTATCCAGCAAAAAACACTTAACATGTTGAATGCCGTGGGGGTTACTGCTGACCAGCGAAGCCAAGATTATTAGAAGCACATAATTCGAGTGAATTTTTAATGCTTTTAATTTTTTTTATATTATTATTGTTACTAAAATGTTTTGACGAAATAAATGCAATGCATACTGAGAAAATCATTTGGCCAGGCATGAAAGCCATGTAAAATTAGCGTGGCATTCAACATGTTAAGGTAACTTCAGAAATAGAACTTTTATAAATAATCATTAACTTTTTAATTATTATTGATTTATGCATTAATATTAAGGTTTTATATCGTATAATTTGAATAAAACTTTAAGAAGCAAAAAATAATTGATAAACATCTTGACTATACTCATTGTCGTTGGGGTACCAAAGCAGGAGAGCCATCCCCTTGCAGAGGGTCATAATTCTGATTGCATGTCTTTGTATCATCAGTATCCTCAGGGATGCTTCTAAAATTGTCACCATAACCCTGTTGTGCAGCTCTCATGCAATGTAAAAAAAGTACTACTCCTTTAAAACTTGTTAAATGATCTATGAAATGATGCTCCTAAAATAATTTCTGAAGAAAAAAAAAATGATTCCTAACTTTTCTAAAGGAAAAAATTTTAGTATCCCTTTTTTTTAACACAGTGTATGTGTAAAAATTAACCATACAGTAAATGGTTGGTAGCAATTTCTATACTTAAAAGATTGCTGCAGAGTCACAACAATGAATTTTTAAGAATTTTTACTTTTAGTGTAACCATAACCATAGAATGGTATATAAAATTAGCCAATCATCAAAGTTTCACAATAACCAAAGGTTCGCATGTCTTAATTTTAAGCTTTCCATTTACAGAGTGTTATGTAATTACCGCCTTTAATTTATTTTAAAATTCTCATTAAAAATTAAGTAAAAAAAGTATAATCGGAAAAGATTACAAGTTAATTTTTAAGCAACTAAAAAAACAGCAAAGATACTATCAGAATCAGTCAAATATCTAATTAGGACAAAAAAATACTCTAAAATCAATTTAATTGCCTTAATAAAATTGGTGGTGTTTCGAATAATTGCCTTTCAACTTTCCTCTGTTTCCGGTCTCAATCAAACAGGTTTTTATGTTTTCTGTCCAGCCTTCATAAGTTATCATTTAATTTTTGATTAAATTTTTGTTTTGTCCTTGATTAAATATTAATTTGCAACCCCATTTTGTATACTTTTTTATTTCTTTTTAGACAAAGTATCTAAACAATGTATTTTAAAGGCATTCATTATAAAACAGCCTGTATTTAATAAATATTGAAAGCAACAGGTGAGGTTGAGTGCTTTTTGCCATTAATGTATTTGGGGAACCATTGCTCCATGTAATCAGACAGTGTACTTTTGCTACTATGTATCAGTTTTTAGCATTATATTATATTTTTACGACAGGGCGCCTTTGTTTATGGCACTCATTAAGGACAAAGCTGAAGTGTGAGAAATTATACTATAGGATGGGGGTTTGCACTACTGGACCTAAGTTTAGAAGAAAAAATCAAAAATAATAAAGTTTAAGTCCTACTGCCTTAATTTTTGGTACCATTTTAGGTTATTACATAATCTGTTAATGCTAGACTGTGTTTAAGTGTCTGTTAAAAGTAGTCTTCATAATGTTTTTCCTTCAATTAACATGAAAATGTATTAAAATAATTGGCATCCCTTCAAGAAATAATTTTTGAAAATGCTATTCCAATTATTCGAAAGTTTTAATTGACAAAACTCATTAAATACTTTCAAATTAATAAAAAATATACAACAAAGGTTGTTTACAAGATGGAATAACAAAATTTAAAATGAAGGCTTAGTGTGAAAAATCTCGAAGCACAGAAAAACGCTAAGTCCTATATTGCATGATTTGAAAGCATAAAATATTAGTTACATTTTTCTTTCTTTCAGCACGGTTTGTGAACAAACTATGCACTTTCTATGGCTTTTTCTCCCTTTTGTTCATATTAAGGGTAGAAAAATGCCTGCCAGATAGTCGGATAGCTGCTAGTATAGATCTCACTGTGAACTGCTTTTTGTCTCTATAATTTTGATAGTTCTCCAACATTTGCTCTATTAATTTCATTTTAAATTGCAGAAGCAGTGTTTTATTGCCATGTTTTTTGTCATACAGAATGTTGGAATTCAATATTGTTGTCCTTAAGCCCAAAAAATAATTTTTTGTACCATTTGATAGTTTTTCTAAAACATGAATGATGTGTCATAACTTTATTTGCTTTGTCTACACCACCATGTTTTTGTTATAATCACCAAGTTTTAAAATATCTTCTCCAATAACTCTATCTTTACTGTCAGATTTAGCCATTTCTGGCTCATGTCTGCTTGTTAGCATAAAAACGTCTTTCTTTTTTTCTTTGAATGCAATGAAGTTCACGTTGCCTAGTTGCATCACATCTGTTTCACCCTTTTTTAATTTTCTTTCTGGAAAGTCTTTGGGCATTCTTTTTCTTGATTTTTTTTACTGTTCCACAAATATTCGTTTTTATGGAATGCATATATTCCACAAGAAAAAAAAGTACTTAAAAGTGCTTAATTTTTCAGCATCACTGTAGTTGATAGGAACAATTTTTCAGTTCAATGTTTTAAAACAAAAAGTCGTTCTTTTATTACCTCGAATTAGACCATGTACCAAGAGTAAAGCATTTTAGAGAGACAAGAAGGGATGTGTGAGAAAGAGCTACAGGCAAGGAAAAGAAAGCATGTTCTTTTATTAATTATATTGCTTCTTTCATTAATATATTCTGCCTTTTTGCCTAGAAAGATACCCTATGAGAAGAGTGACATAATAAAGAAAAAGAATAGAGTGTGGGCAAGGGGGTTACTGCACATTGAAGAGATAGTGCTTTTTGGGGGGGAGGGGGGCAGTTCTATAGTACTTAAGTAGGAGACCCACACTGACCTTCAAAATTGACAGAATTCAAGAAATTCAGTTCTACTGGTAATGTATCTGCTCATAGGAACAAAATAAAACCCTAAGAAAAGAAGTATCAGAAAAAGGTTTTGAACTAGAATCCATAACGAAAACTATTTCCAAAACTCTTGGAAAAATTAAATACATTTGTATAATTATTTCAGTGTGTAATAAGTAACTGTAAATTTACAAAAAGCTGTAGCATTTAAAATTCATGATTGTACTAAAAATTAAACAGATCTGTAATAAGCAGGGTTTGTAAAATCCCATCCCACCTAGGTTTTACATTTAGATTTATTGGGTTTTTGATGAAAACCTCAATTTTTTTCAAAAATATTTAAAATTTTTATTCCTGAGTACTAAATAAGAATGCATGATTTGCTCCGAACAAGAAAGATAAATATTTGGTAACTATTTATAACTTGTTTTGCTGCAATGTAAAATTTTTAAAGTTTTAGATTGTTACACTATTGTTTTTATTTCTTAAGGATAAGCAGATTGTTACATAAAAATTTAAAACTACTAAATTAACGTTTTACTATTAATGTTTATTAGAATAAAATTCATCCTTACATTTTAATAATCATTTTTCTCAGTTAACATTGCAACTTAAGATATTGTTTTTGTTTTTGTTTTTTTTTTTAATTTTATTTAACTTTTGGTTGCTTTAAAATCAGTATATGTTTTGTGTCAGATTGTTTAGTAATATAATGTAAAGGTAATTCCTAATATAGTTTTGGCTCGAAATAATTGTAAAGCTCATTATAAAAGTAAATATAACACATTTGCTGCTAGGTAATAATTTCAAAATGGTTGAGTTACATACCGTTTTCACTATTTTTTTCATACAATTTTTCAATATATTTTTTCAAAACTACAAATTCATGATAAAAATCAATTATCAAATCATAAGAATTGTAGACAATAATATTAGGAGTGATAGAGGATTTTAAAGAAATATTACAAGTAAATATCTATAAATGATGAAAAAATAAATAATTTATCAATATTTGTTAATTAAGTAACCTTACCAATTTTCTGACCTTAGGAATGCATTGATACCTTTGAAAAATCAATTTAGACCCTTTTATTTATATGTTTCACCGAGAACTTATAAAAAACATATTGGTTTGAAAATTATAAATCTTAAACATAATTGTATTTTTATTCTATAAAACTTTTCATAAATATATTTATTGCAATGAATTTAAAAAAATATATGTATATTAAGTTAAGCCTAATGAAAAAAAGTGGAAAGATTTAAGGTGCTTAGATATTAGTATGACCCGTTTTTACTTGAAATAGGACTTAATTTAACATGACATAATTAAGAAAACTACTCTCATGCATAACTCTAATTCTACTTCTTCGTATTGATTTTTTTTAATATATACCCTTATAAATGTAACATTTTGTTAATAGAAAAAAAAATATTATTTTGGTGCAACTGAATATTTACCAAGATTGGCCCACAGCTGAATGTGTGATGCATGTCTAGTAGCGAAATATAAAAACTTGTAATAATATTTTAATATTTTTCTCAAATTTCTTTATTTCATCTTTTTTTTTTAATATATGAAAAAATTGCAAATTTTAATTTCTGCACCTAATTTTACAATTCTATGAAATGATTAAAAGGGGATTGCTGATAAGTTTCATAGATGTCATTATTCCTTAACAATCTGAAAATTTTTTTAAAGAAACCCTACTCGGGTTTGCAAAAATTGTCTGGTCCTACTTTGGCAAGCCCTGTTAATTAATACAATTTTACCAGCGCTTACATTATAATTAAATTGTTTATTATTTTGTTTTTTTTATTGATTGATTTTTTCAAGAAAGTTAAATAATTATCACTGTCACTGGTGGTATATATTTTTTCGATGATAAACAATCATACAATTTATAAGGTCCTTAATTTTTCAAAAAAAGTCCTTAAATTTTTTTTTTTTCAAAAAAAGTCCTTAAATTTTTTTTTTCAAAAAAAGTCCTTAAAAGTGCTTAAATTTTGCTTTGTTAAAAGAGTGGGAACCTTGTTAAAAAAACATTAAAGGAATCAATTTCTTTTTCTGTATGATCTACAGAATTTGTTTCCGGTATTCCAATAACTGTATGATGATGTAATTCCTTAAGCTCTCGAATAAAAGATAAAGTATATTGAGTCGAACTTTTATGGGAAATAGAAAACACAACTATAAATGTATGTGTCAAAATCGCTATAACGCCTTTTTAACTTTTTAGCAAAAGAATCATTGCTCTCTTCTATAACACTAATTGGTTCATTTGTCATATGAGTTGACTCATTCTCTGATAAATAACGCTTACTCGCCATAATAATCTGGAGTCAAGGATTTCTGAAGTAACTAGAGAAGTGCACAAAATATATCTGAAAGCAACAAAAACTGTAACAAAACTGATGCTAAAACCCTTATAGACCTCACATAGTAGTGAAAAAAAATAAAATAAAAAGTTTCGAAGAGCTATAAGATTTATAAAGCAATGTTTATAAAGCAAGGAAAGTTAAATAGCCGAGCTCTGTTTGTTTACATTACGATTTCCCTCTCCCCAGCTACAGAAAATTAGCAAATTTCAAAGACAGGCGGAATATAAACAATCTGAAGGTCAGAATACTAAAACTACTTTCAGTTTCAATACTAAAGCTGCGTTCAGTAATGGACACAGAGTGCCATAAAAATTGTTTCTGTTTAAAATGCATATATACACCATCTGCTCATGAAGCTAGTTCTCCAACAATGCACGGGTGAACCACCCAGGCCTGGGATAAGTCTGTAGGAAATACATATACGATTCGCCCATCGTAAAGAGATTAAATACTTTTGCTATTGATATTAATTCTTTGTAGATAAATGTCAGATCACTAAAATTCATCCATTGGTTTTGAAAAATGTATCCATCGACATCGTAAATTGTGCTAACTGAAGTGGAATAATAATGAGATAGACTATAATTTGTTTTATTTATGTTTTAGGGAAAATCTGATGAAATGCCTTTTTGGAAGAAATTTAATCCATTGATATTTGTATGAATTGTATAATACATTGTATAGATAAAATAATTTTTTTAGTAATATACTAATTTTCTGTTTTATTTGTTTTTTGTTGAAGATATTGTAAGTTTATTAAAACCACCCTGTTTTTACTTCTTCTGTGCAATATTATGAGTTCTATTTGTAAGGCTATAAACTAGTATGCCAGATGATAATTAAATATAATAATTAAACAGATTTTAAAAAAAATTAATCTGTACTGACACATAAGCACGGCCTAACATGTCAACAAACTGAAATAAAAAGTTTATGCACAAAGATGTCATATTCTCATGTTAATATGATTACACAATGACAGAAACCAGAAGGGAAAAAAATCCACAACAAGAAAGAAAGATTTTTGGAGCATTTTTGAGTTGTGTGTGTGGAATCTGTATTGATTGGAAAAATATAAATTAACTGAGTAATGAATAGTTTCTTTTTTTCTCAGTTATAAATGTAAAAATTACTGAGAGTGACAGCTGCAACAAAATTTTAAGAAAAAATTTTAATTAATGGGGAGGAAAAGTTCTTGCTTAGGTAGTGTCCCCCTAAAACTATAATTGGTATTAATTTTAATACAAATTTTCTTCTGGTTTTTAATAAATTAAACTTCGGAATAAACCTCGTATAAATTCTATAAAAAAAATTATTATTTTTCCTAAGAATAATACTTGACCTCCCCCACTAAAACCCATAAGGTTTACATACCTTCCAAGTGATGTTTTTACACACACATATATATATATGTAGACTTTCAGCAAGATGGTGTAATATCTCGGCAGATTGTGTAAGCCGTCAGTCATCTTGTAATATTAAAAGAAGTTACATCATCTTCTTTGGCATTGAGAGGCGCCAACCAGTCCTGATGGGAAACTCTCGAATTTATAATTAACTCTGAACTTTATACCATAGAATAACTTAATTTCTTAATCACATGCACTTAGGAGATAATATTAAACTCATGTCAATAATATTAAACTTATCCTTCTAACCTTTTATTTCTATTAAATTGTTACAGGGTGCGTAGCGTTTTTAAAAAGTGCTTAAAGGTGCTAATTTTCTTTTTTTGAGAGACCTTAAAGGTGCTTTTTTATTGGGTGTTTTTAAAAAGTGCTTAGTTTTCCTTTTTTCAAAATGAGATTTTTCCTTTACCATGTTGATTTTTGCTTCGAATTATGCAAAAAGACACAGTTCACATTGTTCTATTCAACGTTTTCACAATTAATGCAAACCCAATCAATCTACTTTGGCGTATTGCCAGTCCGTAGCGTATGAAAACGCCATTCGTTTTACATGATTCAAAATTTCATGATTTTTGACAATAGTCAAAAACAATGCCAAAATGTTTTTTTTTTCGACATATCGGTTAAAACAAGATAAAACCGTCAACTGTCAAAAACTTTCCAGCCTTGCCTAGTTATGATATTTTTTAAAGTGGTTAAAAATATTTTTTGAGTGCTTAAAATGTGCTTATTTTTTGTTGAATAATTTCGCTATGCACCCTGTGTTATGTTTGTTAAATTATCGTCGTTATTTCATCTAATGCTGCACTAACTCCCACAAATAATGGGGGCTTGCGACCGGGATGTGAACAACGAGCCGTAACTATTCCCAAACTTTAAAATCCCGCAAAGGGGATTTTAGCCAAACAACTTCGAAATCCCGAGCAGGGGATTTTGCAGTCAAATAACTTTTGAAATCCCGAGAAGGGGATATTCACCGAAAATTGAAAAAAGAAAAGCGAAATTCTGCTCTCGCGTAGGAGCTGCAGATTTTGTTCCTGTTTTAAATCCCGAGTAGGGGAATCATCGAAATTCTACGCTCGTGGAGGAGCGGTTTCTCAAATTAACATTCATTCGAATGTTGTTCCTGTGTTAAATTCTGTCTTGAATCTGCCGACCAGGGCAATTGGAATCCACGAATTTTCCGGAGTCATACTGATCAAGAGTGGAGAAGTGCAACCAAAAAATCAACGAGTGGAGAAAAGCAGCAGCAGGGACCGCTGAGCACTCCTAAATCAGCAATAACTGAGTTTGTCGCGAAGGACGGCAACAATAACTGAATCTGTCGCGAAGGACAGCAGCAATAACTGAATCTGCAATGAAGAGCAGAACTGAACCAGAAACTTTCCGGAACTATTAGAATATTTTGTGCAAATCAGAAGGGGAGTCAACTTTTCCTGAAAGTGCAGTTGTGAAATCCTTGGATACGAATCTAGTTTGAATCAACGAATCGAAGAACATTGGATTACCATTGGACACTGGGAGTCTCTTCAATCAAGGTAGGAAATTTTCAATTTTAAAAATATATAAAAATTCAAAAAAAGAAGACCTAGTAAAAGTATTAGAGGAAATAGGAGGCGTCGCAGACAGCAGCGATAATATCGTTAAGTTAAAAGAAAAAATTGAATCTATCGAAATATTTAAGAATGATTCAGAATTTGTCAAAAATTTATTAACTAATGCCGTAGAAGAAAGAGTACAAATAGCGGACAGGGAACTTAAACAAAGCGAAATTCAAGTTGAGTTAGAAAAATTAAAATTAGAAAGACTCGAGAAAGAAATGCTTTTATTAGAGGCGAAAAACAAAGCATTTGAAATTGACCCTCCCAAAACAATAAATGATACACCCGAAACAAACATTGAGAATCTAATTCATAGCATTAAAACTCTATCTCTTCCAGTTCCATCAAAACCTGAAAATTTCAATCAATATTTTTCATCGTTGGAAAGAGCTTTTACTATGAAAAACATAAATGAGGGGCTTAAAGCCGAAATCTTAATCAATATGCTAGGTGAAAAAGCAAACAGCGTCTTGTTATACATTGAAGATGATGATTCAAAAAACTATGAAAAATTAAAAGCTTTAATATTGTGCGATTCTCAACAAACTCCCCAAGAATGTTTGAATAACTTTAAAAATGCTTCAAAATTTAAAGAAGAAACATATTCAATTTGCTTCTCGCTTAAATTCACCCTTCGAGTATTATTGCAAATTACGTAAAGTTGAAACATTTAAATCATTATGTAACTTAATCATATCCGATAAAATAATTGAGACATTAAATAAAGAGATGGCGAATCATATTTTAATCCGTCAGGGGGAAAATTGGTTTAATCCCGTCGAGTTAGCACGAGAATTAGACATTTACATTTCGTCTAAAAATATGCCTCACAGAGAAGTTTCCAATACCCATAATAATGTGCAGAGCACTTTCTTTCGAAGCGAAGTTTTAGAAAAAACCAGCCAGATCGTGTTTCTCAAATGGTAATTAAACCAAATAGAGCGGAAAGACAATGCTATATTTGCGGGGAAATTAATCATTTTGTGCGCCAATGCTCTAAGAGATTGAATAAAACATATGATTCCAGAAGCGATAAATCAGAAAGAAAAAATACCTCCCCCAGTGATAACTTAAAAAATTAAAGCTTTAGTGTTAATTCCTGCAAACCATCTGGAGAGAATAATTTTAAACACGAGTTGAAGTATGCTCAGAGTTATTTGAATAAAAATATCCCAGTGAATGCCATAATTGATTCTGGAGCTCAGTTATCGCTGATTAATTCAAATAAAAAAAAATGATTCTCTCCATTCTAACATAATACTAACCTCGTGTTTTGGGGATAGACGAGAAGCGAAACTTAGAGAGATTGATATGTCTTTAAATCCCAATGAGTCAGGGTTGAAGGTCAGCTCCGCAATTTCAGAACATTTAACTTGTGATGCAATAATAACGCTAGCTACATACAATCAATTAATGAAACTAGGCCAGCTAGGTACTCTCAGAAGTTACGATTGGAGTATTTACACTTGAAAAAAGTGTAAATACTCAAATCGTAACTTCTGAGAGTGGAGATTTTTATGAGTGTTCTTGTTTCAATATTAATGACTCTTTATCTTGCGAATGTTTTTTATTTATTATCAACAGTGTGTCTAGTAAGAAGAACTTGATTTATCACATATTAATGACTCTTGTATTAGAAATGAACTGTCAGTGTTGATTAATAATTACCAGCCAAATAAAATTAAAGACACTATGTTAACAATGAAATTTATTTTAAAAAATGAAATCCCAGTATGTCAAAGAGCTAGACGTTTATCTTTTTCTGAGGAACAAAAAGTAAATAATCAGATATCAGAATGGTTTAAAACAGATATAACTAGAGAGAGTTGCTCTGATTATTGCTCCCCAATAGTTCTTTGCAAAAAGAAAGATAATAGCCTAAGATTATGCATAGATTACCGAAATTTAAATTCTAAAACAATTAAAGATAGATACCTCCTTACCTCTTATTGAAGATGTGTTAGACCAATTACAAGGTTCTAAAATATGTAGCAAAATTGATCTCCGAAACGTTTTTTTTCCATATAGACGTGGACAAGGATAGCAAAAAATATACTTCATTTGTGACACCTGATGGGCAGTATGAGTTTAATAAAGTGCCATTTGGGTTGTGTAATAGCCCTAGTACATACCAGAGGTAGATCAATTATGTGTTTCGTGATCTTCTTAGAGAAGGTGTTGTTGTCATCTTCATGGATGATATTTTTATACCCGCAGAAAAATGAAATAGACGCACTAAACAGGTTAACGAGAGTATTACAAACTGCGTCCGAATATGGATTGGAACTTAATTTAAAGAAATGCCAATTTTTGATGTCTAAGATTAACTTTTTGGGTTATATTATTGATAAGGTTACCATAAAACCTTCTTCCGAAAAAATATTAGCTGTTCAAAATTTTCCTGTACCTTAATCTACTAAACAGGTGCAGAGTTTTCTTGGGTTAACCGGATATTTTAGGAAGTTTATTCTTAACTATGCTGTAATTGCTAAACCATTAAGTGATTTACTTCGGGATAACAGTGTATTTTATTTTGGCTAAGAACAACAAACAGCATTTCAAACTTTAAAACAAAAACTTTCTGAAAATCCAGTACTACACATTTTTAAACAAGGAGCAAAGCTTGAGTTGCATCCCGATGCAAGTAAATTCGGGTATGGAGCTATTCTTTTTCAGCAATCTGATGGTAACAAATTACACCCAATACACTATATGAGTAAAAAAAACGACTCCTCAAGAGGAGAATTATTCAAGTTATGAACTTGAAGTGTTGGCTATAATTGAGGCTTTGAAAAAATTTCGAAATTATTTGGTGGGAAATAAATTTTAACTTGTAACAAACAGACTGTTCAGCTTTCCAAAAGACTATGAGTAAAAAACAATTAACTCCTAAGATTGCTAGGTGGGCATTATTTTTGGAAGACTTTGACTATGAAATTGTACACCGCCCAGGTAAACAAATGAAACATGTTGATTGTTTAAGTAGATATCCTATTATGCATATTACTTGTGACGAACTAACCTCTAAAATTGTTACTAACCAAATAAATGTTGAATATAATAATGTTACTAACCAAATAAATGTTGAATGAAACAGCTTTTGGAAAATAAATCAATTGACGATTTTGTGGTAAAAAAAAATATTTTATGTAAACTTGAGAATGATACTTACTTGTTAGTGGTTCCACAACAAATGCAAACTGACATTATCAAATCTATACATGCTAATGGTCATTTTGGTATTGGTAAAACTCTTGATGTACTTAAAACAAAACTATTATTTTCCAGATATGAAGAAATGTGTTGAAAATGTTGTAAGTAATTGTGTTGAATGTATATTAGTAAATGGGAAGGCAGCAAAAAGGGAAGGATTTTTGAACCCGATTCCAAAAAATAATATTCCTTTAGATACTTACCATATTGATTTCATTGGTCCCATGCCTTCAACTAATAAAAACTATAAACATATTTTCACAGTGGTAGATGCTTTTACCAAATTTGTTTGGTTCTACCCAACCAAATCTACGTCGAGTCTAAAGGCAATAGATAACTTTTGGGAATCCTTCACGAATAATTACTGACAGAGGCAGGCACGTAGGTATAGTTTTTTCATGGGGGGTGTTTTGTGATTGAGGAATTTATTATCTAGATGTAATTTAATTAAACCAATTACATACATACAAGTAAACTCTTTTTGGTTTTGATAAAATAATCTAATACAGAAGTTTTCACTGTAAGCTTCATTTAAATGCTAAAAATCACAACCAGTGATCTAAATGAAGATCAAAATAAAGACAAGCCATAAACGTCGTAGATCGCTTCCCTTCGATTGGGAGAAAAGCGAAATTCAAATAAAAAGAGCATTAAAACAAAACCACCGTTATTGTCTAAAATTCATCTGTTCACCGCAAATTATAATGCGTTTAAGCAGACAAAATAATATATAAAAAAATGAATTCTTTACGAAGTAGAATATATGGATCAGTTTCAGAAAATACGACACGTAGGAATTTTTTTTAACCCTTTGGATTGGAATGGATGGGTGATCGTGTAAAGCTAAGGGTGGTGGCGCTAGTGGTAAAATTGCTCTTTCAAGACTTCCGGGTTACTGCTTCCGATATATTTTTACGCCGCAGATTGAAAAAATGCACCATCATATTATTGCATCATATCTTTTGTAGTATTTCACATGTACCGAGTTCTTTCTTTCAGCCTTTGAACTTCAGCATTATCATATTAATTAGCTCTTATGAATGGTACAATTATGTTTAGATTTGAACCCAAATTACAATAACAAAACTGCATAGAATATTTGGCTTGTTCACACATCGCCTCGTAGTCATAACATAAGCGGAGGGATACACCGGAAATTTTCTAAATTTCTTCCGGTGTAAGGACGCTTGTTATTGTTTACATTAGACCACCCATCCATACTATATATATTTTTTTTAAAAAATACTCGTTTATTAAAGTAACTCTCATTAATACCTTATAGAGGGCAGTGTACAACAAACAAGCATTTAGCAGTTTCCAATTATTCCTTGGCATTCAAGTGCCGGAAAAATTACAATTTATAATTTTATAGCTTTTACTTCCATGTTCCATTTCATTTTTAGTTAGTCTTTGTGTTATTAATCACAAGACTTTATTAAACAGCTCTGATTGAATGATATAGTTATTAGTATTATATTAGTTATTTATTAATTATTTATAATTATATTAGTATTATATTAATTATAGTATATTAATTATTTAGAGACTGCAGGAAAATGACAATGTGTAAAATCATTCCTAAAAGCTAATAATAATGGTGTTAAATAAACTTTTTAAAAAAATTGTCATTTTATTCTATGATATCAGATTTCAATGGCAGTTATATTAAATTGTCGCACTTAACGAAAATTACTCATAGATATATATTACACTCGCAGAAGTCGGTAAATGAATATATCTTCACACAAATTTTTCTTTTTGTTTATTTCAATAATATCCTGCTAAACTACATTATTAAGTAGAAGGTGTAAAACTTTAATAATGTAACAAAAAATTATTAATAAATACAAAAGCTATACAGCACAAGAAAAAAAAATTCGTTACAAAGCCTCATAATATTTCGTAAATAAATATTGAATGAAAAAAACGCGTGTTTCATAAAATCACGGACTATAAAATTTGGATTTCGATAGAGTGGCCGCGGGCATTTCAACATTTAAAGAATTACTAATCACACTAAATTAAATTTAAATATCAGAGAAACAATTAATTCTTTTAAATTTGTTGACTTTAAAAAAAGTTTTAGTTACTTAATCAGTATAATGCATTATGTGTTTAAAGCAAGTTCTACTTAAAATTAATTATTGTAAGAGAAATGTTACCCCTTACATTTTTAATAATCTTAAAATATTTTGCTAAACAAAGATTTTTTTTCATTAGTTTGTGTTAAAGATAAATCATAATTAAGGTGTTGAATACTTCAAGTCAAAACATAAAATATCTTCAAACTCTTCAATTTGGAATTAAACAAATTGGAATTAAAGTATTATTTGTAAGGTAGTTTACTCTTTTGTTAAACTTCATTTCTTTTTATATTCAGTGTCAGACTTAGTTTAGTGCAGCGTAATTATTGTTAATTTTATTTGCTTACACTGTTTACACAAGATTATGGTTAACAAATAAATATTTTGAGATCATTTATGAAAAATTAAATGCAGTTCCAATGATAAATTTTTCATATCTGTTTTGTGATTCGTTTTTAAGTGATCTGAATTTTAATAAAATTTTCCTAAGTTAAACGTAAAATTATTCATTTGATTCATTTAAAATTAAAGAAAACCATATGCATAATTTTTATTTTTTGAATGCATAATTTTTATTTTTTATTTAATTCAGAGCATGTTGTCACAATCTTAATTATGCGGAAAATTTATGACTTACGTTGAATTTATTATTACGAAAAATTTATTAGTGGTTATTAATTTTTTTCATTACAGATTAAAAACTGTTCGATACCATTCTGATATTTTAATTTAAACTGATATTATTTATTAAGTGAATGTAAAGGTTTCCTGTTAATCTGTTACGTTTGGATAAAATATTCATTATTTACTAAATTTAAGTTGGCGTATATTTTTTTTAAAGATTTCTTCACAAGGTCTATGCATATAAAAGCAAAAGAAAAAGGGGTCTCGACTCTGCTATTAATATATACGAAATTAGGTAGACAAAAAAAACTATTTTAGCTGATTCAAATCATTCTTAGAAAGTACTGAATTGTTTTTTTAATTAACAATTTCAGTAATTTTTATGATAATTTAAAGGTTTGTTGACATTTGTTTTAATTTTATAAAACTGTTACATATATCGCCACTTTTGATTATGCAATGAAGTATTATCGTTAAAAATTTGTCAATATCATAAGTAACTTACCTTGCAATAAGATCCCGAGAAAGGAAAGTTAGTAATAGAAAGTATTTTTCATTTTCTAAAAAATAGTTAAACTTTAAGTTACACTTACACATTTATACTAAGATAGTTTGAAAGATTAATTACTCTCAGCTATTCATTTATGAAATTTTTGTGTTTTATTATAAAATTAAATGTAATATAGATATTTCAATTCTGACTGAATTATAATAAAGTTGTTTCAATTTTCAGTTTAAAATTTCAAAAATTTTTAAGTCCGATTTCATAACCATTAAATAAGAACAAAGATTGGGAATTAAAAATAAAATTATGCATGAATAATCAAATTTACTAAATAAATCTATTTGTTGTACAGTTTAAATGTTAAGTACATGCGGAAATATAAAAGCATTATAAATGTTACATATATGCGGAAAGATTGATTTAATACAAATATTTGCTTACCTCCAATATTTTTGATTCAAGTTCTTTATATAGCCAATAAGAGATCACGTTTTATTTACAGGAGCACAATTACACAATACAAATTAAAAATTAACGGATGAAATTAACAAATAAAAATTAATCAGAAAGAAAATATGAAAATAAATATTAAATGAAATTCTACATTAAACAAAAAGAAAAATCTGAAACTAAGCGTTTTTAGGATGAGTGTCTCAGACGAAGTTCCCAGACAGAATGACCGAAAAAATTGCCAAGGTAGTTTTATGTCCTGAAAAGGTTAGCATGTATATGCAGTCCTAGAAATTCAAGAGAATTCTTTGTTTGAGGCATGCATTCTATGACCGTATATAGGATCTGTGTATAGCCGATATTTTAAGAAGTAGATGAGATAAGATAGAACTCTTTGGAAGAAACGAAGAACATTTTCCCTTAGAGTAATATGAGCTGGGCTGGCTACTTTTCTGAGGGGAGAAGCTTTGTGGGTGGTAAATCAATGAGGAAAGGCATGCTATCTAATTTAATCACTGAAGAAAAGCGTTTATTGCTCTTTTGATGAATGGGTAGCAAAGAGGCAGTAGTGATTATTTTATTTCTGTTACAGACTAATAAAAGCCTCAAAATAAAATGTCATGAGAATTCTCCTTTTTTTCAGTAAATAAAATATTTAAACATTTTCTAAAATTAAGGAAAAATTATCTATAGTATTAAAAAA
>NC_092210.1:44295695-44425760 GCF_043381705.1 Parasteatoda tepidariorum | reverse complement strand
ATAATTTTAATACAAAATTATAATTAGTTAAACTATAATTTTAAAAAAGTAACAGGGTGTAAAAAAGTAAAATAAAAAAATTACAGTTTTCTAAAATCTTGTCTCTAGAGAATTATTTAGTTTTTCTCATGAAATCACTTAAGAGAACTGAAAATTTTAAATGATAAACACAAAACAAGAAAAAGTTTGAATAATTCTATGAAATTAGTGTGGAAGACTATTCAGGTCAATTTATTATTTTCTTAAATTTATAAAAAAAGAAATTGAAATTTTATGGCGATGAAAGCTTTGTGATTGTTGACTACTCCAAACCTACATGAAAATATTTAATAAGTGAATGGGAACGTTTAATCGATCCTTATGATTAACAAAACTCTGAGGAATTTTTTGGCTTAATTTCAAAAGGGCAGAAATTGAGTATCTCTAAATATTTTATTTTTTGAGTATTAATTTCATCATATTTCAAGAACATTTTAAGCACATTGAAAATTTTTTGAACACGACTATATCTGGTTTATTCGAAGACATTCCATTCAAAATATTACTTACAGTAAATATTTATTAAGCCAAATTACTTATTAATAACAATTTATCAATCTTACTTTTAATTTATCATAGCTCCATAACTTCATAAGCGAAATTAAAAAAATTTTGCTCACAATTATTCAATTATAAAATGCATTCTCGAACAATAGAAATATATTAAAGAACTATATTATCAAATTCTAATCATTTAATGTTTAAAAATCAATAAAAAATTGGACAGTTTACTTTTGGCAAGCACAAAATAGAGTTAAACATAAAAATATCAATTACCTTCAATTGCTTAAGATCCTGCTAAGCTTTAATCCAGTAATACAAATGCACAACTACTACGTAATTTAATCTCTTGAAACTTATTTCATAGCAGCTCCTATATACACTTCATCAAATCCATGCCAGCTTTTTTAAAGCAAACACTTCTTCGTAGTTGATTTTCATTCGTACAGAAATGCTAAAAAAGAAAAACACTAAAATGCAATAAATGCAGTACATAGAATGTGATACATACTGAAATGTTTTTGTATTGTTACACAGCAAAATAATCACCAAGGAAATATCCATGCTTTTTAAAAAAATAAATAAATTTTGAATTTAAAAATTGATCTAAAACCTTGGCAATTGCACCTGGTGCGATAGATCAAGATATACACATATCCCAGCACATTTATTTGGAATACCTATAGTTTCATTTCAGAAACTAGTTTTAGATAAATACTAAAATGGATTTTACTCTGTATGATTGTATCTGAAAAATTAGAACTTTTCTACTTGTTTCGTTAATCAAATTGCATACTTGTTCTTTCGTGACACATCTTCATGCATACAACTTATGCTGGCAATGTCATAGGCTACAAGCGTTTAGCCAGCTTTTTCTCATTTGCTGTTGGTTAGCCATGCATATCACATGATGTCTTTAACTTGAACTTAAGACTGTTATATCGTATTCTTAATTTTCATTGTCTTTCTGTTACCCTGCAGGAGTGCAATGTCTTTTTTCAAGTTAATGTTATTAAACAGTTTTATTTCTCCATACAGGCTTAATTTCTGACTAAATGAAGGCTATTATTCATTTACACCAACAATCTCGCAGCTGTTTTGATTGCCAGAAAGGTTTAAACAATCAGCCAATGAAAAAAAAAAACTGGTGACCCAAATAAAATTAATCCATTATCTTCATAATTAATCCACAGCTTTGAACATCTGTGATTAATGAATTTTTCCAGCCCATTTTAAATATATATATGCATATCATAAACTTATAATTTTAAAAGTTGTAGACCAGTGGTTCCCAACCTTTTGTGAACCATCGCCCCCCCCTCTTGGGGTTGGCTGACACCTATCGCCCCTTTCTCTTTTTGCTCAAAAAAACATTCATTGTTGCTTGTGAGCAACCAAACACTGAAAATATGCTATGTTATTTGATTTTAATTGTAATGCAAATAAGGAGGCACATTTATCCTGTCATTTTTATTAATTAAAAAAAATTGTGCATCTTTTTTTCTTCAAAAAGAAATGATATTTAAAACGGAATAATAAAAACAAAAGTGAATTTTTTTAAATTCATATTTTAATGTAATCAAGAAAAAGTTAAAACGTTAACAACTAAAATTTGAGGAAAAAAAATTAAGAGGGAGAAAGTACACTTTTACTACTTCAATGACTGCCCTGTGCTTGGTGTATTTCAAGTTAAAGCTTGAATGTCAGGTTTTATGCTCGTCAGATTTAAAGGCAATTGAATCAAATGTCCAACCTATCTCTTTGCTTTGTGAGCAGCTGGGAGACAGAATTAAATCCTCTCTCCACTAAATATGTTGACGGGAACAAGATGAGAAGCGGCTCAGTTTGTTTCCACAATTGTGGATAAGTATCCATAAGCTTTACCCAAGATAACTCGTAACCATATTTTTTAAAGACGACTTTAGCCTCACAGTCATACTTCAAATCTAAAACCTTAGTCTACAAAGAGGAAGTGAGCTTATCCACAACTTTAAAAGAGAAAGGATCGAAAATCCAATCCGGAATTTCTAATTTCATCAAATCTTTAAATCTTGTAACTGATCAAGGTGATCAGTAAAATATAAGATTTTATTTTCGAGAATCTCGATATCTGCCATTGAACTCTTTTTAAGAGTTGGATGCATGTGTAAGACGGATAAGGAATAAATTTTTGCCTGATAGAAAAATTCCCTGCTTCCATACCTATCCACAAAGATTTTTTTAAAGTCTAAACTACAATAAAACAAATAATTTATCATGCTCATATATTCATTATTCAAAAAATTAACAGTGTGATATTAATTTAGCTAATGTGCATTTTTAACATATTTATACATTTGTATAAATATACTTGTGTCGAATTCAAATAAGTAAATAGCAGTAATCTTGAAGAAAGACTATGGGATGTTTCACTTAAATATATATATTGTAGCTGATATTGTTGCTTGTTATCCATCAATATATCATTGAGGTATTAATTTAACACATAACTATTTGAATCCGTAAATAACATAAGTAATGAACCATTTCATTAATAAATAAAAAAAAAAAAGAAATACAAATTGCAGTCAAGATGAAGACATAATTTTTCATTGCAAATTATTTGAAGATCGATAAATTTTGTCTAATTGGGAATAGCAAAAGATCAGACCATTGGATGCCCACTCAAATTCAGAAGGAATTTCCAGATATACCAGATAAATTTTAATGATAATCCTAACGACATTTTATCTGTACTACTCTATCTTCCAACAGAAAGCTAGGATCCTTTTTAAATTTGTAACATCAAATGCAGCATTTTTTCAAAATCAAAAGTGGAGCAATCGATGTAAGGTATACTATAATTTCACCAGAATATTTTACTACAACATATTTGTATACTTTGCATTTGGTTGCTACAGGCGATAATTATCCAAATGATAATAGGGAACAAGTACCTTCTCCTTATGAACCTATTCTATAAGAAGCATTAGGATTTTATCACATGGCCAAGCACTTTATTTCTTTTCATACCTTTTGCATTGTTTTTCATTCTTAATAGTAGTTATGCACCATGTCATTTTATGTCTACCACTTTTACAATTACCAAGAGGTGCACAAGCTTGTGCTTGTTTATTTCTAAATCTTCAGTTTTCTGATATAGTGTAACAACCTGCCACCATTTGTGCTCCATCAATTTAAATTCTGTTTATTGCTTACTGATTTCGAATAATTTTGTGGAACCATTTCACACTAAGAGTTCTTCTGTTCCATTAGACAAAAATCTAACTCAATTGTATTGTTTTAAATTGCACCAGGTTTTTGACTGGTATGAAAATACTGGTTTAGTATTAGAGTCAAATATTTTTTATTTATTTAATTAAATTCATTCGAAATAGTGAATGCTACATGCCAACTCCTGGGTCATTCCATGTCAGTTCATCCAGCCATGGCACCCACCGTCTCAGATTTTGATGAAAATTTGTACACTTATAGAGTTTTTTGTGCTGATTTCAAAAATATCAATTATATTTAAATCGGTTAATGGGTTTAAAAGTTATAAGAATTTATACTTTTGCCAAAATGGCTCATTTGCCGCCATTTTGATTCATACATCAAAGGCTATTAATGATTGTTACTCACCTTATATTTGTCATAGAGCAATAATTTTTTTTTTATTTTGTTCAGAATAAAGTAATCTGTCATATAAACACTTTTTTTTGCAAATAAGTATCTTACTTTTTTAGTAAATGGGTCTGTTTTGCATTTTTTTGATCAGCGGAGTTGAGTAACTTCAGGATATTATTTCTGGCAACTCGCCCCCTTCAATTTCAGAAATATTTTATTCAAGGATAGTTGAAAGTGCAAACTAACATCTGATACAAAAATTTTGATGGGCCGTTCACTCACTTTTTAAAAAAAATATATTTTTCTTATGAATCATTATGCATTAAAAGTACTCGTAGTTTGATGATTTATAGTCCTTAATTATAACTAGAATATAATAAAATGATATAAAAAAATGTAAATGGTAGAAAAATATGTAAAATAAAGTAATCATTTATTAAATTATTTCTTTCTTCTTTCTTTGAGCCCTCCCCCCCCCCTCAAAAAAGAAAAGAAGAAAGGAAAAAATTTAAGACTGAGCAAGACAAACACAATTTCTGGTCAGGAATTGCTGAAATTTGCAATTTAGCTCTGTATGTTTTAGCCTGATCTACACTTATGACATGAAGGGAGACTTTCTTGGTCTTATTGGAAGGAGAATTAAATAAGTCACAATTTTTTTTCATTTTCTTATATAGGGTGACCTTGGATAATTCCTGATCAAAAAATGCAAACATCTACTTTGTGAAAAAACTATTCAAGATAGAATTTCAATATTTACTGGAAGTTTGAGACTATATGAGATGAGTCCTATGCTACCTTCTTTTGTTGGAAAATCTAATTAGAATTTAAAAGATTTTAAATTCTTAGTGATCAGAAATTACTCCTTCTCTTGATCACTTCTGGGGTAATTACTGATCACCAGTTTTTATAGTAAAGGGGTTGTTTAAAAATAATTATACAATGGTAATTAACAAATAAGACATCAAGATCAAACAAATAAACCAAAGAGATATTTAAGCAGCTAATAAAACGATTTCTTTAAAAGCAAAGAATAAAGATTAACACTTTAAATTTTCCAAAAATCTTTGCATCCTGCCATACATTTTAGGCAAGCAGCCAACTCATTCTCATGTTCTGTTGGAATATAAGAAAGAGTTCCCACATAAGTTACTTTTGCTGGATTTTTTAACTTCATTAAGTGAGAGTGTAAAGTTAAGTAAGGTATGTCAACAGCTCTGACAGTAGCTCTCACACTGAAATTTCATTTTCAATCATTAAAAGAAATTCACTAATTTTGCTTTCTAGAAGCTTAGTATCTTTTTTAGTGTTATAATTTCTCACCATATTTATATTAGGCAAATTTATAAACTTAAAAATTATTCTAACAATGTACACACATAAAATTAAGATAGAAGCAAGGTAAGGCAAACCAGAAATGGGACAAATCAGAACACATTTGTCTTGTATACAGTTAATAAACAAATTTTGTGATTACAGTTAAAATATATTTTAATGGTTGTTCCACTTAATAAATATGAACTGCCATTTAAGAAAAGACAATTAGCTATTTTTAATACTATTTATAAAAAGAAATGACAATGATTAGGAATTACCCCAGTGATCAATAATTACCCCATGGGGGGCAACATTTGATATAGTTTCCTATAATTAATTATAATGCTTACAGTAGATGTGAAACAATTAAACAAAAACTTACACTATTTTTATATCAAAGAAAAAGAAAGTAACTCAAAATATTTATTATTAAGAGAAGGAGGGGATCTTTGCAGAAATGTGCACATTTTGAAACCCATCTTTAAAATGGAAAATACAGAAAGCAGTTTAAAAGATACTTATTTTGTTAGATTAAACAAAAAACTATAATTAAGTAAATGTAGTTATACTTTAGTAAAATGTACAAGCATTCTTGTCCATGTCTCCAATTTAAAAAAAAAATTTTTAAAATAAAACTTAGGTGATCATTATTTACCCCAGAAACAGAGTGATTGTGAATTATCCCTGGTCACCCTATATATTTCATACTGATAAAGGAGATACTCCTTATGTATGAGGCATATAGTTGAACTTTCCTTAAAATCTAAATTGCTCCTAAATGAAATAAGTTATATATTCTCTGAAGAAAGTTCTAAAATCTTCTATGAGTTTAAACTGCACTTAAAATCTTTCAAAGTTAATCCAATACTATATAATACTTGGGTTTTCATAATAAAACTCTTTTTTAAGTATCAAATTGATACATTTAAAACTTTTGAAAACTTATTTATTTCTGTTCTGTTCTAAATAAATGGAAGAAATACAATTTTACTGATTGGAAAGAAAATAAATTTTACATGACACTCAATTCTGATTGGAGCAAACAGAAATGTTCTGGCAGATGATACATTCTGATTAGTCAAATTTCTTTTTTGGGAAGGTAGAGATGGAATGTGTCAATAGTTTTCAGTATTTTTTTTTTCTATTCAGAAGTTTTTTTTTTAAAAATTGGATGTATATAATTATAATAAAAGTTTTTGAGAATAAAAAGGGCCTGCAGGTATTAGTGATGAAATAAGAGCATGCAAATTATCTTATAGTTAGTGATATAAAATCATTTCATTTCAATATAATTATAATAAATAGTTTAACTTTATCAGTGTTTCAAATGAAATTTTGTAGGGGTATCTCATTACCATAACAATCATTGTGACAAATAAAAGGATAAAATTAACTTCAAATATTCATAATTTGGTCTTACATTTAATTACATTTTAGAATCAGACAAAATGTTTGAATTAAATTAAAGTGTACAATGATTTTCTCCTTCCATAAAGATCAAAGTTAGTTCAATTAAAAAAAAAATTTAATGGCTGCTTTTTATTATTTGGCACTGCCCTCTACTCTTTCAGAGAAACTTTTATTTATATTTTTTTTAGATTCTGATCCCTCTCATTTACCAAAACTATATGATTCTGGATAAATTTATTTGCAAAAAAGGTGAAATTTTGTTCATTCTAAAATTTTGTCTTTCTTTTCTTTTTTGAGGGCTCAAAGAAACAAAAAAAAAAAATTTAATAAATGATTACTTTATTTTACATATTTTTCTACCATTCACATTTTTTTATATCATTTTATTATACTCTAGTTATAATTAAGGACTATAAATCATCAAACTACGAGTACTTTTAGCGCATAATGATTCATAAGAAAAAATTTTTTTTTTTAAAAAGTGAGTGAACGGCCCATCAAAATTTTTATATCAGATGTTAGTTTGCACTTTCAACTATCTTTGAATAAAATATTTTTGAAATTGAAGGGGGCGAGTTGCCAGAAATAATCTCCTGAAGTTACTCAACTCCGCTGATCAAAAAACTGCAAAACAGACCCATTTACTAACTAAGTAAGATACTTATTTGCAAAAAAAAGTGTTTATATGACAGATTACTTTATTCTGAACAAAATAAAAAAAAAATTATTGCTCTATCACAAATATAAGGTGAGTTACAATCATTAATAGCCTTTGATGTATGAATCAAAATGGCGGCAAATGTGCCATTTTGGCAAAAATACAAATGCTTATAACTTTTAAACCCCTTAACCGATTTAAATATAATTGATATTTTTGAAATCAGCACAAAAAATTCTATAAGTGTACAAATTTTCATCAAAATCCGAGACGGTGGGTGCCATTTTTGTAAAATCCTGTATGATTTGACATGGAATGACCCTCCTCTGTTATTTATAATTGATCCAAGGATGATGTTTTCAACTGGGTATGGTACTTTGAGATAATCTTCATAACCATTTTTTTATATCGTTCACTAATCATTCAGCCAGTACCGTGCGTGACAAAGCGAACGGCCGCAGGTAAACAAATTCGACGAAGGCACGGATGTTCCTCACAGCATTTTGGCTTCTGTTGTGGGAACACGGTCCACCCTTTGATGTCTGCGGGTAATGTTGCTCATCAGACAAGGCAAAATAGGTAACACCTTGAGCATCATCCATGGCAAAAAAGATAAGCTGAGTACCTGCCGATAATCTATAATCCACGTCTTTTATGCAGTATAATGGGTAAACAGATTTGTTTACACATGTTATAGGTAACTAGTTCAAAGGTAGAGGAAGTCCACAAAATCTAAGTCATTGAAACATTCCTTTAATGATGTTAGCTACTTATCTTTATAATCCATTAAATGCGCATTTAGCAAGAGAACAAGCATAAAATATATTTTTTTCTATAATTTTCACTTTATTTCTGTAAAAGAAATAAAATGATTGAATTGGAGAAAGGTAAAAGTATCAACATATTTATTACATCACTTCAATAACTGCTCAGAGAGTACCCCATAGATAAGGCGAACATTTACGTCGATGATAACTCGGAAAAGCAGTTGTCAACACATAGTCCCTATAATGAATAAAGTTTGTTTATGAAAGGTAGAGGTAAATGAAAAATGTGATGGTAAAACTGTTTACTGCTTACCTGTCTTCAGGAGATAAACTTTTCCCTAGACTTTTACTAAATTAAAAAACATAAGTGTTAGATATGCAGTCATCAAATTCCACTACTCTCTAAAAAAAAAAAGGTTCTTACCTTCAAAGACGAACAAGAAGTAACAGATAACTTTCTTGTATAAGTAGTAATTTAATAGTTTTTTTCAAATAAACTGTTAAAAATTTTCTGAGACAAAAGCATCCAGCGCAAATGTTAACTATGTTTAAAATGGCTAACGACGCCCTTCTGATCTGGTTTAGAAGTTTCTAGAACATCACGCGATATGACAAGTATTGAATACGTCAACAATACCCGTACATTTGCTTACATCATCGTCTAGAAAATTGTGTTGCCACAATTTTTTTTTCACACAAATAAATAGTTTTTTTTTGTGTGTGTAAGATGTTTTGATAAATATAACTTTGGAAGCATAAAATATTATTCAGGAAATTTAATGTTTTTATAGCTATTATATTTTTGAAACTACACTTTCATTTTATAAGTTCACTTTGCAAAAATGATATCAGTGTAATGGCAACGTGTTGTTGATAAGTAAACTAAACATGTCGGACGCCGAGGATGATTTCATGTGCGATGATGAAGAGGATTATGATTTGGTAATTTCGCATGACTGCTAATGATTGCTAATCCCCACAAAATAAGAAAATAATTTTGCATATTTTAAAAAAAGTATTTGTTAAAAATGATAATATATGTTAGTCAGTTGTTTTCATTAAGTTTAATTGCTCCGGTTGTCCATTTCGTTTTATATTATTTTGTCTGATATTTCTATTTAATTCTTAATCGCCTCTAGTGTAAAACCGGTATTATTTAAAATACTCACTGAAATGAGGTAATGCTATGATATTTTGTTTTTATTTCTGTAGATATGTTCCGTATAACAAAGATGCGAAACTAAGTGACAGTAAATCTGTTTGTAAATTTACTACTCCGATTTGTTTATCAATTCACTGCTCTAGAAAGCATACTCCAGCGAGACTATGCTTTTCAAAGGAAATTATTGACGCAATGTATTATTTCTAAAATCCCATTTTTATGTTTAAATTTACTGTTATAGAAATGATTGCGTTCTTAAACCTTGTACTAAATTGACATAATTTTATAAAATTAGTTAAAAATTTTGTCGTTGACGTAAGTTATCACTATACATTTATTGGTATGTTATTTATTTATTCAATATTAAAACTGCCATATCTAGTCATTATATTTTCTCTTTTGTCTGAACGTTTTTTTTCCCCTCAACTTTGTATCTTTAAATAATACTCAATCATATTGATTTGCAGCGTCTAGAATGACAATGTGCTTATACATTCTTGTATGTTACATTTTGAAAACACTGACGTTGTAAACTTGCAATGTAATCAGTGATTTTTATAAAAAAAAAAAAAAAATAAGACAAGAACGTAAAGGGGTGTGGTGAACTTATGTTTTTAGGAGGGAGTAATTAGCATTTTCCTGAATGAAATTCCTACTTTGATCAAAACATGCGTCAATAAAAGTATGTAATTCATTTGCTTCATTTAAAAGTTATTTTGTTGCTAAAGTTATTTGCACTATATGCAATGTTTCACCATTGATAAAAAGGTTTTATTCTTTAAATTTTTATTTATTAAATCGTTCTTGTAAATGAGTCTAGATTAATCAGTTAGAAAGGTAATAAACTGTTGTGAAGAAGCGGGATTCAATACACATTGATGGCATGAAGCCTTTCAGATCTACAGATACCAGCATGTCTAGGAAGTAAAGGCGGTTTGTGCACCCTGTGGCAGAATTTTTTCAGGCTTTCTGCGACAAGCCTCTTAAGCACTAATATCTTTTTAATAGATACTTTTAATAATAACAAATGTTACTAATTCAAAGTAGCAGAAGCATTGTGTTTGCAAAAATAACAATTTAGATAAAATAAAATTTTATATAAATTTTTAATTGAATATGTAATATTTTTTTATTCTATTATTATGGGTGATATTCTCATATTTTTTTTTGTCCATTCATTTTTATTTACTGTAATCATAAAATCTGTAATAGTTTGCCAAAAAAAAAAAAGAGTGAATGCAAAATCATGGGAATTGGACTCTTCAAAAAAAGATTACTAAATGTGTTGTAATAAATAGTATTGTATTAAAATATTGGTTCTTTCAAACTATCATAAGCAATAATTGCCAAAGAAAATCATAGAATCATTGTGTTAAAAATTAAATATTCGAATGTGTTATGTGAACTTCTCTGATTGTCAGAAATATATCTTGATATTTAAAAACATTTAGAGAGATTGTTTCAAATTTTATGTGTAGAAAAAATATCAGCCGAGAAATGATTGGAATTTAAAAAACCTCTTGGAATTAGGTAGCTATAGAAAGTGAAAGAAAAAAATGCTGAAAAATCTATGAATTTGCCGATTAAAAGGGAAAAAAAGATTTAAGTTTCACATAAAATAAAGTTGTATTTATAAAAACACCAGATTTGTATTTACCTATTCTTTAATTGTTCAATTTCTTATACTCTATACTGTTGAAAGAACGATAGGAACACTAAATGGAATAACGAGAAAATCGGCGCAAACTGAGCGTCTCAATGAGTGAATACTGTTATTGTAATAATATGGGTATTTTTTGAAAAATCACAAGAGTATCTTTAAAACCTGGGCAATGACAGTCATTGAGTTTTTGGTAAAAGAAAAGTAAAAATTTGAAGCAATAATCGCCGAAAAAAATGATCAAAAACTAGATAGTATGTTTGGATGCAATCTGCTCGAGTTGTGAGCGATAGAGTGAAGATTCAAGCACGTGAAATAAAACTTTCATGTTCATAATCAGGGTGGCCACCCACCTGGAATTATCGAGGAATTTTTTTATAATGGAAAAAAACCTGGAAAAGTCGGGGAAATTTTAGATGAAAACCTGGAAAAATCAGGGAATTTTAAAGAGAAGCTGGAATTTTTTTATAGATTTTCTTAATTTAAATTATTTTATGATCTGTTATACCAACTTTTTTTAGATGGACATTTATTGCCAAACAGTTGAAATATCAACTTAGCAATATTTTGTATTTGTCAAAATTTACTCCATTATACCCTGTTAAACTAGAATGCCACATAAAACCCATGATTGCTAAATGAATGGAGAAACCATATTGGAGTCTATGCATTTTAGATGAGATGAGACTATGCAGTTTAGGAGAGGCAAAGATTGTGGTGTGCTTCGGTTTATAAAAGTAGCATTTGTTTCACTTCTAATCTGTTGGTTGAATCCGTCTATCGTTCAAGTTTGTTCCGATGCTTTAAGTTTTTTGCTTTCTTTTGACTAAATGATTAAAAATGTTTCAGTATTTTTAATTTCATAAAATTCTCCACAAATTAGTTAGTCATAATTTAATAAATTATATGTTACTCTTTTTCGAAAAGCTTTTGTAGTATTTTTCTCAGCAATGCCAATCAATCACATATTTTCTTACAATTGCTAACTGCAAAGTTTGTCAACAAATTGTTAAAATTTTTTCATTGATGCTAATTTTCTCAATTTCATTGTAGCCTTTTATAACATATTTTAATTAAAATAGGTTATTTTAAGGGCCAACTATATGTTAACGTTTTGTTGGTAAATATTTGATTTTTGTTTCAAAATTCAAAATTTTGATTTAAAATTTGATTCACAATGTCGAATTCAAAATTTGACATTGTGTAGTAATAGCAATGTGGAAAGTTCATCAATGTTACTCTTTTTCCAGAGATGATATTTCCAAAACTGTTCCTCTGTTACTGTAAGAAGCTGGTAAAAATTAGGGAATGCATGAGAAACATGTTAAATGTTGTATAAACATAGGATATTAAATTTTTTATTCATCTGTGTTTATTAGGAAGAAGGAGAATGAAGCTGTTTTTTTTTTTTAATTTTTATTCTACACTGTGCAGGTTTCTAGTCGTAAAAACAATTAACTAATCTAAACTAAAATATCATTTAGTTAGATAGGAATTCTTTAAATATTTAAAAAGAAGAAAAAAATGTAAGGAATTTATCTATTTTTTTTCTGTAGGATATGTAATAAGAAATTTGACAATTTTGCATTTGTGACATTAATTTTTTAATACTGCATATCACTTAAAATCATAATGCTGTGTGAATACAATATTATTTAAACATTTGACTTTAGATATTGGTTTAGAGAAAATATGATCAATGAATTTTACAAGAATCACTGTTTGGATAGCATACAGTATAAAATGTGCTCTATGTAAAATGTAAATAAATATAAAAAGTTATTGCTGCATAATCGCCTGAAATTATTGTTTTTTATTAATGAATTTTAATGGTAACTAGTATAATACCAAATAGAAAGATAGTCTGACATCATGTTAGCTTTGGAGTGGAAAAGTTTGAAGCTTTCCTTAGACACACGTTTTGAGCTGTGTTAATTTTCAAAAAAATGCTTGTTGAGAGTTGTCAATTATTATAAGCATGGATTTCAAGCTGTATCCAGATATAGAAATTCATTGCCGCAAAATAGTTTTTGCTACACTGAATGACTGTACAAAAAAAGAAAAAAAAAAATCTTAAACTTTGGCGTAAAATAACTCTAAAAATAGTAACCGCATTAATAACATTTTATACCTGAATGTCCTTTAATCGTTTCTCTAGAAAGTGAAATGTATCACATTGTTTTATCTAGTAATTTTTGAATTATGTTATGATAGTGAAAAGCAAGATTGATAATAATTTTCTAAAACAGCCGTTAGCGAATTTTTTTCTTAATATACAGAGATAATTGAACGTACATTCCACTTAGTATTTTTTAGGAATTTTTGTAATCATAGAAAATTTTAATGTGTTAAAAAATTAAGATAAGTTTCTTCAGTATGTAATAAAATTAAATTATTTTTAACTTCATGCAACATTTGCATATAAAACTAATCAAATTGTATTTACCTATTCATGGTTGTAGCTTTTGAATTTTTCATTTTCATAAAGGAGGTGCTAGGGAGCTTCGAAGATGAGCTAATTGGCATCTCTCATTTTCTGATGAAACTGACCAATTTTTATTGGGAAATAGGAGCTCCATGCGAATGATTGACAAATGGGCATTTCAGTGGCAAGGAGGGAATTAGATTTGATATAAGAATTGAAATGAATACCTAAAACTATACTTATGCTTTCTTTATTTTCCCAGCAAAAAAGTCAAATGAAGCTCTAATACATAATAATTTCATTTACGTTTTCAAAAAAAAAAGAGAAAATGAATTTTCGTAAACATGCCGAATGGCCAATCAAAACTTGTCGAATAGTAAAAAATCTTTAAGAGGTCACAGTGACCTCCTATCCTGACTATACATGTAAAATACCCTGATTTTTATAACTTTGTGTAAATACCGGGTATTAATGAAATTTATTAAAAATCCAATAACCGCGTTTGTTTTTCTTTTGGAATTTTACTAAATTATGTATATTTAAGGTACAATTAAGTTTTGCTTACATTGTCAATTTATTAATTAGTTATTTACTAAGAACAAAAATATCTTCGATTGAAAGTGTAAATTATTGTACTTTAGTTTTCATTTGAGAGTGGCCATGGTTTAATCACCCTAAAGTTCACATTTCAATTCATAATTCCCAATACTTGTGGTTTCAAAACTAACTTCTAAATTAGGAAAGTTTCGCCAGATTTTTAAAGTGCAATTTTTTTGAGATTTTAAGTAATTATTTTAGAAAATTTATCATACAAAACTTTTACTACACTTGAATAGTATGCAATCATTCTCGGATTCATATTAAGTTGTGTTGTGATGATATCTGAACGATAATGCTTAATGTGCTAAGTTGAATTGTCGGGAAATGTTTGAGTTTTAATATAATTATTAGTAATTGGTTAAAAAAAATTTAGAGCTTAATATTAATAAGATTAAGTGGTATAAAATATATGCTAATGCTAGTGAAGAGAATATAAAAGGTTAAATTCTCTTGGAACAGTTTTATCAAAATATTAGTATAACTTTAACAGGCAAATAAACATTATCAACAAACTTAAACTTTATTTGGTTGTTATGCAACTAAGCTAGCTAGCAAAAGGTAAGTGTCAGTTCTTCACCAGACAGACGATATTTATCACAGGGTTGCCTTTGCCTCAAAACCTTTACTCGCCAAACTACCAAGTGTTAAAATACTGATGAGAAACTGGGGAGAGCATCACATTAGCTTGCTTGTTTGTATATTTTTTCGTGTTAAGTTTAAGAGGTTGTTACACTTCTTCCCTTATATTGAAAAATTTGCTCTGAAGGAAGAGGAACTATGTTTTTAAGTTTATCTTCCTTACTTATTTGTATAAATATACATTAAGTTATCTTTAAAAAATTATAAAATCTTTTCATATTACTCATTGCAAAAAATAATGCATAAACTCATTGCAAAAAATGTAAAGAAATGTTTAATTAAAACTTAATGTTGTAAGTTTAATTGAAAACTTGGAACGATATGAATAATATTTTACATAGAACTGAAAACAAAATATAAAATCTTAATAAATTTAATTCACTCATATTTGATAATTTTTGAACAATTACTACCTCTTGTTTAATTGTCTAAATTGTTTTGTATTCTAAAGGTTAAGTTGTGTTTTTCTCATAGATTTAGCTAAATAATTCATTGTATAAAAATTGAATTGCATAATTCAGTATTTTTTATGAATGATGATGATTTTTTTATGAAAATGAAATTTTATAATTGCACTAAAACATCAGTGACTTTAAAAAAATACTTTTTATCGTTTCTAATAAGCAGAAAAAGACTATCTAAGCAAAATATCAAATGATTTCAAACCTAAATTAAAATAACTCATTTATATTAAATAAAAGGGTTATATAACAGGGTTCCCACAGTCCTTAAAAGTCCTTAAAAACTGCTAAATTTTTATTTTGGAAAATAAGGGCCCTTAAAAGTACTTAATTTTGGTGCAAAGTTTTTAAAAGTCCTTAATTTTTCAGCATCACTATAGTTGATAGGAAAAATTTTTCAGTTCAATTTTTTAAAACAAAATGCTGTTCTTTTATCATAGAGTAGAGCATTTTAGAGAGACAAAAAGGAATGTGTGTGAAGGGGGCTACTGGCAAGAGGAAGATAGGTACCATGCCCTTTCATTATTATACTGGTTCTTTCATTAATATATTCTGCCTTTTGCCTTGAATGATACTCTATGAGGAGAGTGAAGCATTCTAAAAGGAAATAATAGTGTGGACAAGGGGGATACTGCACATGGCAGGAATGGGGCTTTGGGGGAGCAGTTTTAAGGTTCCTAGGTAGAAGACCCACACTAACCTTCAAAATTGACAGAATTTAAGAAATTCAGTTCTACTGGTAACGCATCTGCTTATAGGAATTAAGTAAAACCCTAAGAAAAGAAGTATCAGAAAAATTTTTTGAACCTGAATCCATAATGAAAACTATTTCCTAAAATCTTGAAGAATTAAATACATTTGTTAAATATTTCAATGTGTAATAAGTAAGTGTAAATTTTAGGAAAGCAGTAAAATTTTTTTAAATTCATGATTGTACTAAATATTAAACTGATCTGTAATAAACATAGCTTGAAAAATCCCAGGCCACCTAGGTTTTTATGAAAAATACCTTAATTTTTTTTTCCTGAGTACTAAATAAGAATCCATGATTTGCTTCTAACAAGAAAGTTAGATATTTGGTAACTATATTTATAATTTGTTTTGTTGCATTCTAAATTTTTTTTAAAGTTTTAGATTGTTACTGTATTATTTTTGTTTCTTAAGGATACAAAATTGTTACATAAAAATTTAAATCAACTCAACTGAAAGATCCTTAGATTTTAATGATCATTTTATTCATTTAACATTGCAACTTAATATACTAATTTTATTTTTTAAATTTTTTTTTATTGTTCAAGTTTTGGTTGTTTTAAAATAATTGTTTTTCGTCAGATTGTTTAATAACATTATGAAAAGTTAATTCCTAATAACAGGTTTGGCTGGAAATAATTTTGTGTAAAGTTCACCATGAAAATAAATATCACACATTTGCTGTTTAGTTATAATTTCAAAATTGTTAAGTTACATACCGATTTCAATATGTTTTTCATGAAATTTTCCAATATTGTTTTACAAAATGTTAACTGATAAGGTGATATTACAAGATTATTTTATAATAAAAAATGCCAGTTTCGGTTAGGTTGCGATAAAAATAAAATATCAAATAATAATAACACTAGAGAATAATATTAAGAATGATAGAGGATGGTAAAGAAATATTACTAGTAAATATCTATAAATGATTAAACAATAAATAACTTATCAGTATTTGTTAATTAAGGAACGTTTTCAATTTTCTTGCCTTAAGAATGTGTTGATACATTTGAAAAATCGTTTTAGACCCTTTTGTTTACATTGTTTCACCGAGAACTAATAAACATATTGGTTTGAAAATTATAAATCTTCTCAAGCCTTTTTATTTCATAGAAATATTTGTTGCAATAAATTTTTAAAAAATAAGTAAGTCTAATGAAAAAAGAAAAAGTGGAAAGATTTATGGTGATTAGATATTAATATGGGCTGTTTTTACTTGAAATAGGACTTAATTTAACATGACACAGTTAAGAAAACTATTCTCATGCACAACTAATTCAACTTTTAAGTATTAATTTTTTTAATATATAGCCTTATAAATGAAACATTTTATTAATAGAAGAGAAGGATTTTTTTTGCCTTGACTGTGTATTTAGCGAGATTATTCCACGACTAAATGTGTGATGCAGGTCGAGTAGTAAAATATAATAACTTGTAATAATTTTTTTAATGTTTTTGTCCTATTTCTTTATTTACTCTTTTTTAAATATACATGAAAAAATAGTGAATTTTAATTTCTGGACTTAATTTATTAAATATTCATAAAAACAAAATATTATGCATAAAAGTGAAACAGAAAGAATAAAGATCTTAATTCTTGAAAGAAAATTTTAAACATCTTAGTTTTCTAATTATCTTATTTAAAAAGAAATTAGGAGTAAAGTCTAATAGCAACTCTCTTAATTGCTGTGTCATATTTAAAATATATTGATTAAAACAGAAGTTTTCAAAAAAGAAAAGGCTAAATAGAAACCAAAATGAAAATCATTCCTAATGTTAAACAATAAATTCTCCTTGATTTAACTTTTTCGCATTGCCGTACTTTTAGGAAAGAAAAATGCTTATTAGAAACTCTCTTTAAAAAATGCTATATCATAATAGAAACTCTGATAAAAAGAAGAGAGTTAATAAAAAAGAAGAAAGAAATGGAGAAAAAATTGTTTTTAGTTCTTAAAGCATAGCTTTAATGTTGAAAATCACAGTTTTCTATGTTACCTGATATCTATATTACTGTGCAGGAAAAAGGGGCAATCCATTTGTCTTCCAGAGCATAAATTTGCAAGTTTTAGAGCTACGTGTAAAAATGAACAGATACATGTAAAAATTTTCTAATCTATAGTAAAACATAAGATTTTAGGGGGGGGGAAACTTTATCGAAAGATACTTTGCCGAATATTTGGCTAAAGTCTCAAATAATGAATAATGGCTGAATATTCATTGCATCCCTACTGCTAGTTATTAAACATCCATATGAACTCCCGTAACAAAGTTCAAAACTCTTCAAAGTGGACTCACTTAATAAAGTTAAGAAAATTCTATCACTATTAAAGCAAGTGAGAACTGTTTCCTATATCCTTGCAGAACAAAACAGTTATTTTCCTTAGAATTATGCTCCACTTGTTCTAATTTCTGAGCTATTTCGAAGCACAAAAATGTTTCCTAGGAGGCGCTTATGACAGTTACTGCGGTCATATTACAAAGGGAGAAATGTGTAAGATTAATGTATTGAAATACCTTGTCTTATAATTGTGTATATTTGTAATTCTTATCTGTTGGGTAAATTTACTCTTTAAATTTATTTTTCTTTATTTGTTCTTCTATTAAACTGATAAATTCCATTAAAAATTTTATAGGAGTATTCTGAGGATAGTAACTCAGAACCTGATGTTGACTTAGAAAATCAATATTACAATTCTAAGTCCCTGAAAGAAGATGATCCAAAGGCTGCTCTTAATAGTTTCCAGAAAGTAAGTCTCTAATGCTATTGGTAACTTTGCTCTGAAAAGATATTAAATACAGTAAAAAAAAGTTAGAATTTCATTAAATATTGAGAAATATATTCGAAAATCAAAGCAACTATAAGTCAATATTTTCAGTTATGGTTTTGCCCATCTTGACGGGAAAAGAAACCTAGATAGCAGGAACTTTATTAGCGACTATTATTTAATTCTGTTGCTTGTGAATTTAAGAACATTAACGTAATAAAAAAATTTCTATGCATATCCATTTAGTTACTATTAGAAAATATTTTTTCAAATTTATGCTTACATTAAATCATATTAAAAAAAATTATATTCATATCCATTTAGTTACTATTGGAAAATATTCTTACAAATTTATGCTTACATAGTTTTATTTCATGAGCATTTTGAAGCAGATGTGTTGTGACCATTAAGTTTGCAATTGTCCTTGATAAATTGTTTTTACAATGAAAGTTGTTATATCTGTTATTTATTATATTTTTATTTGAATGTATTTTCATGGCAAATAAGTTGTTTTCACGTCTTATTGAATGTATTTTGTAGTGAAATAATGTCTGATGCTCATAAAATTAATTATCTTTAAATGATTTTTTGTTGACAAAACTATATATAGATAAGATCATATGATTTAAAAAATCGAAAGAAGTATCTGTCTAAATATAAGGAAGTAAGGGGAAGAAGTGTCAAATATATTTTTTATGATCCTATGTTCTTGAATCGTCGTTTATTTTTTACCATATAGCTATAAAAAATGTCTACAAATGTTACATAAAATTTTGCATAGATTTTTCAAAACTTTAAAGGTTAATTTGATAAAATTAAAATATCTCTTTGCTAGAAAAGAACTAGGTGCTCAGTAATTTTTCAAGAAATCATAAAAATTTTCTCATTTCCTCATCATTTAAAAATTTGAAATGTCTTATATTCATTTTGATTTTCAAGGAAAGAAAAAATGCTTTGGATTCATATCAGTTATCATAAAATTTTTAATGAAAATTAAAATTCTACTTGAATAATTCAGAAGTTTTTGATACGAAACTTCTCCATATTATATAAGTTCCTAATTCTCAAATTGTTTGATAGATAAATAAAAATAGAAAAAAGGAAATTTTGCAGCCTGTTGAAGAATATCTAAATTAAATTATTTGATTTAGTTATAAAATTTGAAAATTATTCAGAAAATGTTTTTTTCAGTTCAAACCATGATTTTTTTAAGCAAATTATATTGGGTGTCTCATGAAAAATTGTAAGTACAAAAGTACTAAATTTGTTCTGGTATGCATGCATTGCTATACATACTTTGCTGCTCAAAGATGGTATTGTATTGGAGTTCTAGAACTTTGAATTTATATTTTCAGAGTTGTTTGCCTATGTCATCCACTAATTTTTTTTTTTAAAGCTATAAAATTTTTATAAGACTTAGTTTAAATATTACAAGTTATTGTTGATTAAAATTGGATTTTTTTCCTTTGTAGGTATTAGATTTAGAAGGTGGTGAGAAAGGTGAATGGGGATTTAAGGCTTTGAAACAAATGATAAAAATAAACTTCAAAATGGTTTGTAATGACTTTTAATTTTTCTCAATTAAGTTTTTTTAATAAAATTTTTTAAAAATTTATTTAAAGTTACTGATTTTTAATGTGAAAATTCATTTCATTCATTAATTTAATATTGTTTCTTATAAACATTAATTTGATATTGTTTTTTTTTTTTTCTTGACAATTTGACTTGTTTATAGCAAAATTGAATTAGGCGGAACTGAAAATCGTCCAAAACTGAATTTGAGAGAAAGGGAGAGTTCAGACACTTAACAATTGGCTTTTTTAAAATTTTTTATTGATTTGTCAATTATAAATTGCAGTCTTATTACTGGACATTTTAATTTGCTCTGCTGTATTATTATTTTTTTTTACTGAATAGGAATTAGTGTCTGAAAGTAGCAATACCACGGTTCCCAAAAGGCCCTTTTGCAAGTCTTAAATGTGTACATTTCTTGGGTATGTAAGTTTTACGAACTTAAAAGAATCCTCACGATAAATCTGTCTATTAATGCCCTAAGAAGAAAAAACACTATTCCTGCTCTTTATTGAGCTCATGCACCTGAAGCCATTAATAATAGATGCCTAAAAGATTTTTGGCTCTATATCTATACTGATGGCTACTTCCAAGAAAATTCTTGAGCTGGAGCAGGCTTCTATGGAGAAAACTTGTTCAAAGGCTCACACAAAGTTAATAAAAATGCCACAAACGCTGAAGCTGAAATGTAGCGATCAAGCAGTTAGTTGTTCAATTGTCCTTCTGCAATACATCTCTAAACCATACGGTGTTCCTTGTTGATTCAAAACCAGCTATCTTTTCACTTTTCAAAGCCAGTTTAAGTGTGTAGGGGAAACAAAACAAAAAATCAATGAAGAACTTATCTGCGATAGTCGGGTGATTTCCTTCCATCATACTCTCAACCATTTTAAAGTGAAAGGGTGGACCTGATGGCCAAACTAGAATGTTTGCTTCCACAACCTCCTTTTGCCATTTCTTGTCTAAACCATACAGTGTTCCTTATTGATTTATCGTAGTCCCAACCGTTTTAAACTGAAGGGGTGGATTTGATGGCCAAACAAAAGAATGTTTGCTTCCACTACCTTTTGCCATTTTTTGTAACCGTATTACGCTGTAAGAAATGTGTGGTTCAGCCTTGTTTTTGATCCAATCTTGATGAACTTTTCTTGTCCGATTTTCTGTGCAAAGTTGAGAATTGTTAATTGACTTGACTATCTCCAGGATCAGCTTAAATTCCTAAGCATGGCCGACTCCTCGATATAGGAAAAAAGTTTTAAGAACTTCACATTAATTGAATTCATTTCATTTATCTACAGTAGATCTTTCAGTTTTTGTAAAGTTTCTGACTTGTTTTGGTTTTGAAAACCATCCAAAAATTGATTTGGGTTTAATGCAAATTACTAATTTAAGAATCTTGTTGTAAAATTTTTATCTTGTTTCTAAGATCCTGTATCTAAATCAATTTCGTTAAACTGATATCTTAATATTTTCCTAAGGAAGTCTTACTAAATCATTCATTGTGATACTAGAATACGAAGGCTTATAACTATAAATGATCCTAAGCAAATTTAAATAAAATGAAAAATTTTCTGCAAACATGAAATCTAACAATTTATTGACTTTTTTAAATTTAAATTTAATTTCAACCCTTTTATCGCTACCAGATTTCGACAAATAATTTTGAAAATCACTGAGTTTTATTGTATAAGATTTTAATTTTTATTGTTAAGAGGTCAAGTTATATAACAGGTTGACTTATACACTGGGATATATAGTAATTATAACTTTGTTTTATTTTAAATTGTAATTCAAGGTTTGCTTGAGTTTCAAGGCTATTAAAAGCCTTTGCCGAGAGAAATCAGGTATAAAATTAATTGGAGACATACATGATATCTGAATTAGGTAAATGTGCTTTGTAAGTTTAGTAATATGTTTGGCTGTTTATACATGAGTGTATATTATAAATTCAGAGTCAGCGGAACTAAAATCACCTTCCCCTCTTTAATAAACTTCAAACTTGTTTTTGAAAATGCTATTGCCACAATATTTTAAATGTTCATTTTTCTCATTGATGATTGTGATGTAACTCTCACAGATAGTTTCTGTAATATAGCATAAGATTTCCATTTTGTTTGTGTGTGTATGTAACTATTGTATAGCTAATTTTCTCTTTTTTTTTAAAATTTATTTAGGGTAAATTTGGAGAGATGATGAATAGATACAAACAACTTTTAACTTATATCAAAAGTGCTGTGACGAGAAATTACTCTGAAAAATCAATTAATTCCATATTAGATTATATTTCAACCTCCAAACAGGTACTTAAATTATTCTTAAATTTATTAATAAATGTTGATTTTTCATGTCATCTCTATATTTGAGACATGTTTATATATTTTTCTAGATGAAATGTTTATATATTTTTGAAGTAAAATAACTTAGAGTAGTTGTGAAAACAAAAAATAAGTGCTGTTATATGGGGAAAAGAAGTGTTTGTTATGAAAGTAATTTTGAATTAATACTAAATTAGAATATTTGTTTGAAAAACTAAGTATATTAATGTTGAAATATTGCTACCTTCAATAAAATAGTAAATAATATAGAAGTGTGTGTAAATCAATGTGTATATGTGTGTTTTTTTTGCACCCTTTGTTAGTTTTCCATTGAATAAATTGCAATGAAATTTCCAAAAATGACAACGTCAGTAATTTATTAAGTGAGATGAAGACACTACCTTTTTTTTTTCCTCGAAAAAAATTATGCATATTCAAAAGTATATTGCTAAAAGTTGTGCTTATTGAATGGCAATTTTTCTCCTTAAAAAGTAACTGGCAATAAAATAACTTAGGCTCATTAGCTCATTTTTGCTTATTATAAACTTTGTAACTTTTGGCAGTTGTACCACAATGAATGCCACGTAGAATGAACTGTAAAAGGTGTTTTTATGGATTTTAGTAATAAATATTTATTACACTGTCTCAACATATTTAATTTACAATCATTATTTTGATTAGATATGCGGTATATTTTTTTAATTTGGAGAAGTATTTTAAATTATTTTTTTTGATTTACAGAACTTGAAATTGAATATTAAACATTGTTTGAAAATTTATAAAAGTTTTCTAGCTTATTAATATTATCTCAACAATAAATAATTTGGCTACATTTTGATTTTATCCTTGACACTCAAATCTTGCTTAAGCACATTACTTATAAATTGATCTCAAAATGAATGTAAAAACGTATCTTCAACCTGAATTTGTAACTTGAATTCTAAAAATTCGGCAAATGTATCTTTCATACATTATCTTAAAGCTTGAGATAGTTGTTATAGAGTGAATTTATTTCTTGCTTTGTCAAATAGTTTTGGATGATTGATGAATTTACCATCTTTAGTGTTTAATTGTAACATATGTATACAATGTTACATACTTAGATGTTTTATTGCAGATGGAGCTACTGCAAGAATTTTATGAAACAACACTTGAAGCTTTGAAAGATGCCAAAAATGATAGGCTTTGGTTTAAAACAAATACTAAACTTGGTAAACTGTATTTTGATCGAGGTGAATACAATAAATTAGCTAAAATATTAAAACAGCTTCATCAGTCTTGCCAGGTATGTAATGATTTATATGTAATTTTTTCCTTTATACATGCTCTGTAGCCATTAATGCAGTTTTCAATTTCTTTTAACTGAATTTGTATGTTTACACATAATGAAATGAGAAAAGTCCTTGTGATTGTTTTGTGTCCCCTTGTGGCAATTTTCATCTATAAAATTTTCCTTAATGGCAGCTGTATTTATATGTTTAATTTTTAAGTTTTTTAGAAGATTTGATCGTGTTTTTTTTTTTTTCCCCAAAATTTTTTTTTAGCAATAGATTTAGGTAAATATTGACTTTAAGAAGAAAATTTATTTTTTATTTTTGAGAGGTTGTATTATTTATTGGCCCATTTTAGCTCTAATTTTCATTAAACTCATTAGAATTTTATGAAGAATTTATAATGCATGTGTCTTAGGACAAAGGAAGAGCCTAGTGACATTTACCACTGTTAGTGTACACAACTTAAAGATTGTGATATCCAATTTAAACTTTTTAAACTTTGGTTTTTAATTAATTAAAAAAATACTAGTTAACTATCTTTACTAGAATTTCAACTATAAATATGAAAATAGATCAATAAAAATTAATGATCTGTTATGTAATTAGGGTTGCAAATTTGTTACGGGCTAAAAGAGTTGAATTTGATGGAAGATTCATCACAAATTTTCGTAATTTTAAGAAAACCTAACCCAGAAAAATATACCTAGAATTACATATTGAAACACTTGATCATGATACAAAAATTATAAAAGCTGAAAAAATTATTTCTTTCGATTTCATGTAATATGAATTTCTATCATTAAAATTATTAGAATTTTGGTACAAAATATTCTTAAATTATTTTTCGTTTTTCAGGAAATATATGTTTGCTAGCATTACGATGTGTTTTTCAACACTAAGGGCTTAGAAATTATACTGCCCAGTACAATGGCTGTTGATAATATTTCTCATAGGTGGCGCTTTGCATAGTGTTGTATTAATTAGTGCAGATTTGATTGAATTATTGTATCTTTAGCATCGTATTTTCTTATCAAATCTTTTCTGTTAAAGAATATGCTTGTAATAATTTGACTTATACAACTCAGAATGAAGATTCCTTCATCTAGTATATATTAAAGAAATACGAATTCACACACAAATAATTCAACTCCAAAATTGTAGTATTGATCAATAATATGTCTTATCTCTCATTTCAGTAATTTTTATAGCTGGAAGGGATTTGATATAACTTTTTCATATCTTTGTAATTTTTATATACTTTAGTATATGGTATTTTTATTAATTTATCACCTAGGGGTCTTAACTTGACAAGATTTAAAACCATTTATGAACTTTTTTTTGTTGTTGTCATTTTTCCTATTGATCAATTCTTTTAAATATTTTATCAGGTTTACATTATCCGATTTGAAGTTTTAGAAAAGTATTAATTGCTGTTGAAATGTAAGGGGGAAAAAAACAACAACAACAAGGAAAACCTTACATTTTAAACTATTTTCGTGCAAATTGTAGCCTTTTGAAATAGTCATGGATTTCAAAAAATATATAATAGTTTGTAGAACTTAGCACCATGACAAACTTTCAACCCTAGTTATAATTCATTATATGAAGGAGTTATAGAAATTTTTGCAACTTTATTTAAATAAGTGTTACAAAGTTTTTAGTAGATTGTGATAAGTTCAAAAATGAAGAAATAATGACTTTTAACTTAAAATTTCGTTAATTTATGTTATATATTTATTAAGGTCTTTAATATTCATTGTACAAACAAGCTAGAAGTGTGATCCTATATTTCCCTTTTTTTAAAATTGAAAAGCCATTAAATTTCCCATCCTATATCTCAAATTTTTCAAAAGCTATATTGTTAGGTTAGAAAGATGTTGCTCTCTTTTAATTCCCTAGAATAAAGTGGTTTCTTGATAATTGAGATAAGCTAAAGTGGTCAAAATGGCATACTTTATTTGCCTGCAATGTTATATTTTAAATACATAGGAATTTGTTTTGTCTGGGCAAGTTTTATTTCATTTTGAAAACAAACAGCAGAAAACTGCATCTCATTCTCTTTATGGGGAAGAAACACTCAAAATTTTTAAATTTTTATTCTTTCTTTAGTTGAAGTACTTTTTGCATCGATTATTAAATTTCAACACGTAATTTTATTTATCAGTATCACCATTGGTCTACAATGATGTGTAAATAGTGAAAAAAAATCTACTTTTGCATATTTCTATTCATAATTATATTTTTCCTTGAAAAAAGTGCTGCATTAGAATGACTAAATGCTCATATATTTTTGTAATCGTTTAAAAATTCTTTGATATTGATATTTGGATTAAATTCTTGGTTGCACACACTTTTTATAATTAACACTTATTCACTTTCTCTAATGTATGATGAATTTCATGGTACAAAAAAGGCTATCGAAATATCATTATTGAAGATCTGTTAACTTTTTTAGTAATTGAATTTGTGTTCCGGTCTACTAATACTACAGTCTACTAACAGGACTTGGAATATTTGCTGACAAATATTTAAAAAGTAGTTTTTTTTATTTTATAAAAAAATATTTTACTCAATTTTAATTAAATGAAGTTAAAGTAATTTTTAGTTTAAATAATTTTTAATTTAATTAAGCTTTTAATAGTTGTATTTTTTGTTCAGTATTACATTTTTAGAATTATTAAAATTTTTATTTGTGTTAATTTGCATCGATAAAATATTAATTATTTATTCAAAACTTCTAAAAATCAATTTTATATACTAAAGATATTATTTTAAAATTATTTAATAAATTTTTTTTTGTATAGGACAAGTAGTTTTAGTAATTGCATTGAAAGTGTTAATATTTATTATTTTAAAGAATTATGTTTTCTAATATGTATTTAAGTTTATCTTACCTTTATAATTCAGTAATGTTATCAGATGTCAGAACATTATTTGTTGTTTTGCCATTTTCTTCTAATGCTCCAAATAATTCCAAAGTTCCAACTTTCTTCAAACATTAAAAAAATCTGAAAAATAAACGTCTGAAAATTTCCAAAAACATAGAAAATCAAAAAATTTCTTTAATAGGGAATATTTTGATTGATGCTCTGTATTTAAAATTGAGTTCACTGTAAATTCAATTAAGGAAAAAATTTACCGTTGAAGACTCTTTTTAAATGTGCTGGGTTTAAGAATATTACAATAAAATTTATTCTGATATTTGTATGTTAACTGATTGACTCTTTTTATATATTTTAGACTGATGATGGATCTGATGACCTAAAGAAAGGCACTCAGCTGCTGGAAATTTATGCATTAGAAATTCAAATGTACACAGCTCAAAAGAATAATAAAAAGTTAAAAGTAAGACACATTTTAGATCTTTTTAGAAGTTGAGTTCATCATAAAAAATGTTTAGAAAACTACAAATTATGCATAATTAAAATTAAAAAACAATGATATTGATTTGACACTGATATTGATCTAGTTGATTTTGTTGATTGGCTTTGTGCTCAAATTAAAAGATTAGGATAGAGTAATGATTATTGAAATAAAAAATAGTTGAAAGCATTTATAATTTTTAAGAGTTGATAATAGTTCATATTTTATATGTTCAAAGGCGAATGTGTTTTTACATGCTAAGCTCTAATTAGTCTCTAGATATATATAGTTTAAATCCTAATTTATAAAAGTGTTAATAAATATTGACTAGAAATTAGAACAATTTTTAAGTATCAAAGCTTTTTTTTAAGTACTTAAATTTTTGTTAGCTTGTTTTTTTTGTTGTTTTTTTTACCATTAAAGAAATCGGTTTAAACCCAACTATTAAGTAGAGATTATTAATTAACTACACTTGAACCCCAATTTTACGTTTTCCTTCAGACTAGCTTTAAAAAAGGCACGAAGCAGGAAAGCATTAAATCAGAGTTAAATAACTGTAAGCATATTTAAAAAAAAATTTAAACTTACAGGATGAACTATTAAAAGAAATGTGTAATCTTTACTTGTTTTTAGATACAAGTTTAACAAACTACATCTCAAACCTTAGATTTGTAAATTTACTTTTTTGTTTACATTTGCAAATAAATATTATTTCAATGTGATTGTTCATATTGTAATGTTTTTTTTTAAAACTATTAATCAGTTGTGGAAATATCCTCTGATATTTTTTACTCATCTTTGAAAAGTACTACTTTTGGATGTAAGTTTACTCATATTCAAAAAGTAATGGGATCTGTGTTTTAATCGTTATAAATGCTTTCGACTTGAGAAGATTTTCAGCCATGTAATTTTATTCTGAAATGTCAATGTTCTCATTGGATACCGAGGAGCCTGCTTTATTAAACCCTTTTGTAATATGTTTTAGTTGATACTGACCAATGCTGTAAGAATAAAATTTAAAGCTTCTGGAACATTTATCGCTTTTGAAGCATTTTGCAGGCCATGAGAGGGACGAAAATAAATGATAATCTAACTACTCAGTGTTTTCACTACAACACGAGAATCTCGCCTATTTTTGTCTTTTCTTGCAATAAAAACCGATTAACGAGAGAAGTTCGCGCACTCTATTAATCAATTTTAAAATTCATGAATTTTGGAAACAATTTTGCCTTTTGCCATTTTAAATAAAATCCGTTTCACTTTTCTTCCTTGATCTTTCATTATTTTGAACATCGGTCCTTGTTATCTAGCTTCCCTATTTATCAGTATTGTTCAGAACCGGTGCGAACAGCAGAGCACCACCCCCCCGAACCACAGAACCCCTTTCAGAACACATTTCTCTGCAACCGTGTGTTATTTTTGTCTTTTCTTGCAATAAAAACCGATTAACGCGAGAAGTTCGCGCACTCTATTAATCAATTTCAAAATTCATGAATTTTGGAAACAATTTTGCCTTTTGCCATTTTAAATAAAATCCGTTTCACTTTTCTTCCTTGATCTTTCATTATTTTGAACATCGGTCCTTGTTATCTAGCTTCCCTATTTATCAGTATTGTTCAGAACCGGTGCGAACAGCAGAGCACCACCCCCCGAACCACAGAACCCCTTTCAGAACACATTTCTCTGCAACCGTGTGTTCACCGTAGGTAAGGTTTCTTCATGTAAGACGTTTTAATTTTTTGTACATGAATGTAAGATGGACAAATACCTTGTTAAGGCATAAGTCCATATTGAACAAATGAAAATGAAACAAATGTCGTTAAAAACGGTCAAAACGAAGCAAATACAGATATTTTTCAGCCAAATAAATATAATAGCCGATGAAAAAGTAGATATAGAACATTTTCCATATGATGATGCAGCAAAAATATTCAATTAGAAGATGTGAAAAATGTATTATAATGAAAGAAATAATTTTTTTCCAAGTCTATTTGTGTTTTTTTAATTTTTAGAAATCTCACTTAACTTTTTGAAATCTCACCCTGTTTTTGAGAAAGGGTGAGAAATTCTCTCCCATTTTTTTTCTGTAATGAATACACTGCTAGTTATTTAGTGTAATGTTCTGTAAATAATTGGATTAACTTCATAATAATTGGACTGAAAAAATTCCACAAATTTTACTATTTAAGCTCTCTTACGTCCTTTAACTACCCTTTCTGTGAATTACCCAATCCCACCACTCTTCTATTGAGTCATGGAAGAAATCCCCTCATAGAGACAGGAGGATAATTAGATTGAATGGAAAAAATATTAGAACAGCTTCAAACAGCTAATAAATAAATGTCTCTCTTAAAAAATAAATAGAAAGTAAAAATAAATGAAGGAGAAAAAAAAAGAAAGAAAGAATTTGAAAAAAGTTTGTGCAAGCTTTGTAGAGAAAAATTGGTTTTGATCTGTTAGAAAAAGTATTAAAGCAAGATTTTTTAAAAATAGTTTCGTTAATCAGGTCTAATTTAACACTACCAATATGATTAATTTTCACAAACCAGCAGAAAATGATCTAAGAAGCGTAATAACGTACGGAATGGATAATGTAAAATTTGCTTTCTCTTGTAATTTAAATTTGCAATTATGTAATATTTCGGATGAATTTGATTTGAGTTGAGATATTAATTTGTATTTGAGTTATTGTAAAAACCCTTAAAAATTGAAATTAAATGTTATTGAAGCTAGATAACATGATCAAACACTAGAATTGTTTGAAGTTTTGTTGTGATTCTAGGACTGTTGACAAGTCGAAATTTTTATATCATGCACTTTTCAAAATGAATAAAAACAAATCTACTAAATTTTTAATTCCATGGATTGCTAAAGATAGAGGACAAGTGGGGTCAATTTGTATTTTTCATTGTGACTTACATTCACTAATTAATATTCGTAATTTTAAAAGTTTTGACAATTAAACTGTGGTTTCCATAGTCAATTTTTAAGACTTTCATTAATTTAAATAATATGTTGTAATAAAATCATGTTTTTATTTTACTTACTAACAAATTTGCATTTATGAACCTGTTGATCTATGAGTGTTATGATTTGTCAATTCTCTTGTAATTGAATATGATCATTGTCAGTTAATGTTATTGTCTGTACAAATTGTCTTTTGTGTTTTGCCTTTTTTTCGTTAAAAAGTATCTAAAATTATATTGCTCTTTCTGGCCCATGATGCAAAACACTTTATTCCTTAAGTGAGGTTGAGTTAAAGTTTTTTATTATTTTTTTATCTACTTTGTAATTTTAATATTTAATGGGGGATAGATACAGCCAGTATTGGAAATCATGTTGATACAGTGAAGTATCTTTGTCAGATAACCAGAGATTACTATTAAAAATGCCAATACTGTTTAATTAGTTTTTTCTTCTGCTGCAGATGTAACTTATTTGTCTTACATATTCTTATTTATATTAAGTAAAGTAATTGCATATATTAAATAAATTGCATTTATTAAGTAAAGTAATTGCCTTTGTATTAAAATTGGTGATTTTGCTTTTAGAAATTATATGAACAGTCATTACATATAAAATCAGCTATACCACATCCTTTGATCATGGGAGTAATAAGAGGTAATATAATAATTATTTTGTCTAAACAGCTTATTGTATATAAATAGCTTGACCCCTGTGGCAGAATTTTTTCTGACTTTCTGTGACAAACCTAACTAGAACCAATATCTTTCTGCAAGATATTTTTATCGTTATAAATGTATGTGTAATGAATTTATAATAATAGATGAAATTCGTGTTTATAAAATAAGTCTACATGCATAGAATAAAACTGTGTAGATTTTTTTTTCTTAATTTCATAATATAAGTTTACATTTCTTAATAAGTTTAAATTGTTTAAGTATAAATTTGCATAATCTTCGATAATAACGAAAAGTTATAAATGTATAGATCTGCAGATAAAAATGCTTACTAGAGCATAAATAAAGATTACCCAGAACCTGTAATAAGATAGAACTTATAGAAATAAGCTAAGAATGGACGAAAAGATTAAATTTATAAAACAAGATAACTGAATTTGAAGTATCAGTTTAAAACAGTATCAAAATTTAATTATTAAAGCAGTTTAAAACAGTATGATTTAATGTTTCATTATAATAGTTATATCAGGTACAGAAACAAATCAGGTGAAAAAATTAATATTGAAGTTGAGTAATCAAAATAATAAATTAGAATTGACTATAACCAAATTCCAAAAGCAAAAAAATTAAAGCAATGCTTGTTTCAATTTTTTCTATATCTAATTAATTATAGATTAATTAGATTCGATTAACATTGTACTGACTTATTGAAAGATTTTTTTTTTTAAAAAAAAGGAGGTAAATAAAACTTTTTTCGTGATCAGATTAAGTTTAGAACGAAAAAAAATACACAGTGCTTGTGATTTCGCACTGTATTGTGTAAATATATAGCAGTGATTCCACACGAAGTATGCAGAAGCGGTTTCCGACTCAATATGCTCAAGTCTATTCAACATCTCAAAACGAAATAGTCTTTATCAGTACTGAAACATTGGTATTAGAGCCATACTCATTGGGTGCGATTTTTTCGCATGCGTATGGAAACCTGTTTGAAAGTGTTTCACCGGTAAATATTTTCCACCAATCTGGTTTTCATATGCATGCCAAAAAATCGTAGATAGTGAGATATCTTTCAGGCTTTATTTCATTTAACGTTAGATGGCGAGTGTTTTTTTTTATTATTTTTTTTTATCGACGACTTAATTCAAAGGATATAGGCATTTTATCTTTAAAAAAATATATATATACAGTACGACCTCGAAAATCCGGACTGCTTGGGGGTTTGGTAGGTCCGGATTTCGGAAATTTCCGGATTTTAGATACCTTACTTAAATTGATAGAATTATCGAAGTTCCGAATTCGACAGGCCGATTTTGCGATTAAACGTGCTTGTGTAGACCTCCGACTTCCATTTTAACAACTAAACATAGATACTATATGCTTTAAATAATAAATAAGAGACATTACAAATCAAACAGAGACAAAAAGTAGCCTAAAATAATATATTTATAGCAACACAATTAAATAAACTTTAACTAAATTATTTTTTAAACATATCAAAAATCGTTAGTTGTTTCATAGATTTCATTCTATGTTTGCTTATTTTTTCTTTTACTTTATAGAGTAACATTAACTCGTGCTCATCAACAATGTCTCTTTGTTCCAAACCTTTAAGAACATTGTTCATATTTGTTAACATTTCATCCAATGACACTAATCTTTCTTCATTTGGAGTTTCAGTTTCGGAATCACTGTTTTCTTCACGGCCATTTTTTTTTTATTGTCCGTCATGTGGTTGACTATAGGTAAATCGTCGTCGCACATCATGACCTCCTCGATGTCATCTTGATCGATTTTGAACACGCACTTTTTAGCGTAATCGAGAAGTTCATTAACTTCAAATTTTGGACTTTTGAAAGTTTGAAACCTTCACAATCGTTTTCACTTTCATTTTCAAAGAAAATGGTAGAAGGCAGCAGATTGTTCCAACCATGCCTCAAAGTTTCAGGCGTAACACTATTCCATGCATTTGCAGCACAGTAAAGGGCATCCTTCATGTTAAATTCCTTTACAAATTCTGTGATGCTCTTGCCCTGATTGAGAGAACGGAGCATTTTCTCCAAAAAGTCCTTTTTATACTTACATTTTAAAGATCTTAATATCCCATTATCCATAGGTTGAATGAGAGAAGTGCAGTTTGGAGGCAAGTACATCACTTGAACTCCTGATTTCAAAAAAATTTCAGCTGGAGGATGTGCTGTGCAATTATCTAAGAGGAGAATAATTTTGGCATCGCTTGGAAGCCCAACAGCATTACAATGAGCTCGAGCTTTCGGAATGAAATTATCGTTGAACCACTCTTCTGTCAATTCTTGCGTAATCCATGCACGCTTGTTCGCTTTGTATACAACGGGTAGACTTTGAACGTTTTTCAATGCTCGAGGTCTAGCACTTTTGCCGATTACCATCAGCTTGAAGCGATGAGATCCGGAAGCATTAGCGCACGCCAACACAGTTAGCCTCTCCTTTATATCCTTCACACCGGATCGATTGCTTTCATCTGCAGTGGCTAAGGTTTTTCTTGGAACATAGCGCCAAAAGAGAGCAGTTTCGTCGGCATTATAAATCTGATCGAAAGATAAATTATTTTCAGCCACAAATTCGGAAAATTCATTAACAAAATGCTCGGCAGCTTCAACGTCAGCTAACGCCTTTTCCCCGCAAATTCTTAATTGCCTTATTCCATGACGTTTTTAAAATTTATCTAGCCATCCTGAAGAATATTCACAAGGCGTTTCTATTTTCAATTCTTTGTGATAGAGCCTTGCCTGTGCCATAATAATTGCGCCAGTCAAAGGCACTTTCTCACTTCTTCGTTGCCGTACCCATTCTATCATTATGCTATCCAAATCTTCGTTGTTGGCTTTGCGTATAGTCTTTCTCTTATCCATCTCTAAAGGTACGTCACTTTTTGCAAAAAACTGCAGTATTTTATCTTTCTGCTTAATTAAATCATAGACAGTTGATTTGCCGAGTTCGTATTCGATGCACAGATTAGCCACTGAAGTTCCTGATTCATATTTCCGAAGCATTTCTACTTTCTTCAAAATTGAAAGAGAATTGTGTTTCCTCTTCTTCGAACTTTCATCTTTTTTTCCCGTAATCGATCTTATAGATAACATAATGTTAGATAACAATTCGTTAAATAACAATTAAAACTAAAAATATAGGCTTTTAAAACGGGAGCTGACTTTCAACATACAACTAAAACGGATGCTTCTAGACTAGACTGTAACAGCTGATACTAATCCTTTTTTTGTTGGGTAACGAAAGAACTTGTCCCCGCCTCCCACACTTCAAGGTTAAGAAAGAACCCGTTTTCTTTCTTCACAAGGGGGAAAAACAAGGTGGTAGAAGAATTCCTCCTCCTACACACCTTATCTATCAAAGAAAATAGAGGGGATTCCCCTATCTCCGGAGGGGAGTCCCCTTTGTTCTCTCTACAAAGCTGATAAGAAGGACTGGAATTTCCTTATCAGCTATGTACTTTCATTCACTCCTCACCCCTACCTCTTCTTCTACTGCTTCCTTGTTGGAGAAGAGTTGCGATTTTGCGCTCTTAAGTTAAAATTTTTATTTTAAGCGATTTTTTTTTTTGTTGAAATTTTTTCCTGACGAACTGGATGTAAAGGTCCGGATTTTAGAAGTCCGGATTTTCGAGGTCGTACTGTATATATATATATAGTTATTTTTTACTTGTTTCCTTTGGCTGCTTCTAAAATTTCTTGATTTGTTGGAAATGCTGTCTCATCTTTACTATCGATATCGCTACTAGTAAGAATATTTAATTCAAATCTAAAACGTTTTTCTTCTTCTCAATATTAGTAGCGTGGGAAGCTTCTTTTCCTGTCGCTTTCCAGAAAAAAAATCTCTGACATAACTAGATGTTGTCGACTTCCATCTTATTTCTTCTTCGGAATGCCGCCTTGAAAAATCAGTTTTCAAATTTGTTTTAATTATTGGGGCTTCTCTATTGCAACAAATAACCTTTTCGTTAGACATGATTTTTTTAAAAAAAGAATCTTTTTACGCATGAAATTTTCCACATAAGTAAGTGCAAAAAATATAAAATGCTCTGTTCTCATAAGAAAACACAAAGCAAATTACTGCGCCAGCGATAGAGGCCGAAGTTGGTAAATTTCCAAAAATAGCTTAATAAAGGGGAAAATAATTCTCCCCTTTTTATCCATTAACTGTTTGTGTTGGAGATTAACGGAGAATTACGAGCGCTTTCTCCTTCTGCGGTACGCTAGAAAAAAACAATATTTAAAACAATTCTGTAAGAAAAAAATTTTTCAGAACCATTATTGCTTCTGCAGAAATTTTTTGTTTCTGTAGAAAATGTTTTTTTTTTTTTTTTGGTAAAACAGCTTCTGTTTCTGCAGAATCTTTTTTGAGAACTTTGGCAAACCAAAAATTTTTATTTCCCAAATAAAAAAAATCTTTCTGCAACAATGCCGCTGTGCCGCCGTGTTTCTGCCACGGGGAGCTTGACCGTCCACCAATTACTCAATGTTCAGATTTGTAATTTATTTTCCATCTTTTGTTCTTATAAAAAAGTAACTCAGTGTTTTTGCTGTTGAAATTTTTTTATTCCTCTGTCTGACTGCTAATTGAAGAGATGTAAAAAATTCACTTATTAACATTTTTTAGTTGTAAATTTTTTTTCTTCTCAAAAAAATTGCTGTGAAATCATTGTTATTTATTTCTTATACATTTCATTTCTTTCATTCCAAAATACAAAGTTTTGCGTGCCTATTTGCTTTAAGTAGTTGTTTATTATTATTTTTTTTCTTTCCTTTTTTTGCTGAATTTTGCTTCCAGATTAAGATGCATGTCGTTTTCTTATCATTTGCTTATTCTTGTAAACATTTATTCTATAGTATGTCGATAATATGCAATTTAGTTTCGAAATATTTTTTGTTGCATGAAAATAGTTGCCAGCTTTCTTCTGAACTTATTTTGATCTATTTTTATATTGAGGAATCTGTTTCAAGTCGAGAAAATTCAGATTCCAAGATTTCTCACCGTTTGTGAACATGCAGTAAGAAATCTCGAAACCTGGAATGGAAATGGCTCTTAAATTATTTATGATGTCACTTTTTAAAATCATTCCTGTTCAACATGTTCTAATTTTGATTTTTATTTGAAAACGTTGAGTTATTATTATTTTTTTTAAGTGTTATGGAGAATTAAAGAAATGCCACACAAAATTCAATTAAGCGGATATAGTTTAAACAAAATCTATACTTAAATTGTTGAAGATGAAAGTGAAGTGTAGAATTATATTCAAGACATTGCTTGGTTATAATTCTTAGTGACAATGTGTATTTGACATTAATATTATCAGTTCGAAATGTAGCTTGCTCTGTTCTACGAATGTGTCCAACTTTGTTCTATATGCAATGATTTTACCAAAAAATTTTGATGGTATTGATAATATGATTACACCCTGATTGATTTTCGCATTTTGTTAAATCTCCCTTTTTTGGTATTTTCATTATCCCTGCCTCTGACCCAGGATCTTGTTTTCTGATCATTGTTTGCCAAACCTATTGAATAATCTTGATTGATTTCTGTCTGATGTTTATAGATCAGCTATAATCTTAACATTTCCACATGCTTCTTTGACTAATTTCTCTCTGAGCAACTTTGAGTTCATTTGGCAAGATCCTTTCAACAAAGTTGTTTAGCAATTGATTGGCATTTAATTCCTTTTTAGATTTTTATTAAAAAAATAGTAGCAGGCAGGGTTGGGTTTTTGCCGTCAAAAACTGGTTTTTGACATGACAGTGGTAAAAACCGACATAAACCTACTGTTTTCTTTAATTTATGGCATATAGAGGACAATATATTATATTTACATAATTGCCTTTATAAATGAATGTTGTAAATGATTGCTATTGATTTTGCAACTATATACACGCATTCTTATAGAAAGATAAAAATTCATGCAGAAATACTGTATGAATATATATCCTTCTATACTAAATATTGTAATATACTTATTGAAAATAGTCATACTTACTTTTATCATTATAGCTTGATTTGCAAAGGATTCAAAATTTTGCACTTCTTAATTGTGAGAAATAAACAAACAAACAAAAAAGCTTGGCACTAATAATAATTTCAAGAACTAAAAAGTATTTAAAATTTGGCATTTCTTAAATATTAGAAATAAGCTAAACAAAACTTTCAAAACTTGTAACTACTAACAAATTCTAAGTAAAGAATTACTGCTATTTTGTCAAGTTAAAAACTTTTATTCAGTTGAAAAAGCACATTAAACAAAATTACATGTTCAGTAGTCGGGGTCACTGTGCCGAAGCATACAATTGCAAGTGACTAATTTCGCGCATTTTTCATTGCTTGGAAATGTTGAAAATTTTGTTTAGTATCCTAATATTTTACTTCAAATAGTATGTTTTGATATAATAATGTTGGAAAAATGTAAGAATCTGTTCTTAAATATCTTTTAACAACTTTTTTTCTAATTTTATTGCCCAAAAATGAATTAATTTTAAATTATAAGCAGTTAAATTCAAATATAAATACAGTTTTGCAAAAACTATGGATTTTTGACAGAGGTTTTTTTGACATGATGTAAAAACCGTCAAGCGCCAAAAACTTGCCAACCCTGGTAGTTGGTAAATCAAAAGATTCTACATGACAAACATTTAGAACTTCTTAAATATCCTTCTTATCTTTCTTTTGTGTCAGTATCGGAAATAAGATTTTCTCCAATTGACTGAGTAATTTGAGTTTCTCTTTTTACCACTTATTGTTTGATAATCTCGTATAATTTTCTGGTTTGACCTCTATTCTTGGCTCCTTGTGTATTTTTTGCTAATTCATTTAAAAATTCTGTTATTAGCTCTTGCGACTCATCTGTCCATTTCTGTGTACTGTTTCATACATAGGACTTCCACAATCTTTCAGATTTTAAACTGTCCTTTAAGATCTTAACTTTGTTTCTTTTTCAATTTTATTCCATGTATCACCAGGGAGTGAGCTATTCATCTTTTTTTTTATTTTTTTTTTTTTATGTTTCTTTACTTTTTGCTCTTAAGAATTAGTTTGCAATTGTATTTAAAACTCCTTTAAAATTTTTCCCAATCTTGTTCCACAATCATAGCCGTTTGCTCATTGTTCTGAGTATCTAGTGCTACAAACTCTAGTGTTTTCCAACTCTAAACAAAATCTATCCCACACATCTCTAGCTTTAAATTTTGATACTGGTTGGAACAGCTGCTCGAATTACTCCAAACTGCTCCAGAATGTAATTTCTGCTCCAACCTGCTCCAAAATGTCGTTTTTTTCCCTCCAAAATTGCTCCATACTGTTCCAAAACTCAAAAATAGTCATTAAGCAAAAAGTGAAATTGTGGTACAATTTGGAACCAAATTAGTGCACAAAAGTCTGTTATATTGCTCCAAAACAGCAAGCAATTTTCTTTTTTTCCTTAAAAATTGATCAAAGTGTTTAGATACATTTTTCGAATTGAGTGTGCCAGGAAGTTATTAATTTGAGGGTCCATCCAATAATTGTTTAAAATATTTTATGCTTTTTATTGAAATTTTATTTTACCAGATTCGTTATGAAAATTTTCTGCACTCTTAAATTTTTTATGAAAAAACATTTCAATAATTTTTAAAGACTAAAGTAGAAATTGAGAAGGGTATCACTTTTGTAACTTTTAACAACTACAACAAGAAATCTTATGTGCTGCAGATTTATGAATTCAAAATAGTGTAATTTATCTTTTTTTTAAAAAATTTGATTCAGAAATAGTTGAATTAAATAATATCAGATTTGTTAAAGTTTTTTGATTTCCAGTAATACCATGCATGGATAATTATATTCTGGTTCTTTGTAGAATCCTTCCAGGTCTAAGCTTTTGAATGGGGGTAATGTTTTTAATCATAAAGACAATCAGTAAATTATTCATTTCTCAATTATTCATCCTAAGCTTGTGGATGTCTTTATGATTAAAAACACTACCCCCAATCAGTAAATTATTCATTTCACAAAAGGCATTAAAAAGCTCTTTAATTTCTTTTCTTAGACAATTTCCCAACCATCTCACTAAATCCCACTAAGATATTAACATTATGACTAAGATAATATAATGAAATATTTGATGGAAAATAAGTGGAGCTAGTTTTTCTCTTTGTCATTTGCTAATAGAATTTTGAAGTTTTATTTATTTATCATGCAATAAAACAAGCTCAAAATATTGCTGTTACTAAAGTGTTTTTTCTATTAAGCAATACCATTGTCTTTATGTAATTTACATTTGCTTTAAAAAAAATTTAATAGCTTTATTGATTTATTTTATGTTTTAGAATGTGGAGGTAAGATGCATCTTCGAGAAGGAGAATATGAAAAAGCTCACACGGATTTCTTTGAAGCTTTTAAAAATTATGATGAATCTGGAAGCCCCCGGTGCGTGATCAATTTTTTAATTTCTTTCTTTTTTTCTTTTACCAAGTACAGTGAGCTCTTGATTATTTGTTGTATTGTGTGATGTAATCACTAAGCTAATTTCAGGCTTATTAACTGCCCTAGATTCTCCAAAGTTTCTCTGGTATGATGAGAAAGCTAAACCAAACTAACTACAGTTTTTTATTTTGCATGTAAATCGTAAAATGATTAACAAAATATCAGTATTACAGTAATATCAACTATCCAAAACTAGTGAAAAGGAATCAGAATTATTGAAAATGGGTTTGAACTGTCTTTTAATAATTTTGGCAATGAAAGAAACTTATTGAGTCTTGAAAAATATAAATTAGAGTTCGTATAATAGTAGTTTGACAAATTTAAATTTTAATAAAATTTTTTCATTTGAAATCACTTATTCTCATCGAAACATGCAAGGAGGAAATTTGTAGTCTAGTAATGTCCTTTAGAGACTGATCTACTGCCCAGTTACAAGAATTTCCTAATTTCTTCACCTGAAATTATAAACTCTTTCAAAATATCGATAAAAGAACTACCTGACCTAAGTATTGTGAGCAAAATATGCTAATTATTCTCTATTACTACTACTCATCAGCTTAATAGTTCCTTGAAAACCCGAGCCTTCCTCAGGATAGCCCTCTATTTCTCATGGTTCTGGGCTTTAAACTTTCAATTCTTGATTTTTAACTTTTTTGTATCCTCAACATCTTCCAACCATCTTTTTCTTGGTCAAGAACTGACAAATTTTGAGTCAAAGACCTTTCTCACATCTGTCAGTGACTATATCATAGTTTTTATACTTTTCCGAAATCTCCACATTTTATGTAAAAAAATTTCTCTCTACCTTTCTCTCCCAGATTAACAAACTTTCCTGATCTTTTTTCACTTTAAGTCCAGGACTCCCTTCCATATTATTTAATATTGTATTTAATATATTATAATAGTATTTTAACAGTGTTTGGAAGAGCCTATATGCTTTGCCTTTTTTGAACTGTTTATCTCAATTGAGATACCATTATTTTTGGTAATTATTGCACCCAGATTAATAAATTGTTTCACTAGCTCAAACTGTTCCTCACCAAATGTTAAACTTTGTATGCTATTAAAATTATGTTCATCTTTGGTGGCAATAAAATATTTTAATTAACTTGTAATCCTATCTTGATTGTCTTTTTTCTGGTCTGTGTATATTAGGGATGCCAAAACTGGGAAGTTTTTTTGTTTCTCACTTTGGAAAAAATACTGCTGTATTAGAAAGTTAATTTGTATTAAAAAATTTTTTTTACTGTTCATCCTGACTTTTTATTCCTGTATTGTCTTAGTGCAACTCTGAACTTGATTCTAACAATTTTTGTACAAGTTTTATTTATTCCTATAACTTCCTTGCTTCTCTGTAAATGTAGCTAGCATGTTGCTTTCAGTTAAGATCTGAATATATCTTAAGTTTTTGCCATTATAGTTTTACGTTAATCATGTTGGTCCCAAAATTTTTTTTTTTGTGTGGCACTTGCAAACTACAGCACTTGCAAACCGCAGGAGGGAACACTATCGTTGTAGGATAACTGATCTCATCAAGATAAAATACTGTGCTACAGAATCCTACAAGGACCAAAAATAATGTGGGGTGTATTTTCAAGCAGATAAATGAAAGTTTCATTGAACAAAACAGTAGTAGCATTTGTTATAGCAATTTGTATACATCTGAGTTTCTCCTAGTATCAGATTGTGAATAATTATGTGTTTATTGTACTATTATTTTAATGACTAGATTTATGTATATTAATGTTGCAAATATTTTTTTTTTTAGGCGGACAACATGCTTAAAATATTTAGTTTTGGCTAATATGTTAATGAAATCTGGTATTAATCCCTTTGATTCACAAGAAGCTAAACCCTACAAAAATGATCCTGAAATATTGGCTATGACAAATTTAGTGAGGTATATTTTTAAAGATTTTTATTGTTATTTATTTATAAAAATTTAAGATTCCAATAGAATTAATGTTTTCATGTTTAGTTAAATGTAAGCAAAAATTCTAATTATTGGCAACATTTGTGATTCGTTCAAGGACGAAATTTCAAACTACATTAGACATGAGATCTGCAATTTATTACTTATTTATAATTTTTTAACATTTTTTTTAAGTTTTTATTTCTGAGGATGTTGAAAAATAACCAAACTGCCAAAAGCTTTTTAGATAATCTATTCAAAATTGACTTTGAGTCCATTCTATAGATTGATCAATATTGAGATCAGATTCAATACGGCCTATTGAGAAATTAGACCTATTAAGAATTGGAAAAACTTTCACTGATAAATTTTTGTAAAGTTATTACCAGTGATTTCTACAGTCAATCTTTTATATTAGCTATTTTATTTTGATTTGTAAATAATTTAAAGCTGGTTTTCAAAGGCTCTGTTGTCACATGATATAATGCTTTTTAGTTTGGAGAGTATTTTTTTCTAGTATGATATTTTTATAACTGCTGCAAGTTTAACAGTTATGTAAGACTGTCGCCTATATTTAGCTACTGTCCTCTAGGCTAATTCTGATAATTAAGTAAAATGTTAATGCAAATAAAAGTGAAATAAAAATCATTCCTAACCCATTTTTTTTTCAGTATTTGAATAGATACTCCAACAGTACAGATACTCATTAAAAATTGCAAAATATAGGAATAATTATTAGACTTAATAATTTTTATCAAGGTGAAAAAATCTCATCAAATTTGAAATTGTTAAGAATGCTTAGTAACTTTTTAAATATTTAAGCTATTTGTTTGCTTTTAAGCTTAGATGTTTGATGACATATAGTTTAAAATTAACTTTGCTTTGACAGTAAAATATTTAGACCGGGGCTTTTCTATTTTAATTGGATGAAAAAGCTTTGAAACACAAGCTTAATGCTATATAATAATGTTTTAACATTTCTATCACATTAATTTAATCCTAAATTCTAACATTAATTGAATCCTAAATAGTTTGAACATTTTTCTAATATTATGTTTTCTGTCCTCAATATTAGATATCAATCCTCTTGTTGAAGGTTTAAAAACTTACGGTAAATTATTAAAATGAAACCTTACATTAGACACATCTACAAATGAAGACATTTTGTTAAATCCTCTTTAAGGTATAAATTCAATAACAATGAAAATTGAAGAGAAAAATTATGAAATACATAATTCCAACTATATAAAATTGCATCTTTCCACCATTTTTTATTATATAAAATTTTTTCTTTATCCGAAATTAAGAATATTGTTAAGCATCTACTACCAAATCAACCTATCAACTTCCTTTATTTTACAAAGGATAGGAAATGATACTGCTCATGTAAAATATTTCAGACATCAGCATCTTTTTATCTGGGTGACACTGGTTATGTGAACCTACTAGTTAAAATCATGGATTAAATGCTCTTAATTTCCCTTCCTTTTCTTTTAATCAATTCGCCCCCTGTAGTTAACACAGCTGATTTTAAAAAAAATTAGAAAATGGAAATCTAGTCATGGAACTGTTTATATAAATCAAACATTTATTCAAACTCTTGACAAATGATCTATTGTGAAAACTGCAACAACTTAATGGTGTGGTGTCTTACCGGTATTGCCACATTCTTTTTTTATGCATCACAGAAGATTTATCTTTTAGTAGGTATCACCACGTTTCCTATCATGCAGGCCCGGACTGGCCAGTAGGCAGACCGGGCAAATGCCCGGTGGGCCGGTCTGGCCTCAGGGCCGGTTGGACCGAGCCAGAAGTGCAAAATTTCTTTTTATACATTGCATGAATTTCAAATAATATTGCGCAAATAATAATAATATTTAATAACATATTTATGATATATGTAGTAATAATATTGTTTTAATATACAGAGTGATTTAGATCATGCGTGCCACCCATTTTTTTCGAGAATGAAAATAATCAATCTGAAATAAAAAATCTAATGACTAAATCGACCCCAAGGAATTCAATAGTGATATTTTTAATTCCCGGAAGTACCGGAATTTGAACACAGTTTTGATTTTTTAAATGAAAACCTATATCTTATTTGGCATCATTGGAGAGGGTTTTCGAAAAAAAGTAACTTTTACTTGAAATTTTTTTATATCTCCTACTGTTCTCAAGATAATATATACGAAAAAAATTCTGATTATTTACTTCAATTTATAATTTTTATCAAAAATAATTCACTTAAATTATCAAAATCGCTTCAATTTTTCGAAAACATGTGAAGAAAAGCACAAAGGTAATTTAATGAAAGTAAAAGACATTATGACGAAAAAAAATTTTTTAGTGAATGTGTCAAAATCTATTTAATATGTATTTTTTCTTATCTATTATCTTGAAAATAGTAGGAGATATTAAAAAATATTTTAAGTAAAAGTTATTTCTTTTCAAAAATTCTCTCCAATGATGCCAAATAAGATATAGGTCTTCATTTAAAAAATATATGAAATATCGTGTACATGAAAGACTTCTTGCTGTTGTAGAGTGAATGTAAATCTTCAACTGGACAGAAGGTGTCTTCTTTAGTGGATTCAGTTTTAAAGTCTTGTAATATAGATATAACAAAGTGCATCGGTAATTCAACAGACGGGACTGCAAATATGCAATGCGAATATAAAGGATTTTCTTCATGGCTTTCCAAAGAGTCCCCTGGTCAAATTCATGTTTGGTGTTATGCACATGTCTTACATTTAGTTTTAGGAGATACCACGAAGGCACTAAGTGCATTATTTTTCAGCCTACTAAATAGCTTCGCAGTATTTTTACGTGAATCATACCAACGCGTGAACATCTGGGAACAAAGTAACGAGCACGGAAATAAAAAAAGGCTCGCAACTATTGGAGAAACACGTTGGTGGTTCAAAGATTCTGCATTAAAGAAAATTTTTGGTTAATTTTCAAACTCAGATTCAACTATTAAGCCGTTACATGTCACATTGATTACAAGTTTAGAAACTATACAACAAAATTCAAATTTCAAGTCAGATATCCGTGCAAAGGCAAAAATATTTTTAGAATCATTTTGCAAATATGAAACAGTAATCACCGTCAAAATATTCTCAAGAATATTTGAATTAACTACACCGCTCTCCCAATATTTGCAAACCTCTGGTTTATGCATCCTAAAAGCTTTTGGAATTTTATTACAAACGTGTTCGAGAACTAAAAAAAAGTTACAGATGATTTCATTATTCGCGCAAATAAGGAGCTTGAAGAAACTGAACTGAAATTTAAACAAAGTTTCCATAAAAAAGATTGAAGAAAAAAAAATTGATGCCGGGTGAGACAGCGTCGAATGAAACAGTTTTTGATGATGAAACCATTGCATTTAAGATAAACGCCCATAAAATTATTTTCGCACGGTTGTAGCGTCAATGGAACGCCGATTTCCGGCAAATGGAAAATTGTACGCCGATTTTTCCTATCTAGATCCGAAACGTTTCCCTGAAAAACGTCTTAACAAGCTTCAACCTGGCGAACTAAATGAGTTAAGAAAACTCTTGCTAAAATTTGACGAAACAGCTATTTTTATTTCAAATTTGCGGATTGAACTAAGAAATTTAGCTTTACATTGGGAAAAACTGAAAAATTCAGACTTAGAAGATTATAAAATAATCACAGAAGATCATTCAAATGAAGATAATAACGACTTTACTTTGGAAACAGAAGAAGTAAGTCTAAAATGTGAGACACGCAGTGCGCTCAAAAATTGTGTTATTTGTTGCTGCAAGATGCTACAGAGATTAAATTTATTGACCAATTCTTACAATTTAATTAGTCTAGCATTAAAATTATTACTAACATTGTCAAAAAGTCAGGTTGCTTGTGAAAGATCATTCTCCACATTAAAAGTAATTGAAAATCGAATGAGGAGTACTTTATCTTCGGATAATTTGAATGCCTTCATGGTAATGGCAATAGAAAAAGATCTATTAATGAGATTAGATAGCGACGACATGATCGATCAAGTGGCAGGAAATAGTGATCCTCTTTAAAAGTTAAATTAAATTTTAATTTCAGGACTTTTGAAAAAGCATTAAATCTATTTTTAAATTTTTTTTAATATAAATCATTCATGTATGTGTAGTATAATAAATATTTTTATTTACTCTTCATCTTTCACATTACTTTTGATTTTATCAACCAATGTTTCCTCATAAGAACCATGTATTTTAAATTGAAATATATTCTATAAAGGATTATTAAGCAATTTTTATCTACTTTCTTACTCCGATAAATTAACTTACGTTCATGAGAATTTATAAGTAAAAAATGTCTAAAAATGATACATTAGGAGCCGCGTACTCTTCGCTCACGCGGTGTTTATGTGAAGTATTGGGCCGATATCTCTAAAATGCCCGGGCCGATTTTCGATCCCAGTCCGGGCCTGCTATCATGTGATGGGGAATTTTTGGGATGTAAAATTATTTAAATAGGGGTGAAATTTTTGAAATAGTTGCAAATAATGACCTCATCAATGAATAAACTGAAGCTTTTATTCTTTTTGTATTCTCATGTTTGCCTACATAAGAATACCTACATAAATTTTTCACTAACGCTTAGCTTAGAGAAAGATCCTTTTATAAAATCCTATGCTTTTTTTATACCTTTTTACAATTCAAAAGATAATTCTCGTAAAAAATTTTTTTTTTTTAAATTTGTGTGTTAGCAACAATTGTTTTATGTTTTTTCTATCAATGGAAGTACTTTTGTTATGAAATAGTTAGTTGATGGACTCTGCTATTTCTAATTAAGTGTACCCTAGCAACAAAATAACTTGGGTCCTCATTGGAGCAATATTCATTAATCTTGCCTTAATAAAGAGGGCAGATATTTTCCCGATATCTACCCTATACAGAATTGTTATAGCTCTGTATTAAAAGCCATTCTGGGACAAATAATAAAAAACTAGACATCTCAATATTGTTCCCTTGGTGCATGCTCTTATACGATCCATATTGAGCTAATTTTGAGCCCAAATGGGGCCAAGGTATAATTGTAGCTAGGGTATTATTGTTTATTTTTAAAAATTCAAAATATGTTTTTGAACTTGTTTTAGTGCCTATCAAAATAATGACATAAATGAATTTGAGAAGATACTGAAAACTAACCGTAGGAATATAATGGATGATCCTTTTATTAGGGAGCATATAGAAGGTAATGTAGGATAGATACCTAAATTGGTTTTCATTTTAATTTTCTGTTCTCCTTTTAATTTTTAATATCTTTCAGATCTTCTTAGGAATATCAGGACACAAGTTCTTATTAAATTAATTAAGCCTTATACTAGGATTCATATACCTTTTATTTCAAAAGTACGTATAAGATTACATATATTTTTGAAAGCTTTATTGTACCATATTTTTTAATGTTTTGGTTTACATAATCACTTGAAATTATGCTATATTTTTAAATGATTCAATCCCACTTGGATTTACGATAAAATTTTTGGCAGTTATTCAGAGTGCGTAGCGTTAAGGTGCTTTTTTCGATCTTCGTATTTTAAAAGCCCTGAAAGGTGCTTTTTTCATTTAGTGTTTTTAAACAGTACTTAATTTTCTTTTTTTTAAAATGAGATATTTATTCTTTGCCATGTTGATTTTCACCGTGAATTATGCAAAAAGACATTGTTCTATTCAAAGTTTTCACAATTAATTCAACTACAATCTATTTCAGCGTACTGTCGGTCCGTAACATATTAAAACGCAATTCATTTAACATGTTTGATGAAATACTTGCGGATCCACATGTGCGTGTACTGAGCTAGATTCAGTGCTGAGGATTTTTACCCCCTCATGTGCAACTCTGCTGCATTTTACAAGGCTTCCTGAAATCAAACTGAAAAATCTCTCAAATTTTCACTGATTTCGAAAACCAACTAAATATAGTAAAAAAATTTCTCCTAATAACGATCGAAATTGATTTATTTCGTTAATTTCATCGTTTGCGATGCGTCATCATCTTCATCACTGGCAGGCTAATGACCTTCTCCTGATATTTCATTTATATATCAATACCATAAACACTTGGGGATCATTCACTAATTGCATATTTTCCTGTTGGTCAAAAATCAAGTAGTTAGTCAAGAGCAGTCAAGAATCCCATAATTTCATCTCCTCAAAATTTCCATCTCCTTTTTATTCATTAAATTTACGAGTAATATTTTACCTGAGAGACGATCCACCAGTACTCTAATACTCTTTTTTTTTGTGCTTATTACTTTTTATTAATTGTATTATTACTTTTAAAATATTCAGTATTAAGTTAATTTATGAGATAATACAATGTTAAGTAGAGGCAAGATTTTAAAACGGTATGAAGTGAAGGGCTTTTAATATTTTAAATGCAGCAAAAAAACTTATGTTTAATTTAATAAAAAAATTCAGATTCGTCATCCGAAAAAACTTTAAATCTTCTCTTAATGATTTTATTTACAAACAATTGAAATCTAAATTCTATTATTAACATTGGGGACATTTTATTAGACATTAAATCATGCACAAAACTATTATAACTATGAAGTATAACTATATACTACTATAATTATAATTCATAGTATATATATCATTTATAAAAAATCTAGCCAAAATCATTAAATTTTTAATCGGTTTTTCTAAAAGCATGGTACTCTTCTTAATACATTATAAGTAAAAACTATGAGTTGTTAATTATCAATCTAAATATTGATTTTAATTATTATAAAGTGGCTGCCAATAATTTTCTGAACTCAACTTATAAATCTTTTTCTTCTTTTGTTTGATTTTTAATGTTTAATTATTACTGACTTATATACAGGTTAGCAGAATATATCTAATCATGCAAACCAAGTTTTGAGGAGAATTCAGGCAACCAAAGGAAAATTTTCTATTTATAAAAATTCCTACAAAAATTTTTATTGTTGAGAAATGTGTTACTTTGCAAATTTTTCCTTGTTAAAAAACATTAAATGTCAATTTGTGTATTTATCAATTTGAATTCCATTAGTTTATGAATGGGACCTTTAATTTAATAAATTATTACTATTTCAATATATTTTGATATGCTCGTTTTTTTTTTCAAGAATTGTATAAAATCAAGCAAATTTATTTTCTTATATAAACTTTACTTTCGAAAAATATTTTTAAAAACTTATTGCACTAAAAAAACTAAAGAAAAATGTTAAAATTTTTGGGGAAATTTCGATTTGAAAGAAAATATTCTGAGTATATATTATGGACTAAGAATTTTCTGGACTCCTGCTTATATGTACATGAATATTTTCTATAAATCATAAATATAATATATTCCCTGATAAGTAAACTAATTATAATTTACAAAAAATATAAATGTTTGTTTAGATGAGTTAATAATTTTTTAAATCTATCTATTCAAGGGTTTTAGTTAACTTACTATCAATATTAATAATTTTTTTAAATCTATCTATTCAAGTGTTTAGTTAAGTTACTATCAATATTTAGTACAGTTATTAAAATAAATTTCCTAATTACCTGTTATTTTACATGTTATAATAGTTTAGTAGGTCAACATTCTAGTCTATACAGCTGAGAATCAATCGAAAGAAAAGTTTCAGATTTCGATCTTATTTATACAAAACTGAAAAATGAACTTAGAGTTCAAAAGGCTTCAAAACTATTTTTTCTGCTTTGAGGAAAAGAGGAGTAAAAATGGAAGTAAATGAAAACTGATTTTACATATATAAAGTATAAGATGATTGTTAAGTGTTTTTTTAAAATAATATAGTTTTTGTATTTTTATTTTCAATAATTAAACAAATTAAGTGATTGGATTGGATAAATTGCAATTTCTCACATTTTTATTTAAAATTATTAAATTTTTTTTCACACCAAAATTTAGGTTTTTGACAGTAATTTTCAAAATAAAAAGAATTTTCCGTTAAAATAATTCAAGAACATAATTGATTGAACACTTGTAATTTTACATGTATGTTAATTTTAAAATATTTCATATTTATAATAGCTATTAATTCTTATACCAAAATTTTGGTTTTTCGACAATTTCTAAAAAACTATGTCAAGAAGCTTTTTTTGACATGGCGGTTAAAACCGTCCATTGTCGAAAACTTGCCAACCATGCCTAATTATTATATAAGTCCTTAAAAATATTTTTGAGTGCTTAAAAGGTGCTTATTTTTTGTTGAAAATTTGGCTATTGCTGGTAATGATATTCATAGTTTTTTACACGAAAACATCATTATTATACAGGTACACTGGAAATTTCTAATCTCTTAGTTCTAGAATTACGTGACACTTTTATCCATGTGGTTTTGTGATTTCCGCATAGTTGTTAAATTTTCGATTTGATTTTTTTAAAATTAATACGATCTCCAAATTACAAATCGTTTTTAAGAATAATCATGTAATGACCCATTTTAGTGGTGAAAATTTCATCTAAAATCCAAAATTTGGAATTTTTGGGCATTTTAAAATTGAGTGTGTGATCCTTTTATGTGAGGCGGGAGAAAAAATTGTGTTTTTTTCTTTTTCGCCCTGTAGTGAAATGCTGAATTTCGTGTCCATGATATCCAGTTTTTTATATGTATATATTATAGCAAAAATGTGATTAAAATAGAACAAAAATCGAAAATCTGGTAAAAATCATGAAGAAACAGAATAGCAGACGATTCTCATTTTTTGATGCTATTTTTTAAACAGGTTGCTGGTTTAAAATTTTTTCTTTATAAAAAAAAATGTTTCTTATTTTAAATGGGAAGGATATGGGAGCATAAAACATACTGTGTTGTTTTACCGGTAGATGTATTATTCAATACCATTGTGAATGTATTAGTTGTCTTAATTGCATAATTTTGTGAGGTTTTAAGCAAGAGTAACAAATGGTCACATTGATCCTCTAAAGATAATAATAGTATATTAAAAATCTTATATTTCTGTTTCCGGATCGTTCAGTGAACTATATTAAATGCACTACTGTAACATAGCTGCATAACCTTACTTTTTCTGCATTGTTAATGTGTCTTTCAATTACAGGAGCTAAATATTGATGTGATTGAAGTAGAAAATTTATTGGTTTCTTGCATATTGGATAGGTAAGTATCCGAAGATACATTTATATTGTCAAAATAAGTGCACAACATAAATAGAATAAGAAATAAATTAGATATATGCGTTAATTGATTAATCTGAATGGTAAAAGTATGAAATAGTATCAGGCTGTATGTTTTAAACAGTAATATTACAGGCGAAAAATCATTTAAGCTATTAAGGAATAGGTTATGTGTGACATTTATGAAGCTATATTGTCACCGCTTTCTATCTCTCTATAAATAGAGACCTTAGAATTCTCTGAGCATTTGAAAATACTGACATAGAAAATCTGAAACTCTCAGGTTTATGCAAAATCAGATTTGGAAATTTTCGGAATATTAGCATTTAATAATGATCACACACAAGTTAAGAACTTTAAAAATGTAAGTATTTTCTTGAAATCTTAATTGATTTTGTTTTGTCCTCAGCTGAGATTTTTGGAAACATGATTTTCTTTTTTTTTTTTCTTCCTCTAAGTCATTAACTCATGTTATCTCATCCAATTGACAGCATTTCATTGTATTCCGTCTTCTTTTTTTTATTTTATTACACTCTTTTTATTTTAAGAGAAAAAAAATCAGTCTAATAGTTAAGTTAAACTTTTCTTTTACCCTTCATGTTTATTTTTCTCCAATTAAAAAAACAAATTATTAACTCTATAAGTAAAGTATTTCGAATTATGCAGTGCCCGTTGCATTAAATTGCATTCCTTCTGAAGACATTTGATCTTATTAAAGGCTGATATATAAATTAATAGAAAAAAAAGTAATTTCAAAGTTTTATATCACAAATTTACAATTTGAATGTTAAGATTTTAAAGAAATGATCAGAACTTAGTTGGCAACTTAATATTATTATTTTAAAAATAAAATTAACTGCGTAATTTTCTTTTCAGTACTATTCAAGGCCGTATAGATCAAGAAAACCAAGTTTTGAAGTTGGACAAGAAAACACAAGGTGCTGCTAGGTACAGTGCTCTAGATAAATGGACTGGTCAACTATCTACTTTACATCAGACTATTGTAAATAAAATGGCATAGCAAGAATATTATAGAACTAAAAAAAATTGCTTAGTCTACAACTGATATTTATCTGTTTGGTGACTAATGCTCGCACTCTGTGATTGATAATGAAACCCTCGTCCATTGGAGACACATTCACATGCCTATTGGATGGATGGATGGCTCATTTTTTTTCTTTTTCAATTGACCATTCCGAATGTGCCTGTACAAAAACTATGAAAAGCATGAATGTGGGTGTGCAATCGTAGAGTGGTTATTTTTTTTTTCACTTTCATGTACCAAATAAAAGCTTCATCCCACTTGTAATTGTTTTGAAATATTGAAAACTAACAGACTGTATTTAATGTGTTTTGTTTATTTGTTTGTGACCTAAGAGAATACATGTTTTTCTACTGTTTGAGAGATAATTAAAAAGTAACTAATTTATAAGTTGTCTTAAATAAGTGAAGCTTTCATTATTGCTGAACCAAAGTTCATGCCGATTCATAGAAATTTCATTGAAACAACGTGTAATGTAAATTTGAAACTAGTTTTATTGCTTTACATTTTTAAAAAAAAAATAAAATATTTCACATGTTTCCTATTCATTTTGTCTTTTTATTTTAAAGCTTTTAAGTAAAATATTTACATGTGTTTTGGAGAATTATTAATTATTGGAATGCTAAAACTTCAAAGAATTTCGGTTGTTAACAGTTAGCTTAGTTATCTTAAGTTCTTGTAAGAAAAAAATAACTTTTATTCAATCTAGATTAATTTATCTTGAACTGCTCTCAATACTACTATGTACTTACTATGTATACTTGAAGCAAATTTTTTTATCATTATTAAATTCCACAAAATATTAAGAAAGCAGTATTTCATCATAGGCATTTGTGCTAACTGACTTGACTTCTTGAAACTACTTGAACAAAAAAATATCTAGATACCTGAATCTTTTTCTTATAATGTTTATATAGTTTTTAATCTTAAAAAAATTACTTTTAACTTTAATAACACGGGAGTATTTGTGACCGCGTTGAAAAGCTGTTATTTAAAATTTGTTCACTAATAAAAGTTATTATTTAATAAAACTGAAATAAACAGCTTAGGCATTTTGCATATTTTTAGAGGAATGAGATTTTATTTAAAACGAGAAAAATAGTTTTTAGATTATAGGAAACAAAAATTAAACAACATCTGACTATAATTAATTTATGGCATAGATCTGATGCGAAAATTAGGTACTTAACTGGGTGCATTTCTTAGTGTCAACTACTGGCTGTCTTAAATTTAACGCTTTTCGAAACATTAAAAAAAAAAACGGTTATGGTTAAAATAAAATTCTTATAGCAAATTTGTGCTATAAGGCGTAAATTTATCTCCCAGTTTCTGGTTCAAAAATTTTCCAACAAATAGTGCTTTAAATTATTTATACTGTTTTTTCACCCATTCTCTGATCATTGCTTGTGACTAATGATGGGCATTCATCATAGTTTGTAATTTTCATTAATTAAAAAATTGAGAAGTTATTTTCAGTTTTTCTCTTATTTGTTTGTCAGGTTTACTATTTCCCTTCATCTGTTTGAAAATTTTTGAACTAAAAATAAAATCTCTGGGAGAAAGAATTATGCTCTGACATATGAATTAGGTGTAAATAGTTTTAAAGCCTTTATCCTTTTCCAGGGCCCCCAAATCCTTACAAACCACATTTTTTTAATGTAAGTTTGCTTTAGTTTTTTTTTTTTTTTTAAATTTATTTTTTAATATTTTGGTCATTCTTTGAAAATTAGTTAAAAGAAGTATTTCAGTTACCTGAAAATTGCACAGCACACATTTATATTCTTAAAAAGCCAAGGATTTTGTGCAGTTATGTTTATTGATCAGTATCACAGTCCTTGAACTTCAGGTTATTCACTATTCTTTCCTTGTGAGTTGTAACTGGAAATTCAACTATGACAGAGCTCATGTGCCTTTTATTTATTTGATTTAATATAGATAAAATCAAAAACCGAAATTTTTCTGCAGAATTTTTTATTTTAATTGAAAGATTTTATTAACATTATTCATTTCTAAAATTGTAAATATTTAATAGGTTGAACTGAGTATACTATTCACAAAGTTTACAAAAGTGATTGAAGTACATTATCTATTCTACTAAATTTGTTTCTTAATTTTGAATAATATTGTGAAGGAAAAAAAATCATTTAATAAATTTTCCTGCTATGAAATTTTTAAAGATGCGTTGGAGGTCATATATATACTTAATTACTATTTTTAGAAGTTTATAACAAATCTTAAATGATTAGCTGTTTCAAAATTTTTGAATTTATCTCTTTGTAAAGTTTTTTTTTGTCCAATTAACATTTAATAATCATAAAACTTTAAAAATTGTAACTTATTTAAAAATATAAGGTTCTGGTTATAAAATATTAAACTTATTACAATTCTTAAAAAAAAAAAAAAAATATGGAACTTTCAATCGCTTCTTAGCAAGAAATACCAATTTGGAGTTCTATAAGTAATCAATTCATAAAAGTGTCCGTAAACTTAAGTAAAATTTTTGAATATGTTTATGAAATTATATTTGGTTAACTATAATCCCTGCTAATTTTAATTTATATTGCTGTTAAATATGTAATTTAGAAAGCATGTTTTTTAAGTATTGTCTTATGCGGTGCAAAGAGTATTCTTTTACGTAGTTAATTCCCCCTCCCCCCCCCCCCCCCCNAATAAAGTGCTCCCCCCCCCCCCAAAAAAAAAATTCTATGTCATGTCTTCAAGGCTTATTTGTAAGTCGAAAATTGCGAAGTTAGCACTAAAGGATACTGTTCCACTAATCAAGATTTAAAAAAAATAACCTCGATTTTTTTAAATTTAAATCTGATTTTTTATTTTTATTAGATAACTAGTAACTTTTTAAGAATTTATAATTTTTTTACAGACATAAAACATGCAATTGAAGTGTAAAGTAATAAATATAATAAAATAAAAACTGTACCAAAAATCTTCAGAAATTTTTCTTTCAAATATTCATGTAATGAAACAATAAAATTATTTAAACATCACATTATAAAATTGACTATCTGATAAAATAAATTAGTTTTTAATTTAAGAGAAAACAGTGAATATAGAATAGAATAGTGAATACATTTATTTATTCACTAGAATAGGAGAAATAGTGAATACATTTATTTATTCAATATTTCTCCCAAGTTAAAGACAATCAGAAAAAAAAATCATGACTGAAATTAAATAACTAAAGATATTTTTCTGAAGAAAAAGAATAGTCAGAAAACAGTATGAAAGATGTTATATATGTTTTTGTATTAATTAAAAGTAATGAAGACTTCAAGGGAAAAAAATCAATCTAGTTCTTCATGATGTACTAAATTATTTTTAACATTTTCTAAAAATGAAGCATGGATTTTATGTACAAATATATTAATTTTCTTACTTTTCCATTTCTCAATTTATTTCTAGTTTTGCAGTGTACTATTATTAAGCACATGAAACCTCTCACAAATTCAGAAGTAAGCAATTGCTTTTTTTTTTTGTTGCTTCTTAAGAATTCTAATTTTTCAATGCCTTCCATTATTTTGTGAGAGACATTTGAGATGTCTTCAAAAAGAGATCGAAAGGATCAGCTCTAGCTATGTCAAAAAAAAAAAAAAAAAAAATTCATATTCATTTAAATTTTTACCTCAGAAATATGGATAAATCAATATGGAGTTTGAAAATTTGGTTATTGTGTAGGAAAAGAGTTGCATGTTTTAGTATTATATGTATGTATCACGATTTAAATTTGGGGGAACCCTGCCATTAACAGTAAAATTAGTGCTTTGTTAAGGGTTCTTATTATCTTACTAAATGTCTGGTTTTGAGGATTTTCAGTACTCGTGGGTTATTCTGATGAAGAAAATATATATATATGTTTAACACTCAATATTTTCTTAATCATGAAATTTTTAAAAAGTACAAACTTAAGGGCTCCATAACTATTTTATACATATTACAGTCAAACCCCGCTATAGTGAACTTCCGGATATAGTGAACAAAATGTTCAGTCCCGTGCCTTGCTATACACGTATAATATTATTTTTTTGTGGATATAGTGAACCAAAAAAGTGAGGAAGTTGGATATAGTGAACTTTTTTCTGTCTTCCACTGATTTTTTTCTTCACTTTTTTTGTAATAATTTTGAAATTTCTACTTCAAAATAAATAGATATACCGATTTTTAAAACCATCTATAAAGGGGAATGTAGCGATAAGTATTTTTTCTTGGTTGCTTCTTTTATCTCACTTTCCCATCCCTAAATATGCCAAGCATATGTTTCCAACCCAGGCAGATGATGTAAGGTGTCAGTGGGATCAATATGCATTTTCTGTCAGAGGGAATGAGTAATTAATTATTCATTATTGGTCAGAAGGTTGGACACTAATCTGTGTTGATAGGGCCCTCATTTCAACTCCTTTTTGCTCTCAGTTCAGTTAAAAAATGCCTGCAAACAAGTGTCTCAAATTCAACTATGGCGATCAGTAAACGTAAAACGTTGTCCATTGTTGATAAAATGGGCATAATCAGTAAAATTGAAAATGGATGTAATTAAGCTGATATTTGCAGGGTTTATAAACAATCCAAATCTACAGTTTGTAGCACATGGAAAAATAGACAATTTCTGCTCATGAAAAAATAATTTAGATGGCAGAAAAAAGTTGAGAGAGGCAGATCACAAGGATGTTGAAGAAACATTACTGAAGTGGTTCAGCATTCAAAGAAGCCGCAATCTTCCAGTATCTGGACAAATGTCGATTAATTTGCTAAGCAATTTTGTGAGACTACTTTTATGTGCTTGAATGGCAGGTTAGTTTAAAAAGTGGAATAACAGAAATTCAGGAAAAATTATCTGAGAGTCGGGAAGTGTTTCCATATCTGATATTGAGGATTGCTCATCAGCTAAAGATTACTAATTTTTTTATGTACGCAAGACGAAGAGTAATAAAAAATAACACATTTTTTGCTACTACATAATATTTTTCAGTCATTTATTTGAATAATGTGTAATAAAAGGGAAGAGTTTGGGAACCATTACTTAAATTGCCAGTGTAACGGATCAGTGAACTCCCGGTTATGGTGAAGCGAAACTTCGGTCCCTTGAAGGTTCACTATAGTGGGGTTTGACTGTATTAACAAATACAGTGATATATCTTCTGCTATTTAGATTAGCATATGAAAAATTTGAGTAATATATATATTTTTTTCAACACAATGGTTTTTCCTAAAAATTTCTACAACTATTTTTTAATTATCTAATTGAAGCGATACTGAAATTACTAATATTGAATTTTGTATTACTTACTACTAAACCTTATCTTCAAATTAGAGAAACATTTTCTAGTAATCAGTGTTTTTTACAAAAATTAATTTCCCAGTTTTGTAATTTTTACTTGTTTGAGTTTTTATCTTTCTAAAAGAGTCTTTCTCACTAATAAATTATATGTATTTTATTATCATATGTATTTAGGTGTTCTATATCCGCCTAAATCACAACACATTCTTATAAATTCGGTATAATCTAAATTAATCATAATTATTTTATAAAAAAAGCTCTAAATAACCTTATAATTCTTAAATAGTTACTTTGAAGAGGGAAAATTGTACATGTATGATGAAGATAATTGAAGAGGGATATCATGAACGTAAAATTAGACAGTTCTGGAGAAGTTTTTTTTTTTATAAATTATTGCACAAAATTGTTTTGTAGTAATATATAATGTGTGCAAATTTATTCAAAATGGAATTTAACTGTATTATTTTTAACAACTGGAAAACACGACAAAATAAATAAATCACAAAATAAGTGTCACAGTCATTTCATTTTTTGAAATAGCAAAATAAATTATGCTACCTTCTATTTAGCATCTAGTTTGACAAGTATTTCTATATAGAATTACTTATCTATTTAGTAAAAAAAATCATCCTATTTTGAGTTTGGAAACTTCACTGCTGTAAACATTAAGAGATAATATGAGCACGGTCTGAAACAGCCATTAACAAAATGATATTGTGAAGGCTAAAATGGAAAATTGTAATGTTTATAAAGATAGGAATATGCAAATTATATCTGCGATGTAAAACAAAACTATGCATTTTCAGGTAAGGATGAAAAGTCTGGTAGCATTCCTTCTGTAAGAAGACATCTGTTAAATGACAATGTCAACAATATTGCAGCAATGTGGCTTAAATCTGAAGTGGCATCAGTTATTTAGTAGGGGGTCAAATCCAATTGGTTGAAGTGCAAATGTTAGGAATTTCTCAAAGCATCATTTCCAGGCTATGAAATCAGTTTCTGGTAGTTTAAAATATTTGTCAAAGATCAGAACTAGGTCCTTGGCCTGCAAAAACACAAATTAAGGATTGGTTCTTCATCAGTGTTTGGAATTGACTAAGCTAAGCTGGAAAGCTAAATTGAAAGCAAAACAAAAATCGTTTTTAACTTTTGAACGATAGATTTAACACTAAAATCAATTTAACTTTTACACATTGCTGTATTTTTCGATAAAAAGTGATATAAAAGAATAAGGTTTATCAGAAACATTCTTCAAAAAATGCTGCCATAATAAAAATGTTGATAAAGAGAAAGGTTAATAAAAAAAATCAAAAGAGAAACAAAAAAAATTGTTTTGAAATATAACTTTAATGTTGAGAATCACAACATTCTAAGTTACTAATTATCTGTTTCACTGCATAAGAAAAAAAGTGACAATAAAGGAATTAAGTATATTAGAAATGATCAGTTAACATGCTTGGCTTTAGTTAAAACAGAAATATAAACAAAAATGAAAAAAAGTTCTCACTTTTTAAAATATAAAGAGTTGAAAGAACGAGCAAATTGATTTGCCTGAATATAATTTCAAAAAAAGAAAAAAATCAGCATTAAAAAACTTATGGTTCAGTATTAAGTGATCTAGTTTCAATTCTTCAAAGTTTGCTTTTCCATGTGCTTTTCAGAACATAAACTAACAAGTTTTAGAACTTAACAAACATGTGTAAAAACTATTTCTAACAATGTATTTCAAAAAATACTATTTCGTATATTATTCTTTGTTAAATCTTTTAAAATGCTCCCTTAAAAAAACTTTGTCTAAAAATAATTTTCCAAATAATACTTTGCTGAATATTTCGATTACCGAATATTGGGCCAAAGGGCTGAATATTCGTTACGTCTCTATTCCACATGGATTTGAAAATCCCGATATTTTCAATATAGTATTATTAAGACATGTGAGTTTTAAATTGCTCATTTAAATAATCACTCTCTAGCACACTGAATAAATTAAAAATCCTATTAGCGGTTCTTTGCTCACATTTTCGGCAGTTACTTCTATGTATTTTCACATGGTATTTAAAATCCTGCTATTTTAGTACAATATACTATTACAAAATCTAAAAATTCCGCTCCTAATTTTCTTGTAGTTTAAAATGTGCATTTCATAAAATAAAAAGTTTAATATCGAGAGCTACTACACCAAGAGTTATATTTTTTTCACCAAATTATTCCCCAATAAAAATATTCTTAACAGTCCTATGCAAAACTAGATTTGCAAATTGGTTTACATTTCTTAGAAACCTATTAATATTCTTCCATCTCTCAGTTCCACCATGATTTTTTTAAAAATCCAATTCTTCCAGTAATGTTTCTAGCCCAGAAAGAGCACTCATATTTGAAAGCATTTCATTTCACGCAATCATCATACTGAGTTAATTATGTACCAAAAACACTGATGTTTTCTTAAAAATTAATATAATTTTTATCAAAATTTCTAAATACCTGGGCACTTGCTCTTTTGGTCAGCCTGTTGCTCAAGGTTCGCCCTTCACTCAAAAAGATTGAACCTTGTCTTAAAATTCTATACTTATTTTAAAATTAAATTTTAAGGAAGTATGTTGGTAGTATTTTTAATTATTATCAAGGAAACATTGCAGAACACAGTGAGCTTTATAACATAACTTTACTGAACATTTTAAAATTTTATTACAGCATTCATGAAATCTGGATTAAAAAACGAATCAATGACGATGAAAAAAAATCTAAAGTGATTCCATGAACTTCGTAAAATAAAATGTATTTACAATAATAAAATAGTTTATAGTATAATAAGAGTTTTTAAATTTAAAAATCTTCATGAGTAGTATCCAATTGATATCCAAATCCTCTTTCCTTCAGGGCTTTGGTTCGCATTTTTTCTTTATCTTGTTTCAATTTTTGCTCGGTAACTTGAGCTTCGAGAATTTCTTCTTGAGAAACTCTAATTAGTTTTGAAGTACTGTCTTTATTATCATCAACTTCGCCAAGCAAAACAACATTGTCGCCTCTAACGATAAAAACACCAAGAGCTATTTCACCAAATTTTTTACCAACATGAATTCTTTCAACAGTCCTATGCAAAACTAGATTTGCAAATTGGTCTATACTTCTTAAGAAACCTATTAATATTCTTCCATCTCTCAGCTCCACCATAATTTTTTTATCTACTTCTTCCAGTAATGTACATAGCCCAGGAAGAGAACTCATTTTAAAAAAATGATTTGATAGATAAATTTTAATCAAAATCAATAAATGTTTATTAAGATAAATACAATTTGATTAGATTAATTTGCTACTAATCTTTACTGCTGTCGCAGTATAGGTTTGTTTCAATTGTTTATATCAATACAGCAGTGTGTATAAAAGCAAATGATAGTAATGGTTCTAACTGAAATATCTTGAATACGTTTTAGTTCGTAAAATGTCAAATTATTTCACCAAGTCAATAAAAATCGTTTACTTGAGACTCAACAGTTTAAAAGATTTAGTGCAACATTCTTGGAAAAAAGACACCTCATTGATAGATTGATATAAATATTTGCTTGCTTGTAACTTTATTTTAATCGCGACGAACTATAGGGGGCGTTGTTGCATGCGACGAATTCCTGCGATTTGAATAATCATTCAGTTGCTCTGCATCTGCATTGTAACGTTCCTTCTTTATTGTGGCTTATTTAATTAAAAAAAGAAAAAGGTTTGATATTCTTTCTTATGCTAGCGAAAACAAAATGGTATCTCTTTTTTTTTTTTTAGAAAAAGAACGTGCAAAACATTTGTAAATAAACGGAAAAAATATGTATCTTCTTATTAGAGTTAAAACCAATGACTGAGAAATAGTTTTCCTAACTTTAATGATATAGAATGAAAGGCCTATGAAAAATTTACATTCTATAGTTTTAATAATCATTCAAACATCAAAATAAGCAAAAAGTATACATAAACTCATAATTTAGTTTTGTAAAGAGCTGCTTCAGTGAATGAAGTGAAGGTTATTCCTTCTCTTGGTAAAGGTGGTATAAGTGATGTTGTAAACAATGTTTCTAGAACTAATGTTGCTGGTTTAAATATTATGAACTCTGATGTTGGTGTAGTAAATAATATGTGTTTAAATAACATTAGAAATAATTCAACTTTTCATGATTTAAATGAATATGATGTTCTTAATAATAATGCTTTGAAAATTAACAATTCTGATCCAGTTCCTAAGCCTTATAAGGTAATATTCAAGGTAAATGGCTATAATATTGTTATGGAGTTAGACGCAGGCTATGCTGTGTCTTTAATTAATGCTAAAACATATAGTGAATTAGGTGCTTCTGCTCTACAGCCTGTAGATACTATATTGTCCACTTTTACAGGGCAATCAATTTCAGTATTGGGTAGTATAGAATATAATGTTGAGTATAGTGGTAAAGTAGTTAAAGTTCCACTCCAGGTTGTGGGGGAGGGGGGGCCCGAATCCATGTGGCAGGAACTGGATTGAAATATTTAAATTGTTACCTGCACATAATTGTTTAAATATGATTGATTTAGAAATGAATCAAATATTAAGTGAATATGCAGATGTGTTTTCTAACGAGCTTGGCCTTTTCAAAGAGGCCAAAGTGAACTTTATGTTAAAAGATAATATTAAACTTGCTTTCTATAAAGCCAGAACTGTACCTTTCACTATGCGGGTTAAGGTTAAGGAAGAATAAGAGCGGCTGGAAGCTGCAAGTATCATTACCCCTGTTCGATATTCAGATTGGGTTTCTCCTATTGTACCAGTGATAAAAGGGGATAAATCTTCTATTCGCATTTGTGGAGATTTTAAGTTAACTGCTAATATAGCTATCGACCCTGACAAATACTCGCTTCCGAAGCCTGAGGATTCTTTTGCCAGCTTAGCTGGTGGAGAACAATTTAGTAATTTGGATCTTCGTGAGGCATACAACCAGTTGGAGTTAGATGAGAATTCTAAATTACTAACAGAAATTAACACCCATTTAGGGCTTTTTAAATACAATAGATTGTCTTTTGGTGTTACACCAGCACCCGCGATTTTTCAAAAAGTAATGAAAACAACACTGAAGCGTATTCCAGGTACAGGAGTGTTTCTCGATGATATCCTGGTTACTGGGCATACTAAGTCAGAACATCTCCATAATGTAAGGGAAGTACTAAGCTGCAAGTAGCAGGTTTGAAATTAAAGAAAGAAAAATATAAATTTTTGTGTGATTCCTTAACATTTCTAGGTCATGTAATTGGTAAAGAGGGAATCCGTCCTGTAGGGGATAAAGTTAAAGATATCAAAGAGGCCCCTATTTCTAAAAGTGTAGGGGAACTTAGGTCGTTTTTAGGTTTAATTACTTTTTATTCCAAGTTTTTGCCACAGATGAGCACTAAGCTGGCCCCATCGTACAACTTACTACATCAATCAGCCTCATGGCAATGAACAAAGAAAGAAATCATTGGATTCAATGTGGCTAAACAGGCTATTTGTAATTCAGGACTGTTGGTCCATTTTGATCCCGAGAAGGAATTGACTTTAACTTGTGATGCATCACCTAATGGTATTGGAGCGGTATTATTCCATACCATAGATGGTGAAGATAAACCGATTGCTTTTGCCTCGAGGACCCTTTCTCCTGCAGAAAAAAATCATTCTCACTTATAAGAAGAGGTATTAGCACTAGTGTTTGGTGTAGTTCGTTTCCGCGATAATATGCTGGGTCGTGCTTTTGTTTCATACACCGATCACAAGCCGTTAGTCACCTTAATGTCTGAAAAGAAACATGCACCAGCCATTTCAAATTCGAGGATACAGAGATGGGCCATTACTCTTTCAGCTTATACGTATACTGTTCATTATAGTTCAGGTGTTCAGAATGGAAATGCTGATGCCTGCAGTAGATTACCATTACCAGGTTCTTTTTTAGATCCCCCTGTGACGCAGGAACTGGTATTGAACATAGAGAGAGTAGATCTAGCCCTGTGACAATTGCAGATATTAGTAAAGCTACGAGCAGCAATGCAACTCTGAGGAAAGTTTCAAAATTAGTGTTAGAGGGATGGCCAGATAACTTAGGTTCTAGCAGTCCAGATTATAAACAGATGTTGCCTTATTTTAGGAAGTGTTTGGAACTCTCTTTCGAGGGTAATGTTCTGCTATAAGGTAATAGGGTGGTTGTCCCTGCCATTTTAAGTAGTAGTATCTTGCAAGAACTGCATAGTACACATCAGGGAATCTCAGGCATAAAGAGCATTGCTCGTTCACTGCTCTGGTGACCCAATTTCGAGGTAGACTTTGAGAATATAGTCAAAAATTGCAATAGTTGCATTCAGAATTCTAATTCTCCTGCTAAAAGTTTACAACCTTGACCCTCAGATAATCGTGTTTGGTCCAGAATACACATAGACTATTTAGGCCCTTTTGAAAATCATATGATATTAATTATTCAAGATACATATTCTAAATGGATTGACGCTATAGCGGTGAAAAGTGCTACATCTGAAGTAACATTAGAGAAATTATATGTTATATTTTCTAGGTTTGGATTCCCTGAATGTATCATTAGTGACAATAGGTCAGTGTTTCGATCAAATGAGTTTGAAGCTTTCACTAAACATAATGGTATAAGACATTTGTTTTCTGCTCCTTATCACCCTTCCTCAAATGGTCAGGCAGAAAGAGCAGTTCAGTTTATTAAACACCGATTACGTAAGGTAGTAGGAGATTCTATGAGTGTCAGGTTGTCAAGAATTCTAATGAATTTTAGACGAACACCACTTACGTTACATGGTGTTTCACCAGCAGAGAGTTTGTTGGGTAAACAGATTCGCTGCCGTCTAGATTTAGTGCATTCATATTCTCCTAAATCAAATATTTTAGCCGGTAGAAGTTTTAAGGGTGGTGAGGGTGTATATTTTCGTAATTATGGACTAGGAGAGAGATGGGTTCCTGGTACAATAGGAAATGAAATGGATCGAGTGGTGAACTCGAAAGACTCAAACGCTGAGAGGTATTTAGATCAGTTGAAGGCTCTTGCTGTGCCAATTGCTGATTAGGGTCAGCTAGGTACGACTGTTGTGCCAGATGAAGTGCAACCCCTGACTGAGGTGGAAAATATTTTTCCACCACCAACGGTAACAAGTTCTGAAAAGGACTCTGAAATAGTATGTTCTTCCAGTCAGGACTCTGTTAAATCCCGTCCTACCAGACTGAGAAAAATGCCATCTAAGTATAAGGACTATTGCCTTAAAGTGGGGAAGGAGGTGTCATATCCTGCAACTTCTACTTACACTATGACAGAAGCACTGCAACCGTGTTCGGTGTTTTGTTGTTGTTCCTGTAAGCATGTAGCCATGTGCATGTACTCAAGCTGTTATCTTATTAAGTAACAATAAAGTTGTATTTGATCCTGTACAAACGTTTCCGTTTAATTACAAGTAATTATAACAAAAGTTGAGCTAAATTTTCCACATAAGTCAAAATGCTAATTAACATGAAGTTAATTAAATACAGCCCTGCATCACACATTGAATTTGTTGAAATATAACTCTTTCTGAGATTTATTATTTGATAATGTATATTATTGCGATGCGTGATTTGTTTTTATTTTGTGTACCTGGCAACTTCAATGCCTAATTAGTTTGTTTGTGTTCTACATTGCTTTGTGCCTTTCTTTGTGTTAAGTAAGAAATATATGATGAAAGAATTGAAATCATTGTATAAGAATCTATGTGAAGGATTATAGAATGTATCATTAAGAGAATTTATGCTTTATGGAGTAAGTTAACTCAAAATAGAATGGAAAGAACAGTTGCTAACGTAAAAAAGCCACGTTTTAACAACCAATCAGGTTCGAGATACCCAGACTTAGTCTCTTGTAGGTGTTTGATTATAATTTTTGTCCAAACATTAACCCCTCATAATATTTGAATGACTTCTTTATTTTCAGCATCTTCAGCTGAATAATCACTAATAACGACACCTTTACTCTTGTGGAACAGATAAACTTTAACAATTTTAAACAGTTCCAATGAATTTGAGTCAAGGCAGATTCAGATTCTTACTCTGACAATAACTTTATACAAATTACGCTCTACATATGATGCTCTTTTTCCCACCAAACATAACTTGTGCTAAGATAATTTTATGATGTGAAACCAACTTATAAGCCCTTGCACACGAATTCTTAATTTTTCTTTCAGAGTTAGAATCACGTAATATTCTAACAGGAATTCTTTGGTCATCAATAATAACACGTGCAATCAATCCTTATAACATGAAACGGAACACTTACAGGACGTGGTTACAATTTCAATTTCCTTTTGGTCAGCCTTCATATTATCATCATTAAAAGAATTAGGACACATAATTGAGAAATGTGCTTTTTTACATTCCACGTATTTCACAAGCACTCGACAGACAGATATGCGATGCAAGGACCTGTTCTTGAAAATTTAAAGCAGGCCCTTTTCCTTTTTAAAACAGCACTATGTTCTTCAAATAATGAATCTAAAACGAGAGCACAATCCTATGAACTACGATTTGTTCTAGAGCAGAATCTATAACTACCCTCCGATACACGCTATTAAAATTTTTCTAAGTTTAGTTACTTTAGACTTGCAACAACATTTAGCAGTATATTCATGAAAGCTCCTTCTTAAATTCAATCTCTCTTCACTTTCAACTTCAATTTTTAAAAACTGAAGTAATTCTGTTAAGCAATCGGATTGGTTGGTGCCCAGAATAATATGCCTTTCAAAAATTTTTATTGATTCGAAATTTTAATGTTTTTTCCCCCCAGTTCTTAATGGTTAAAATGCACCTTAAAGGTGATGAAATGACCACCAGTAGTAAATTGCGTGTTTCTTCTTATATCTTAAAAACCATTTTTATTTCAGGGCATTTAGATTTTGAGTGAAAACGAAACACGACAGGATTTTAACTTTCTAGTTTTTGGGGTTAAAAATTTTTAAGCGGCGTTTAAAAGTGTTTCGACAGTCTAGGGTTAAGAAAAAATTAAATACACTTTTAGAAACATAATAAACTACTTACCTGTTATACATTTTAAAGATAATAATTATATTGAGGTCTAACAAACCTAATTTTATAATTTGTTTAACTAAATTGTTATAAATAGTTTTATAATTTGTTAAAATAATAGTTTTTTAAAAATAAAATAAGCCAATAAAAAATGAAGTGCTTATAAAAATTAAACATAAAATTATGAAAAAATGTTTACAATTTTTTCCAAATTATGTAAATTAAATTTTTAAGCGATTGATAAACATTTTCGAAAAATTAAAGAAATTTCATTTTTTAAGGGGCCCTGACTATAGTGCCCCTCTGAGCTCTACAGTCCCGCAGTGGACTGATCATTAAGACACGGTTCAAAGCAGATCACCGAAGTGAAGCATCACTGACTGCGGTCAGTGTGCGGGTGGGTAACCCACTTGGATCAGTCTGCGTAGGGACCGAGGGTGTGCGGTATTGGTCCTCGTTAAACTGTGCTACCGTAAAGTGCTCGACTTCGCGTGCAGGTCGTCGGGCTACCGAAGCGGGGGTGCCATCCCCTCTGCAGAGGATCAAAATTGTGATGGCATGTCTTCGGATCATCCTCAGGGATGTTTCCCAGACAGTCGCCAATAGCCCATTGTGCAGCTCTAGTGCGACGTAAATGAACTACAACAACTCTGAGCCCTACACTCCCAGTCCTACCTTAAGTGTCGATTAAAAGTAAAGATTATAAAATTATATAAATTTTATTAATAAGATATCAAGATGATATTTCGGGAGAAACTTACTTCGGACGCGATAATTTTACACTTATGTTAAGGATGGGGGGGATTTTTTTGAAAAATTTGAATGGTTAGATACACAAATTTTAAATTTAATTTTACACTGCAAAATACAAAATTTGAGCGAAGTCTGTTGAATAGTTCCTGAAAAATCGAATTTTTAAAAAGCCGTATATTTAAAATTTGATTTCTTAGAAACTATTGCACTTACAAGTCAAAACTTTTTCGGCTTTTATTAAGTAAAGTAATAAAAATTATAAATATTTACTGACATTAAATTTTTGAGGGGAATTATCTTGGGTAAACGAATTTTATAATTGTGTGCAAAAGTTTTTCAGTTTGCATAAAAAGTTCTCTAGTTATGGTTTTGTGACTTTGTGTCTAGACCTGTTCCATGTCTTGACCCTCCCCCTTTCAAAAATATTTTTTAAAATTTCCAAAGTGTTTTCTTTCAGATCTATGTTTAATGCAGTTTTCGGTTCTTTTTAGTTTCCCAACTAAAAAGTTTTTACTCTATTTAAAATCAAGACAGAAACTAACGTATTTCCTTCGCCTATGACTCTCTACACGCTAAAGCATGTGAAGTATTGTCATAAGTAGCGAGTTCTGCTCCACGCCACCTGTACATAACCTCTTCTAGATGATTATGGCCTGTAGCCCATTTCGATCGCAACGATCGAATACGCCATCTGGGGAGAGACCGGTTTCATGCCTTTGGCCCTCCTCCCTTCCCTTCTCTCCTTTCTCCTTTGGCCCTCCTCCTCTTTTCAGTTGTATAGGATTGTACTACGATATTTTCCCGTTTCTTAATATTTTTCCTTTTTATTTAATAAAAATATTTTTAAAAATTTCCATGATGCTTTTCCTTGTTGTTTTTATAGTTCATTTACGTCGCACTAGAGCTGCACAATGGGCTATTGGCGACGGTCTGGGAAACATTCCTGAGGATGATCCGAGGACATGCCATCACAATTTTGATCCTCTGCAGAGGGGTGGCACCCCCGCTTCGGTAGCCCGACGACCTGCACGCGAAGTCGAGCACTTTACGGTAGAACAGTTTAACGAGGACCCATACCGCACACCCTTGGTCCCTATGCAGGTTAATCCAAGTGGTCACCCACCCGCACACTGACCACAGCCAGTTATGCTTGACTTCGGTGATCTGCTGGGAACCGTGTCTTAACGATCAGCCCACTGTGGGACGATGCTTTTCTTTAGAACTATGTTTAATGTAGCTTTCAGTTTCATATAGTTTTCCAACTTAAAAGATTTTAATCCATATGAAAATCAGGAGAGAAACTAACGTATTTCCTTCCTCTATGACTCTCCATACTCTAATGGGGAAAGCATGCGAAGTGTTGCCATAGGTAGAGAGTTCTGCTCTACGCCACCTGCAGCCCATTTCGATCGCCAATGACCAACTCTATTCCAATGACGAAATACGAAGGAAGGAAAATTATTAAACGAATCAAATTTTTGACAGCTCTCCTGCTAAAAGTATTGATTCCAAATATTTTCCAGATTGCGGCATCCTCCCATATCTTGCTGGTCAAAACCGTTACGATTTCTAATTTACGTAATTCATTCGTCGTAATTTTCGTAAATCTTTCCCTTTTAACGCAAACGTGATTTTTAAATTTTTAAGGTACTGTCATCTAGTGGTGAAATTTACTACTACCAAACTACTGTTGAATCACAGGTTAATTTCAGTGTTTTGGTTGCACCTGCAACAGCTGCTTGGTTATACTATGTTTTTCTCAATTTGTTAACTTGATGGGCTTATAATAGTGGGATCTTTGAATAATAAATCATTTTTACTGGAAAACACGTGTGCATTTTATTCGTTGAATTGAATCGAGTAATTAATACAGAAATTAAACTTGAGTTTCTTCTTTCAAGAAGTGTTCTGATTGACTGATCGTGATCAGTATTTCGATTTTTACAGCAAAAATCCCCCGATGACTCATCAGACGACTCTCACCTTATGTTGACAGGTGAATCAAGTTAACTGATCTCGACTTGTTAGGTTAGTTAAATGATGGCTAAAATTTTGAAACACTTCGTATTCGGTCAAAAGAAAAATCCTCCTGCTCCTCCGAGACCAGATTATCAAGGAGAGCGTAAGTTACTGACTTTTAAATTTTTTAACTATGCTTTTTTTTTTAATTCCAAAATTAAAATGTGATTATTTGGTTTTGGTATGGTTTCTTATTAATCTTTTTGATGAATAGGGAATATTATTTGCTCGTAAATTTTATAAATTGTGTAACTTTTGAAATTAATGTGATTTTATTTTGTTAAATTGTTTTTATTCTTTAGCAGTGATATAAACCCGTAAAGAAGTATTTAGTCAATAATAGGCTGGAATTGAGTATATTATTGTGTATAATAATTTCTCTATTGAGTATAATAATCTCTCTATTAAGTATAATAATCTCTCTATTAAGTATAATAATACTAATAATAATCAAATTAATAATAATCTTCCTTTAGCATGCTGGAAAGTTTATTATTGAATAATAAAATTTCTATTGAGTATAGTACTACTCTATCAGTAAAATACTGGTATTGAGTACAATAACACTCTGACAGTAGTGTGCTAAAATTGAGTATAAAAATATTCTGTCAGTAGCATGGTGGAATTGAGTTTATTATCATATATAATAATCTGCAATTGAATTTCTTATTTACTATTGAATAAATATTTACTTAAATTTTCACGGATAATTTAAGTAGATTTTGAATAATTTAGGTGAATTTTGATAGTTGCTTGAAGAACAGTTTGTATAGATCAATTTACTGTAGTTTGCGAGCAAAACAATTGAATTTTTTTCATTAATTTATGTATATTTTTATACATTATAAAAAAATGCCAAACTAAGGAATTTTCAGATTGTTATATTTTTTAAAATTGTAGTGTTACTAAATTTTGTATTATTTTTTTTAGCCATCACATTATCATATTTCTTTTAAAAATTCAGCCTAAACTATAAAAGAAAAAACTAGAATACTTAAAGGAGTGTATGCTTGTTATAATTTGACTTTTTCTGGAAAATGATCTTAATAACTATAGAAAATTAGCCACTTGTAAATAGTAATGGATATTTAAAAAATTTTGCAACTTGACAAAATTTTATTTAGAAATATATTTTTAGCTAATTCAGCATTTTGAAATTTAAATGTTCCGAGAAGTCAAGTACCATAGGACCATTTGATAAAATTTCTGGATCCTTAAAAATTTTTGTAAAATTTGATCACAGTTAATCTTACATTTATCTTTTTTAAGGAACTTAAATAACATATCTTCACTTAAAAAATTATATAAAAATGATTAAAGAAAAGGATAAGTCTGGGATTAAAGAAAGAAATTTGCATCAATAAAGGCGAAAACTGGCATTTTTCATTTTATCCTTTACAAATACAAATCTAGTTTCTTTTTTTAATTGTATACCAAACATAACCCGTAAAAATTATGACCAGTTGATGGTTCCAATGAGTAGCCTGGATTTTTTTTATTTTAATTAAGTTTTCTGCAAAATCTACTTGCACAATCTCAATTCATTTTTTTAAAATTTTTTCAAAGAATTTGCTGTATTGTTTTTTGATTTAAATGAGTCTTAAAAATATACAAATATGTGGTTTCATTTTTATTCAATCTTTGTATTCTTTATTAACAGCTTTTCAGTTTTCTGTGGTTCACTGCTCCGATTTTAAATTTGTTAAATTTTGGACATTAGGATACGTTACATCAAAATGATTTTTACTAAGCTATGGTAAACTTAGTCAAGCTTATAACTTTATTGTAGAAATAGCGCAGATAGTAATAAAATTGGATAGCCAGAAATTGTAGGCTAAATTTATGCATTTTACATGTTTATTAAAATTAAATTGCATTATTTATCTGTTCGTGCATATTTTTTTGAAAATATTTTATTGGATGTGTTTTGAATTTCGATACTGACTTAAAATTAGTTTGTTTCATTCTAAAGGTTTTTAAAGTTCAAACTAAATCAGTTATATATTTATATATATTACATTATCATTAAAACCTCTAAATTAAAAACTCAATGGAACTATAATTGTTTCTCATTTATATGTGAAGTAATTCTGGTTTCTATAAAAGAGCATTTATTTCTAAATCCAATAGATTCTTGGTACATAAATAGTGATGTAGCATTTTTGGTAACAGCAAATTATACTTAGTGCCTTCTGGTAAAAGTTTAGTTGTAATAGTAATAGTCGTGATTAATTTTTTTCGCTGTTTAATTAGTTGTTTTAAGGATAAAAGTTAATATACCCATCATATTCTGATAAAGAAATTTGTTCAAATGACAACCATAATCAAAATTTTCAACACTGTAAAAACATGTAGTAAAAGTGACATTGACCTAATATTTTCTGCTAACAAAAAAAAGTTCAGAATCAAGAAATTCATATATTTATGAAGAACATGTTATATTGCAAGTGACGAAAGATCAAAATTTAAGTGTCTTGTTTCATTTTCTTCAGAATTCATTATTAAACTTTTTGTATACTCTATGTGCTGTTTTATTATAAATCTCAAAAAATAGCTAATATAAAATATAAAAGTAAGCTAAAAAGAAAGTTGCATTAATGTAAGTCTTTTTTTTAAAAAAAGATTTTAGTTTATTTGGATTAGTTTTTCAAAGAAAATAATTATTTAAAAATTATCACTTTTTAATAATTTATGGATTGAATATTTTTGTTAGCTTCCTAAAAATATTTTTTAATGCAAAAATGGTTGGTACACTTACAAATTCATGCAGCTAAAGTTTGACTTCAGACTTGCACAAGTTAGTGAAAAATTGAAATTTCACTCTCAGATTTTAGCAAATTGTATTGTACATTTTTTTTAATATCTTTAAGCATAATTTTTTTATTATTTTGACTTAAATAAAAAACCATGAAATATATATTGCTTGTTATTTTTAAAGTCTGTTTGAATGATCATTAAGTTTAATTTTGTAATGAAAATTGAGAACATTCAATTTAATTAAGCAAGTTAAGCATTTTCAGAAATGTGTTGTCTTATACCAAATCTTTTGAATGTAGATAAAAAATTAAATAATTTGAAAATCGTATTTATTTGGGAAAGTTTGTTTTTAGAAGGAGAAATAAAAATAATTGATAATGGAAAACATGAATTTGTAACCGAAACTTAATTTAGAATTGATATTAATTGTGTTAAAATTAAGAAAAAGTATGTATTGAGAACTTTACAATGCCTAATTAAATGTTTTTATTTTTTCCACACAAAGTTGGCAAGTAGTCATTAAATATTAACATTCTAAAAGTGACTTTTTATATTTTACAGAATGCCCCAAAGAAGAATTTCTAGATCATGATTATGAAAATATTCCTAAATTTGGAGCTGATCAGAAAAAAGAGGTTGTTTTTCAAGAGAAAAAGAAGCCTGAGGTACTCACAACTTCGTAGATTTATATTATAGGAATGAAAATGATTATTGAATATGATTATGTAAAATGCAATTTTATTATGATTACTGACAGCTAGTGATGTTCTCAAGTGAAAATATTATATGATTTAGAAACTACTGTCTTGTCCAGTATTTTTTATTTTTTTAAAAAAGAAATCAGCTTATAAAATTTCTGAAAGATGCAATCAGTGAAGATTGGCAACAATGGGGGCCCCTTACGTTAATATTTTCTGGATCCTTCCCTCTCAGATGGGATTGAATGGGATGCAGTTTAATCTTTTACTCTTTATATTAAATAATTAATTGAACTAATTTAGATTCATTAAAAGGGATAGCTGATAATTCATGACCATATTTTATTATAACCAATATTCATACTAAAATACAAGCTGATTCGATAGTGTCTTTCCTACTTTATAATGCAATGACAAATGTTATTGAGACATCCGTTTGTTTCACATGTCTTGCAAAAGCAATTCCTTTACTTAATTTTTATTTTTGCACTTAGTTGGCTTGTAAGAATTCTGTTTTTAAATGATATTGGTGTAGAAACCTATGTTTATTGTAGTTTGTAGAAAAAAAAAAAATCTCAGTTCAATTTGCAAGCATTTCTTCAAATATGTTAAAGCTTTCCTTAGTAGATTTAGACTATCACAGCCCATACTTGCAAATAAATTAAAGACTAGGTCAAAAGTGCTGCTCAGCCGAGTCTTACAAAAACAATAAGAATTTGCTATCATTTTTAGTTTATGCACTATTTCTTTTTTACTTTTGCTCTTAATTTTTTTTTGAAAAAATATTCAAATATTTTTAAACAAATCATTATTTTTCTTTCTCTTTTACAAAATACATAATATCTATTTGAAAGTGTGGAAAAAATTTCTATTTATTATTTAGTCGATACTAATTTGTTTTCTCATTTAATTTATTTTATTTCTCTAAATATATGAAAGAAGGGGGTACAATTTGTCACAATTTTATCTACATACCTTAGGCTTGTTGAAAAGTTTCACATTTATTTAGACCTGCTTGTGTAGATAATATAAAATAATGCTGCAAGATGCACAATTTTAAATTCTACATTGTCTTAGAAACAATGGACACAAAATTTCAACCCTTTTTCCTTTATATTAATAAAAATTCAATTTTAAATCCTTTAAGTGTATTGCTCTGAACTAACACTTTATTATGACCATTTCATTTGACAGTTTAATGTAATTGAAGTATGGCAGCACGATGTTTGCTAGCTGATCAGGTTGGTACTTGCATGCTTTGGGATCTTTATTTCATGTCAATGTTAGTCTGAATAAGGCATCATATATCTAAATGCCATTTAGTACATCCTGTACTGCTGATGATTTATCCCTAGTGGTGATTGATACCTTCAGGTAACGGATTTGCTGGAAGAATATGATGGTTACTTCATTTCCTTTTTCCTTACACTGGCCATAAAAATTTTGAGATCTCAAATCTATGGAACATTAGCGAGATGAAAATTTATTCAAAAAGATGCATTCTTTATCTGGATCGATAAAGTATTGTAATAAATTTTGTGCTGCAGAAAAAGCAACATAATCATATATATTACAATCGAATGATTACTAAATGGTTCCTAATAAATATTTACACTTGTATGAAAGTTCAAATAACACTATTCAAATAATACCTGAGACAAAATAAATTAAATTTTGTTTTAGGAATTAAATTTTTGTTCGATGATTTATGCAGTTTTTACTAAAATAACTATTACATTACAATATGAATGAAAAAAAATTATCTTGGTATAGGACATAGTTCTGAAAGCTTCGTACCATTTTTAAAATTTCCACTTTTAGACCCTTAAAGTTTTAACAAGAGATTTTTTATTAAGACTCGTATAACAATGATAATAATAATAATAAAAAACTGAATTATTTACGTCATCTAAATTACGTTTGCACATGATTTTATCTTTTTATCGTACAACCTCAACCCTTCTAATTATGGATTATAGTCCTGCATTCATTCAAAACCTTAAAAGGGAGAGAATGCAAGAAATTGAATTGGACACTGCATCTCTCAAAAAAGAACATTGTATTTCACATAAAATTGTGTAGTTCTTTAGAGACATACAATATTCCAGATTCAAAATTTTTTTAACTAAAAATTATTAGTGTGATAAACTTGCACATTCTACAAATCGGTTTTAAAATGTGCGAAATTCTCGCAATTCGAAAGTTTTGCGTATTGTATAATATTGTATTAATATTGTATCGAGATTTTCAAAACCAGGTTGAAACCTACGGAAGAATTTGGAAATGATCGAAAAAAAGTTAACCAACTGTAATAACTGTCGATAAAACGATTGAAAAATGATGTTGAATTATGACGCTTTTGTCGCGAATTGAGATTAAACATGAAATTAGTGTGTTACAGCATTAAAAATATCGTCCTTTTAAAGAAAAAAAAATGTAAAATGTACCGTAAAAACGAAAAATAACTGTTAAGAAAACAGTGGGAAAATAACGTGGATTAACGGATGAAAAATTCGCGAATAAAGCCTGTAAAAAAGGGATTACACAATTTTAAAATTCGGATGTCGTAAAACGACATTATCGTATTAAACAATTCAAATCTGAAAAAAACTACGTGGAAATGGTTTGAAAAAGCTATGGATAACTGAAGAATTTATTTTGGCATGATAGCGTACTGTTGGTAAATAGAATAAAAAAATAAAAAAACCCTTACGAAAAACAGGTATTTATTGTATACTTTATTTTGTAAAGTATTCTTTATCTAGCTTGGGCGAATGATGTGCATCGAAAACTGAAAACGTGGTTTAATTGAATATGACACATAAACATGTCTGTTTTTATGAAGTTTACTTTCAAGAATGTATATAATTTCTTGACAAGGAGTCAAATTATTCTCAATTTAGCCTGATTTACAACAGTTCGTAATAATGCATGTATCTGGTTCTCAAGTTTAATAAAAAGTAATCGTTCAGAACTTCGCTCTGAATGCTTCTTTTTTTGTTACTAACTCTTTCTGCTAGTTTCTCTTTGTAACAGCCTAACAGAAAAAAAAAAAAAAAAAAAAAAAAAAAAAAAAAAAATGTGCAACGCTGCGTAAAGTAGGCTAGTTTTCAAGTCTTATTTTCCGGTGTTTTTCGGTTGTCCTTGTCGCCAAATTTCTTCACTATGACGGAATTCGTTACACTTTCTTCACACAAAAAATGAATAAATAAATTAAAAAAAAAGCTAGCTTTGTCCCACGAAATCCGCTCACTAGATTTCCTGGACGTAATGGTTAAATTGTGTAATGAGTGTTCGGAAACTTTAATCGCTGTAAATGGAAATTTGAATTGTTAGTTTTTTCTTTATCTCTGTTAAGAAATCTCACTTTTTTTGTTTTTGTTTTTTTTCCGTGATTCTTTTTTGTTAAAATTGAGTTTAATCCGATTTTATTCTGAATGAAATAACGAATTTATTCTGAATAAATGACGAATATTATTGTTAAACTATAGCAGTGTGACAACAAAAAGGTTTAAATGTGTTCACACAGTTCTATGCGTCAAGAAGGCTTAGCCCGACTTGGTATAATAAAAACATTTTTATTTATAAAAGAGTTCTTCAGAATATTAACATAGTAGCCTAAGTATGAAATTCTTGCTGTCACTTTTGGCAGTGTTGTTTTATTTTAAGATAAGGATTAAATTTTTGCTTTCTACCAGATAAGAGTGTACATAATGAAAGATAAGAATTACTGGTTCCTTGAAAACTATCGATATTTCTTGAAAATTGAATTTCTTGATTGATATCAAATCCTGTTACATTGTTCAGACCAGGGATGGCAAGTTTCATCCAGAGTAGAAAAAACAGTGAAAAAAAAAAAAAAATCAAGGAAAAAAAAACTGGTGTGGAGGAAATAGGTTTCTTCCAACCCAAGTAGAAGAAACTACTTCAAAATAAATTGTCAAATATTAAAATAATGTTTTTGAGCAGTTTATAATTACAATCAAGTTTAAACAATAGCTTCCAAGCTATTTAATATATCTCTTTTTAGTAAGTGAAAATTTAAAAGCAACAATTGGAAATAAAAAATAAATGTAACGCATTTCCTCAGAATTTTTGCAATTCCTTTCATTGTAAAGGAAGGAGCATAATGGGGCTAATTTTATAATTAAAGAGCTGTTAAAATAGCACAATCAAAATAATTAATGCTTAATTTGTAAATCAATTACTAAACATATAATCTATGTTATTTGAAATATAGGCTGGATTTAGAATTTCACAGATTGAATTTAGAATTTCAAATTGCGTAATTTTTCATATCAAATATTATTAATTATGAATACTCAATAATGATATGTACATTTTACACGGCGAAATACGAAAGAAGCGAAATTAATATTGAGGGAATAAAATTTTTGATTGCTCTCCTGCTTCAACTATTGATATCGTATTATCCAGATTTCGGTGAACTCCCATATTTTGATGTTCAGAAATCAAAGTTCAACAAACAACATGCATATTTATTTGGACAAAGTACGTTTCTGTGGCTGATTGTGTAACTTAAATTATCGTTTGCTTTAATTAGCATATTTCAGGTTAGGCCCTCGAACTTTATTCAGTCCTAGTAGGGCAATTCCATATGTGACGGAATGACATTTTGACTTGCATGATGACAATTAATTGAAGTTTCTATGCATCTAATTTCAAATAAACATGATTTTTTCTCATGCATATCATTATTTTTGGTATAATGTGATTCATAAACTAAAAAAAAAGAATTTTTTATTTTTAATTTTATGAACTTTTTACTTGTGTGACGGAATGACATTTTGGCAACCAAGCTTTCGGCATGCCGCTTAGAACTGGTAGTTTCTGTGAATTTTGCAACTATTATTTTCCTGAACTATTTTTTACTTTTAGTATAATGTGTAAGCAATGTAAATTGTGAATTTGGAAAATTAACCTCAGGTTGGCTAGCAGTTATTAACATCTATTTGCTGTGACGGAATGACCGTGACGGAATGACAAAAAGTTTAGTGGAAGAAAGTCTTCATTTAAAAAATGTTTTATTAATATGTAAATGATAAACAGAATGTAACAGATAAACAGAATTAATATTTACGTAAGAATCAGTTAAAATTTCAACAATTTGAAAATTAGGTTGTCTCAGAAGAGGTTTTATATCTAACTTGCCAATGTCACATCTTATCTTCGTTCTCAGGAAATTTATGCATAAATCAATTTTTGTCCCATGTTCTTTAAATACTTTAACATCTAAATCGTCTTTGTTTATCAAAGTAATTTGCGCTGCATATAAATGTGCCTTCTTTTTTTTCGCAGTATGGGACAATGATTAAAGAGCCGACCGCATACTCCTCAATCATATTTTCCATTTCCTCTTCAAAACAGTGGCTTTTCAAATCATACACTTGGTTTTGGTTAAAATTAGAAAGCATTCCAATTTTGATGATTCGCTTCTCAACTACATGAGCATCTAGTGCAGGTCTCTTGTTCCTGGCAATGCTAATGTAGCAAGTGTCTAGCTGAAGTCATTCTCTTTTGCCCTCTCTTAAATAGAATAGCTGGACAAAAACAAAACTTCAACGATTTGTTGCTTCGACTTTATGAAATCATAAAATTCTTTTACATATTATGTGCCGTTTTACAGCAGCCAACATCTTGTTTGGCCTTTTAGAACAACATCACAATTACATGGTATTTATAGGTGCATGTGCTGTGAGGTATTAATGAAATACACTTAACAAAAATGAGAATAAGAACAAAAATGAGATAAGACACACTTTACATCAATATATGCTTCTTTATGAAAAGCCTCTTTTAAGGCCATAAGTATATATTGCATCTGCACTCTTCGTTACTCTGTCAGAGTTTGTATTATGACTGAATCCTTCATACTTGGGGGCTTGTAACTAACATCATCTTGACAGTAAAATTTTTTTAACCAAATTAAACAGCTCATCAACATTACTTTTCTCACTTAGTTTCTTTTGAGTTCGATGTTAAATACTTCTCACATAAAGACTGAATTAATTTTTTTACCTCTATTGGTGATTTTGGAAGTGAGTGTACAATTTTTTTTATGGTGAGTGTACAATTTTTTTTTATGGCTTTACCAAGACTCTGCAGGAATTTGTATAGGGAATTTAAATTATTTGTATGTGAAGAGATTGGTAGAATTTGATTTTTTCTTTGTTTACACAATCTCTGCACAACAGCGTTTGCACTTCTGAGTTTTTTAAGTCCAACTTTTGTCGCGGAAGCTTTCTTCTCTGCCTTTCTTTCTCTGTTTTTTTTCTTCATCATATCATGGGGATCTTGGTCTTTTTCAACATTTTATCTGTCTTTCAACAGCTGTTTTAGCCATTAGGTTAATTGAAAAAAAAATAATTCCCTAGTTTTTGACTAAGCTTCTCAAGGACTCGTTTTGTCATTCCATCGCCGAAGATGTGTCATTCCGTCACGCTAATTATTGGAAGTTAATAATCAAATGCATAGAATTTTACAATTTCTCATTGATTCTTATGCCACATCTGCTTTATATTCCAAAATATACACATTTTCATTCAAAAACGCAGTTGCTATTTAAAAAAATATACTAAAACATGTGACGGAATGACACAAAAAAAAGTTACTTTTATTTAATATATTAAACTTAAAATGACTTAAAGGCTATGTTTTAAATGTTTAAATTTTGTACTATATGCATATTTTTATCAAAATATTGCAAAAGAAAGATACATTTCTTTTATTTTATAAGTATTTTTCAAGAAAACAATTTGAGCACAAATGTGAAGAATTCACTTGTCAGCCATGTGATTACTTTAGAATGCTGCCAGATTCAAAAAACTTAAAATTATCAAAAATTAAACAGTAATATGTAGACTTTGGCTATTTTTGAACATATTTTTAAAATTAAAATATGCAATTCATTAAAAAAAAATTTCACTTAGAAGTTGACAATTTCGTGGAATTGCCCAGTACGTAATAATCCGATAATGAGATCAAATGTTGATAGAGACCTTTTTTCCTTCTTCTTTTTTATTTTGTGTACTATTTAGGGCTAAAATATTCTTCTACAAATTGATTTTTGAGTTATGATTATAATCGACTGGTTATAGTTTTTAATAATTGAGTTTTCTCTTTCGAAAAAGTTTCTTTTCTTTGATATCGTTTTCTGTAACGAAAAAAAGAGATATAAAGATAGATTGCATGTGCTTTTCAGCCTGTAACAATTTAGGTAATAACAATAAAAAAAAGGGAAAAGGCCGGTCATCCTTTGAAGAAAGTGAAATCATTTCTGTTCATGCTTGAAGGTTGCAGACCATGCATGAAGACAATTCGATATGGAGACATGAACTATTACTTCAACAACTTGTTGAACTTGAATGAGGCGTCAGAATCGTTCATATTCTCTAATTCGCAAAGTGAATAATAATTTGAAATCGAAACTCCGTTAGGTGTTTTCAGTTCTTAGTGTTAATTACGAGGCACTGCTTTATGAACTCATTATTTTGTCCCCACTGTGCATGTTGCACAGGCTTGGTTAGGTGAATTCTCATGATCAATACTTTTTTTTTCATATAAAGTTATGACTTTTAACTTTAATAAGTAATATCTTTTGGTTTATTGCGACATTGATTTTTAGATTTTTAAAGTGGAACTTTTTATACCTGGGTAAAATTGTGAGTACCACGATGTATATACGCTACCTCACGTTCGTATATGGATAGACTGGTTTAATTGTTGAAATAAAATACATGTCTAACAAATACTATTTAACAACTAACTTATAGTTTTTTATTTGGGAGACTTCATAGTTTTATGTACCATCCAGTAACGTAAGTTTTGAGTAAACGATCCTTCGTATCTTTACATTTCGTGAAAGTGGTTAGGGTCTAAATTAAGGAGCACCCTTTTTATGGAACTCTCTGTGCTGTTGCTGAAACCGACAGTTAATATAATTGTATGCTATGAAAATAAAGCACTAGTGTATTTCATCACTTTTTTGGTCGCGAAACAAAATCCTCCATGCTCATATAATTAGAAATTATGCCATAAAATTGTGCAAAAGGCTACTTAAATGAAATTTCTTATCTTCTTTATAATTTTTCATTGTAATAAAAAAAATTTGACAGACAAGGGTAAATCAAATTATATATTTTTACACAGACAAACTCTTTGTGAAGGTAAAGAAACAGAAAAAATAAATTTTAAAGTATTGTTTCATAAGTGATAAAATTATATGAAATATCTGAAGAGTTTATGAGGGGTCATCCTCTATAATTTTACGTGTCTCAAGGAACACTTTTTTTGGAAAAGCTCTTACGTATATGCCTAAAGTAAAATTATGAAAAAAAAAAAAAAAAAAAATCAGCAATGATAATATTAATCCACCGATTCACAATTCTTTTCGGCTACGGAACCTTAAATAATCAACTTTCTTTCGGCAAGAGCCCGACTTCGTAAATAAAGTTTTTCAATGTAATTGTAAACGTTATTACATTTGAGATGAGACTGTTTAAATAATTCGAGACTTACGGGAAAATGAGAAATCTAACTATGGTTTAAGGGTTGACTGTATATTCAATAAAGGATATTTAATTTCGCAATATATTCACAAAATATTTAAATTTAACCATATATCACGATACTTTTTATTAAAATATTTTATTAGAGGAATGAAGATTTTTCATCGTTTTATCATTAGTAATCTTAAATTTAGTTTTATGTGCGATAGTTAAATTTGCAGCCCCTGTGCTATTTCTAGTCTAGTTCACAGATGTCAAGCAACACTGGCTGCGGTCAGTAAGCGGGTGGGTGACCACTTTGATCAGCCTGTGTTGGGACCGAGTGTGCGCGGTATTGATCCTCGTTAAACTGTTCTACCGTAAAGTGCTCGACTTCGCGTGTAGGTCGCTGGGCTACCAAAGCAGGGATGCCACTCACTCTGCAGAGGGTCAAAATTGCGATGGCATGTCTTCGGATCATCCCCAGGGATGTTTCCCAAACCGTCGTCAATAACCAGCTCTAGTGCGACGTAAATAAAGTACCTTCCTACCTTCTACTCTAGTTAGGAATTTGTTTTTGATGTACATAAATAACCTAGCAATAAATACAATCAACCAAATCATGATTTACTTCGATATGAAACTTAAAAAAACTGTGTTAGACGTTGAAAATGGTTTTTATGGAGATTTATTCCTTTGTTAAAGAATTTAAATTTTTTATTTTCATTTGAAAAGCGCGATAGGAAATACTAATGCAATGCTATTATAAAGGCTCATTTTTTCATAATTCTTAAATATATTGTTATTTGAAAAAAATTTTTTTTTGCGAAGTGTCATTTCTATCTTATTTGGCATTTCACTTGAAATAATTTCATAAAGGCAACCAAAACATTAAATCAAATATGAATTAATAGGTTGTATCTAAATATAATCAGAGCTTTCAAAACTCATCACTGACACTGGTTATAAAAGTACTAATTTGTGAAACCATTGTGATCCTTTTAGGGTTCCACAGAACACCATTATGGAACCGCAGTATTAAACCATCAATTTAAAATATTTTTTTAAAAAAAATCAAATCAAAAATAATCTTATGTACCATTTTTGAGTGAGCAGATTTTTGAAAGTGACGTTTTCTGTTTGCGAAAGTGAAATTGAAGATCCATATACCGATTTGTTTCAATCCTTAGAGAAGAAACTAAATAAATAAAGGAGTGGAAAAAGGAAGTCATTTGGGATCCCCCTTAAAAATAAATTTCGTGGAAGAAATCATTTGGAAGACGGATGTTTGACGATGCGAATCGTGGCTACGTGAAGACGCCTTTTCATCCAACCTCTTTAGTTTTATTTTTGAAATACCTTGCTTATTGCAAAAAAAAAAGGAACACATTTGAAATGTCTATTTATTTCTTTTTAACACAGTAAAAATATTTATAGAAGCGATTTTATAATATTATATAAATGTTATAGATATTTTTATTTATTTATATCAATGACTTATGCTATTAATATATATTTGTTCTATTTTTTCCTTAAATGAAGGAATGTTTTAGCAATACACTAGGGCAGGGATGGCGAACCTTTATACACCAGCGTGCCATTTTTTCTAAAAAAATTGTTTTATGAGGCCATAGCGTCAAATAACTTTGACTTCGTGATTATTGGGAAAATAATAATATTAAATACTATCAACTCAAAACTCTTTATTTACTATGAAAAATAATACATTTTGCTATGTCTCAGTTTTATGCGTAATTCAACTTTAAGTAACATCAATGTGACTTCTGTTGTTGCAGATTAGATGACAAATAACTTATATTAGGTTGTAAGATGTTAGTTCAAGCATTACTGTTAATTTTTTGCTAGTTATTTATTGTTAGCTTGTTTTTTATGCTTATTAATTGTTTTTTGGCATTAATTGTTAATTATTTGGTTAAAAATTGTTTATTTTTTTTTGTTTGTTTTTGTTAACTTTAATTGTTACATATGCTTCATAGTGTAATAACATTTGTGTTATAACAATTCATAGTGCAATAACAATTGCGATCGGTGGCGTGCCCAAAATATTGTATCACGTGCCATAAATGGCACGCGTGCCATTGGTTCGCCATCCCTGCACCAGGGGTTCCTGCTAACTTTCACCATGATTTCTATTAAATTATTTTTGTTTTTTGATGATTAACTAATTGTTACACCTTAATTAAAATGATAATAATAATAATAAAACAAAATATTTTACTGAAGGGTCCCAAAATATTCTATTGTGTTAGGAGCTGTCCATCTTTCATTCACATATTTTCTCAATATTTTTGATCCCTCTTGCCCATTGTCCTCTACCTTTTGTTACATTCACGGTTCTCCTACTTTGTCAAAAATAACAATTTTGTTGAACAATTCTCCTGAGTAATTAAACGAACTTGATCTTAGGACGAATTATTCATAAAATCATTCAGCTTTAGAAATAATAATTTAGATTCGTTTGTAATATTCCCATTCCTTTTATTAAATCGTAGTTAATTACTGTTCATTCTGTGATTTCTTTCCATTCAGTATGTTAGCGTTTTTTTTTCATACAGGTTTTTGTAAAATTTCTCTAGAAATGAAAGACGCTTTGTTTGAGGTAACAAGGTAACATGGTTTGTTGAGGTAACATTTGTAAACATGGCACGTTATATTGCATTATTTTAAAGGCTAAATTTCAAATTTTATTTTTAAATTTTGTGTTTTAATTTTATGACATTTGTGTGCATAGCAACGGTAATTATTTTATGTGTACTTATTGGCGATTTCATTTGTTACGAATGTCGTATTTGCGGACTCTAAAAGCGTATAACTCAGTTAAAAAAATCGAGCATGTTTTAAAATTTTTTGAGAAAATAAATCTTTTAGTCATTTACTTTCACTTCAATTTTTATAAATTCGATTTTTTTTTCTAAATTGAAAGTCTAGCTTACATTCATAAGACGCAATTTTGAGTTTTTAAAAAACTATTAAACTAATGAAAAATGGTTAAAAATCAGAGTAAGTGTAAAATGATACGAAGATTTAATAAAAATTATTAAAACTGCTAAAATTTTTTTTAACTGAGTTATATGTTTTTAAAATTGGCAAGTATGACATCCCTAAATGATCGAATTGCCGCTTATTTTGATGAAAAATAAATAAATAAATATTTGCTGATTGTAATACTAACCAAAAAATAAAATTTCTTGTTACCTTCCTCTCTCTTGTTACGACCTCACGACCCCCCTCCAAGCGTAACATTTATGAAAAGCCTCTTATTTCAGATTTAGTTTCAAAGAATTAGCTCCCAATTCAACTGAGATAAAATTTAAACCTAATCCCTTTGATCGGTTACTATTGCAATTTCATCTATTATTTATTTTCTAGTTTCGATTTTGATTTTGGTTGCTATAAAAATTCGTTATATATATATATATATAGTGCGAAAAATTAATTCCTAATGAAGTTTTATAATGTATTCATTATGTATATGTTGTCTGTACCTCGTTTTACACAAAGCTTATTTTAAAAATAAATATAAATTTATTTACTGTTTTGATAATTGTAAATTATAAAACGGTTAATTAGTTGTACCATTTTTAATATGTTTATTATGAAGTGTTGCGTAATAATGTGATATAAATTGATTACTTATTATTTATAAAACACCACTTTTAGTTTTGAGCCTTTAATTTTGATTATTAATCAAATGAAAAACATAATAACAGCAAAGAATAACAAGAAAGAATGATCAGTAAAAAAAAAAAAAAAAAAACCTTCAAATTTGGGAATAAGTGATAAAGAAATATTTTGCTAGTAAAAAAAAATACCTCCGCAACTTTTATTAATTTTATTCTGATCACAACAAAAGAAACTAGGTTTTTTAATTCATAAATGAATATCACGTAAATTTTCTTGCTTGTATGAATGCAGCGACTTCTTAATGTTATTCAAAGATTTTACGTTAAAAATATAAAAGGATTTCTTTATGCTCTCATGTTTATGCTATGTCTTAAAATATTAAGTGACTGCAGTGTTAACTTTTCTTTTGGAAATATTTGACGTGAATGATATCGGATAGATCGGATTTATCATTCATGTCGGATATCGGATAGATCATTCATGTATCCAAGATTTCTGATATTTCCGAATATATGATATTAAACCCTGATAATCAATCCCTGAATTTCAATCCCTGATAACAAAATATATAAAAATATTAAATTAAAAAATTTTTCAGAATTTTCGATAATTTTTTTTTTTATTTTTCAGTTTTTTGTGTTTTTTCAAAATACAACTCAGCAATAAAAACAGTTCAAAAAACTCAATTAACGAATCAAAGTATACATATGTCAAGTTCAGCTTGATCCGATTTATTTATTTATTTGTTTAAAATTTAATTCCCTATGGAAGAAAGTTTTTGACAGTTGTGAAAGTCTGCAATAGGCTGTAGAGCTGCAAGAAAAAAAAAAGAAAGAGAACTCGTGTAATATTTTTACTGTGACTATTTTTCTATAATTAGCAAGACATTCTTTTAATTTTACACAGATTGCAATATAATATTCTTTCTGTGCTGATTTAAATTTAAAAGAAACTTAGTATTTAACGAAAAGGGTGTGTAATTTTAATTTCGTTTGCTAATAAAATTAAAGAAACACTATTTTTTAGCAGCTAAGGAAGTAAACGAACAAACCTACCTATGGATTTGATACCATTTCAATTATCCTCTATTTATTTCAAAGGCAATTAGTAGGACTTAAAGTACAATTGCAGTTCGAAACTTTTATTTTCAATAAGTTTTCAGCATTCTTGCTTTCATCGCTAAACTTTTAAGATTAGTTCTTTTCAACTACTGTGTTCAAAAGAAGTTGGAAAAAAAAAATGTAATTATAAAATAGTTGGATAGCTGGAAGCTAAAGGAATTTCGAGGAATGTTTATTTTTTGATTTTTGTTATGTATTCCTATAATCTCACGAATGCTTAGTTGAGGATTTCATTTATTTGAAGTGTGTTTTTTTTATGATCTTTAAGACTATCTTCTAATTAACTTGGCGAAATCGAATTTCATTTAGTGGCTCCCGGATGGTTTAGTAGAGGAATCGTTTGAAAAATATTTCATTCTCGATTCCGCTTGAAAGTATTTTTCCAATTAGAGCAGTGTTTGTTAGTTTTGCAAAGATGGGCCCACCTACAGTCTTCTTAAGATTTGTATCAAAAGCATCTGTTTCACCCTTGGGGATTAGTGTGGGAATTGGTGAACTCTCGTGTTCCTTTTTGCCCCTGCCGAAATGACTTTTCGGATGATTCCCTTTTTCCTTCTTTTCTTCGGAAGTCCGGAAGGAAGTTTTCTCAGAGGATATTTGCCTTAATGAATGCCGGTAATTAAGAATATTTAGTTTGGGGAAAGTTCCCCTTCTTGTGTCCCCATTTGGACGGCGTTTTCTTTCAACGCCTACATGGCAAACCGAAATCAACTTATTCGATTTGATGGGTGGCAATTAAAATTAAAACCAAAGATGATTTTTATATGTTTTATTTTACATTAACATATCTGTTAGATAAATAATATGAGCACAGTGCGCAGAAAAAAAATTACACTCTGAATAACTTGTGATCTAATGATTGTATAGTCACGTATTGATTCTCAATCTTAATGATTTGAAGGCATAGCCTTAAATGTGCTAATTAATTTGTGCAAGCGATAATTTAAGTCACGAAATACGACACAAAAAACGAACTTTCTTTAAAAAAAAACAACCTTTTTTTTCTCGATAGATATAGATTTCTGATCCTCAAATTATGGAGGGTAGCTGCAATCTGGAAAATGTAATCCAAATAGTTTGGCCAAAGGAGCAGTCAAAAGTTTGGGCCATTTAAATTTTTTTAATTTTTTTTGAGAGAACTTTTTTAGCTGATCGAAAAATGTTTGCACGTAATTGAAAAATTTGTTCTCCCGAAAACAATTCCATGCGAAAAATAAGTTTTAATTATATATAATTTTTTGTTATTTTATTAAAAACAGTCTAAAAGTTTTTAAATGTAAGGTATGTAATTTTTTATATTATTTTTCATAGCGTAGTTTTAAATGGCAAAAAACAAAATCAGTCAAATAGTTACTGAGAAATCAAATAATTTTTTTTAAAAATTTAAAATGCATATTATATGCATGCATTAAAACACATTTAGTTGCTGATAATGTGCCATGACATCTTTTTTTTGGATATATTTGACATTTTTCACTAGAGAGGTGTCTTTCAGTCACCACTGACACCTATAAAATACATTGTCACTCTAAATATTAAAATTTTTGTATATGAATGTTGAGTGAACAAATTATGAAAGAGCAAATATTGAGTTATGTCTAGTAAACTTAAAGTGAATACATCTATTTTTTTTTTAAACTGTGGAACTGTTCAAAGGGTGAACTTCCAGAGCTAAAAAGTTATTACGTAGAATAAATTTTTTTTTTTTTTTTAAAATTTTAAATCGTTTAAAAACTATTTTTTTTTATACCGAAATTAAATAATTTTAAATTAGTAAATTTTATATCAATGTCAAAGAGTAAAAACGAATTATTTATTTATTAAGTGAATTTGTACTTTAATTGTAAAATTTCTTAAAAAGAAATTCTTTATAATCAGAAACTCTGAAATAATTATGTATTTCGACGATTGATACGAACATTTCATGTGCTCTCTAGATTCATTCGTGTACTTCACGAACTCTACAATATTTTGAAAAATCATTGATTTAGAGAATATCCGTATTGAAATTATCTGTAAAATGATTTCCAATATTAAAAAACGTTTCTGATTGTGTAGTAATGTGTTTGTTTGCAGTTTTGAATTTTCTTTAAGGCTTAAGAAGGCTTTTTATTTTAAAGATGTTTTTTAAAAGTTTTTACTAAGTGATATTAAAATTTTATTGAGGTATTATTATAAAATTTTATTTTATTATACTTATAAACAAACAGTTTAAAAAGACAATTATAGATGGCGCCACAAAGCAAGTAAAAGTTATTACACTCCTTCTTGGAGAATAAAAATTTTTCAAATAATTCAGCGGATCCTGTTTGCCAAGCATCGAATGTACGGGTTTTTCTCTGTCCCTATTTTTTTTTTTCTGTAACTTGATTGTGTTTTAGTTAGAATACTTTACCATTTTGGTAAAACTAATAAATATTCTTGTCAAGAGCATCTTCACCCGAATTTGAACATTCTGAATAAGAAAACTATTCCAGTTTGCAACCTTTTCCGTTTAAACGGGGAATTTTTCTTAATACTAAAATGGTAGTAAATTTGTTTCGATTTCTGATTTGATATTTAATTATTGCGAGAAACTTCAGGGTTGGTAATTATTTGTCTTTGATTTCAAAAATAGTTGTACAATAATAAAAAATCTGTGTCATTCTTAAATGTCTTTCCTAGCCAAAAGAAAAAAAAATAAATTGAAATATTCATATTGAAACATGAAACAAGTTTTTAGTTTTAGAAGCTTTAAAATTTCGTGTTATTAATTAAAATTGCGTGTTTTATGTGTAGAAAATTGTACTGGAAGTACGATGGAATGAAAAAAAAAATTTAAATCAATTATTGCTCCTAGAACTTTTATTTGTTATACTTATACTTAAAATACGAAAAAACCTGTTGCAATGCGACAATAGAATTGAAATTTGACTCGCTGAAAGACCATTTTCACCTATAAACGTAGCCTGATTTTTTTTTCTACTTCCTTTATTTGTCCAATAGTTATTGCAATTTTATGTGTTTCTTCTTGTGACTTTGTATCATTTTTTTTTAAATAATGACTTTATCCTTTGACGTGGAAGCATTTATCTCTCTCGAGATCTTCATTTTACTAGTCCGCATTTGACTTGATGTTAAAAGTAACCGAAAAAATAAAAAAGTGCGAAGATTACATGTTGCCATATATGAATCTTAGCATTTATTTGAAATTTTTTAACGAAATGAAATATATGGAAGAGATATAAACTGTTTCCAGTTTGAATCGCTATAATGATGCTAGTCTTTTTAATGAGTTAATGAATACTTCTTAATGAGTAGTTTTTTTCTTGTTGAATCATGCAATCTGTATTTTTTTGGTTAAATTTTTTTTAATTTTTTTTTTATTTTTTTAGAAAAGTTGATTATTTTTCAACTTCAGGTAATTATTTATTTTGTTACGATCAGCATATTAACAAAATGTTTTTACATGAAATTACAATAACTATATTTTTTTTATAGAAAGTGGAAAAAAAAAAAAAAAGAAAGAAAAAAAAACAATAAGGAAGGATAAGCATTTACGGGGATAGGCAAGCGAAGCGAGCACGAGGCAGAGCGTTCTAGTAATATAAAAAATGGTTGTAAAATGCCGAGAATTTGCATTAATAAGTAATAACACAAGAATAGTAATTAGTAATAACAAAACTATAACATTTAAGGATGTAAATCTTTTATTATTTTTTAAAAATTTTTTTAGAACTATCGTTTGCTCATTTTTAAGCATAATAATTATTATTTGACATTTGTTTCTATCAATTGGGTATAATATGAAAAAAACACAACTACTTCGATTTAGTAGGAACAACATATGACGCAATGCTAAACGAATGGAATTTAGTTGTTGTTTATTTAGTTATTGTTATTAGTAGTTGTTGTTATTTGTTTTAGTTGTTGTTGTTTATTTAGTTGTATTTAGTTTCAATAACTTTTCTTTATAATGCAATAAAATCTGGCGAGCAGCTATTTAAACGATCAAACACTTCGTTTGTTTATTTGTGGCTTGACGTTAGGCTCGCAGAAAATGCCGTTCATGGGTTAAATTTAGTAGGAATAACACAACTTGTGACGTAGGCTATAGTATACCCAATTATGTAGTTTGCACATTTTTAATATTTTTATAGAATTCCTATTTAAGAATTTTTCAGTCTTGGTTTGTTCTACTGCTCTCAAGGTGATCTTGTACTGAGTTTTTCATCAGAAATATAATAAATTTTTTCTTTTTATTACAGATATTCGTTATTTATTACTTTCAGTCAGTTTAGATAACAGTTTTAGCTTAGCTTTTAACACCTGTGATTAAATTTATTGATTACTAAAATGATGATTGTCCTTATTGCTAAAAGCATTTTATTGTAGGTGGGTAGGAAAAAAAAAACTTAAAAATTAACCTGATGAATACAGATTGTAGAACTCAACATGAAGAAATAAATGAGGAGTAATTTTTCTCATTTATTAACTAATTGTTTTTCTTCGTTCTTTATCAAGTCTTTTAATGTTTAAAAATTTCACTATTCATGTTTAGATTTAACAACGTTTAATAGATTTTTCTGGTTTTATAGATCTCTTTCTAGCAATAAGTATGATAAATTTTTTTTTTTGCTGCTTTTAATTGTGTACTTGCACTCCAAGAAGACCTCCCATACCCACACATGTGACCTATGATGTCAGTGCCAGCTAATATTTATGAGCAAAATAGCTTATTAAATTTGAGCTAAGTTTCTCTGCATAAGTTAGAATGTTAATTAACGATAAGTTAATTAATATAATACAGAGCCGTATCGCACATCGAATTAGTTAAAATATTCTTTCTCGTCTACTTCTTTTAATAAACTTAAATTTATTATTTGTTTAGGTATTTTATTGTAACCGTGATACATTTTTGTTTTGTGTACCTGACAACTTCGATACATAAATTAGTTTGTTTACGTTCCACATCTCTTAGTGCCTTGTCTTTGTGTTAAGTCTCTGTGTAAATACATAGTGAAAGAATTTAGAATGTATTAACTAAGAGAATTGATACTTGGCTTATTCAAAATAGAATGGAAAGAACAGTTTTTTTTTTTTTTGTCGTATGCCTGTTTAGGCAGTGGGAGTGTGATTGTTCATGTTTTTCAGTGGCGCCATCTATGACCAGGAATTCGACTTCTGCCACGCCATTCACACAACCACAACCCGTTTATAGGAGGGGTCACATTCACACACAGAGGAGAAAGGACACACATAGAACACTCATACAGAGAAAGAAATACCCATGCCTTGCCCGTGATTCGAACCCAGGACCTTTCTGATGCAAGGACAGTTCCCTGCCCCCTACACTGGGCGGTTGGCGAAAGAACAGTTGCTAACTTAAACAAATGCCACGTTTCAACAACCAATCAGGATCGAGATACCCACACGATGTCACTTGCAGGTATCCTATTGGGATCTAATCGAGTGCGGACTTATAAAGAAATAAAGATCTCGTGAGGGAAAATAAATTTTCTACAATTAGATAAATAGTCATTATTTAAAGCAAAAAAAGAAGAAAAAACTGAATAAAATTATGAAAAAGCACTTAAATTTGCAATAACTTTCGAACAAATAAAAATTTCGAAGCGAAATTCGCATAAGTTCACAAATAAAAATGGCTCTTTCAGCAGACCGAATTTTAACTCTGTAGTTGCATTTCAGCGAGCTACAGATCGACGAAACATGGTATTTTTCCTTACAAGTTATACAGTGAATAAATCTTGAACTAATTGTCGAATTTTAATTTTTTTAAAATTTATTGTACTTCCTGTAATAGTTTTTTCTAAATACCATCGTGATTTCAAGTATCTAAGTCTTATAGTTTTTACGTAGCAAAACAAAATGTAACGTTAAGTTGAGAATCCAAAACAGTGGCTTATGTTTATTTTCCTTCTTTTCTTTTTTTTAAATATTTATAGAGAAAGTTAATTGAGTTTATAGAAAAAACTGCATTTTAAAAAGCATTGTCTTAAACATTTGCTGGGAGTTTTCCACATTATTATGGCTATTTAAAATTTAGCTCTCTATTTTTTTTCCTTCCCCTGCGGAGTAGTTTTACGTAAAATTGACTATATTATGAAGTCTTTTGTTTTATCCGATTATTCTTCTATGCAAATATTCAAATACATTGAATTGTTTAAGTTTCAACTTAAACGCTGCAATCCTTTTTTTTTATTATTTTATTTTAAACCACATTCCTTTCTATTTTTCTACATTTAAATAATAGTAGTTTTTCTGAACCCTTCCGTGCTTTATCTTTTCCCCCCTGCATTTCTTTTCGATGCAATCGCATTTGAGATACGGTAAATCGGAATCCAAGGAGACCAGAAATAAGTAAGAACCCCCTCCCCATTTCTTTTTTCGAGATATTTCTCATGAGAAAGAATAGCAGTATTTATCTTTTTCTTATTTCATTAAAAATCTCTAGTTCCGTAGTTCATTTGTATATGTTGGGGAAAAAATAATTCTAATTTGGCACATTTGTTGATAACGTTAAAAAAAAAAAAATGTGTATCTAAGTCTTTTTTTTTGGTTTTGTTTATGTCCTTTTAAATGTTAGGCGTAAGTTATTTTTCTTTTTTCTATCATTTTTTTTAATCTCAATGTTGTTTACTTTTATTTTTAATCCCCCCCTTTTTTTTATAGTATTAAGTTGTTTGGGACTTCATATGGAATTTGAAAAGGATGTTTTTGTTACGAAACTAAATGCTTTTTTTGTGTGCTATTTCTCCCCATTTTATATTTATTTTAATCCCCAATTTAATTATCATTATTGCTTGCTTTGCTTTTTTTTCTTCACTAAAATCTGGTTAATTATTCTGAATTGTCTTTGAAAAACACCGTTCAATGTTTGTTTAAGGTATTCTTCAGGGTTCGAATTTTTTGAAAATTGCATTAATTAAAACTTTAATTTTATTTTTGGTAAGCATGGATCCTAAAATTATTAATCTAAAGTAAACTTTAAAAATTTTATGAAATATTTGTTTGAAATTCGGACAGCTTTAAGTATAAAAAGTACAACTTTTTTGTGTCTCGCCAGCAGCTCTACAACAAATTGTATTGCATTAATATGAAAATATTTTTTTTCTAGATCAATACTATGATTACCTTTGTTTTTAACTAATTCAATCAAATAGAACTAAGTATATTGTTTAATATATTAGTTTTTTGTAGAAAAATTCGAGACAATCTTACTAAAAGCTTGAAAAAGTAATGAACTCACACTTAGGCATTCCTAGATTATTATTATTATTATTAAAATAACCGCGCAAATCGATGTTATTTTAATAATAATAATAATAACTTATCCGAAACAGTATATATATTTTAAAATATCATTACAAATGTGTAATCTTATTTTAATTTACGCAATATTAACACATATCTTAATGACAATATTTTATTTCCTACATTTTTAGGTTATCCTTGATTGTCGAATTTTTTTTCCACCGTTTAAAATTATATATAATAGAACGGAACCCCGATCATCCAGAACTGTAAAAATATGTCGAAAAATTGAAATTGATTTGACTTACTTATGAATAAGTAATTTTCCAAGAGTGAATCATTATATTATGAGAAAATTATTGAAAATATATGTTTTCTATTATTAAGTTAAATAACAAAATAACCTCGTGTTATATCTCATATGCCAGTGGATAGCATGAAAGTGTGTCATAACTATAGTCATAAAATAACGAAAGTGACATTGTTTGAAAGGATTGTTTTTTAACGTTTCACCGCAATTCATATTCATGTAATTTGATAATCACAAATTGCTATTCATCTATTTCAATTTGTTTTTATTTGATTTAGAAATAATTTAGTTTCATTGTGAACTATGCTGGATCAAATTATAGGTTAACATGGTTTTTCGAAACTCTTTCACCAAAGAAAAGAAAAACAGCCACAGTTTAAGTGCTTTACACTTGAAGTAAAGCTATAATTTTAAACTACATTTGCCCTCTTGCCTTGAAGAATTATCTGGACTTTAATACTGACAAATAACTTATACATTTCATTTCAACAGTTATGAAACTTTTCTAAAAATCGCAAATTTAGCGACATTTTCCCACCTATATCAGAATTATCAAAATGATTGTGGTATTCTCATTTTTTTTGCTAATTTTTATGAGCCCAGATAATACAGGATAGGAATAAGTTTTAAAATCTTAAAAAATTAGATCACAAAAGCTTTCCAGTTTCTCAAAACTCTTTATCAACGTTTTGCGCCGTTTTCAGAATAAGCATACAGGGCGATGGTTTAACTTGACCTACAGTCATGAATAACTATTGCAACTCGCAGCAGTGAATGAAAATAGCATTATCCAAAAAGCATGACGACGGAGCATTTGAAAAGTAGCCTTAAATGTTTTTAGCCAAGTCGCAAGCAAGCTTATAGGACGCGTTTTGCGGCGGTGTAAGCGTACTATTTTTTTTTTTTTTTTAAAGAAAATGACACGTACCTGGGCAAAATTTTCTTTAAAAGAAATTTTTAATTCATAGGCAATACAATTTTCTATCTTTATCTTCTACGATATCTAAAAGTCTTTACTCAACTCTAATTTAAATTATACTCTAAATTCTTTGATTTGTTGTTGATAGAAAATTATCAATATGTATTAAACCTTTTTCAGTATTACACCTTTTGTAAATTAAATGTTTTGCAATTTTTTTTTACACTTATACGGTGACATTGAAACTCATAATTCTAAAACTTAAAATTTTTTTATCTTTAATTTGCCACCATTTTATTTTATGAATTTTAGAAATTATGTATAAATATTGTACTATGTAGTTTAAATGATTTAGTGTTTAAATTTGTCGAAACAGCATATTAAAGTACATGAAGTCCTAAAGGTCTAAATCTAGGATCAATAATCAAGTAAAACAAGTTTTTGATTGGAACCCCTGGGCAATAGAAAAAAGAGGAGGACCAAAAAAATATTCGGCGCAGGACGATTCTGAGTGAATTGTAAACAATAGGAAAGATATGAATTGAGGCAAAATATCTGGCCCCAAATAGAATAAGAATGTGAGCTATGATGGAAGACCTATCCAACTCTATATATATCTTAAATTAACACTTTTTTCTTTCTCCAAATTTTAGCGCAGAATAAATTATTTTTGGTGTTATTTCTTTGTTGTGATTCTGCTAACCTAAATTAAAACAGGAAAAATACCAAACTGAAACTTTAAAAAAAATATGACCCATAGATGTTGGATTTTTTAAAGAACAAAAGGGTAAATTATTTATAATAAATGTCAATTTTTAATTAAATTTAAATAGATGTGATAAGTTCTATCAATGGAAACTGTTATACATTCTCTTTCTTAAATTTTATTTTAATATTTTATTGATTTCCCTGAAAATTGGTTTTGGAAAGTCTTAAATTCGATTATTTTTTACACCATCACAGTCTCGATTCTTATTTTAAGTTTCATTACAGAAGATATTCAATTTTATTTTTTCATTCTTTTTTTTATTTTGACCGACTTTAATTTGCATAACTTAATTTTCTGTTTCCACGAGTTAAGAGTCTCACATAAAGAAGTTTTTACCTTTTTATGTACCGTCTAATTTAAAACCACCCCAGAGAGTTCTACTTCTTCCATCTTGAATCTTATTTTTTTTTTCCCCTTCTCTTTTTGCTCAAACCGAGAACTAGCACATTCGCATTTTCTACGTAATTTTTTTTTTACTTTCAAAAATTTCCAAAAATTTAGTTTATGATCGTCTAATTTTATTTCTAACACTAAAAAAAGTATTTATAGTATGGAAAGGAAATAAAGAATTGCATTGGGAATTAGACAATGCTGTGGTTTGGGTTTTGCATTGGAATTCTAATGTGGTATTTACTTCCTCCAACATGCCGTTTGTTACTTTTTTTTTTCTTTCTTTTTCGTCTTTGTGATATCTTTTTCTATTCCCAACACCCCCATTGAGAGGAGGAAGCAATTTAAACGAATTTTGGCTCAGGAGACGCGATTTGAATGCCAAATGTTGTATTTTATATTTAAATAACCACTCGGACAGATGCGGGGCGAATTTGATGTTTAAATAAAAGCGGCTTAAAAAAGGATTCAGCACAGGATAGTTTGTCGCATTTTGATTAAAATTCATATAATGTTATTTTAAAATAAAGGAATAAGCATTAGGTATGGAAATTTTTTTTTCTCGGATTGTGAGTAGAAATTTTGCTTCAAAAATTCTCTTTTCCCGCAAATTACGCATGAGTTTTGTGTAAAATTTTATTCTTAATAGTACCCAGGTGCCATTTTTCAGTTATTATGCCAGTCCATCTTGTAAGGTTGGTTTAAAACAATCGACTAACCTTTCTGGTTTTTATTTATTTATTTTATGTATATTTTGATTTTTTTAAGGATTGCGAATTTTTAAATTTCTATTGCAGAAGAAGGGCGTATAGCATAGTTATTTTTTTATTTTTATATTTCATAACCGTCGTTGAACAGCCGACCAAATTTTTGGGTTTAAGACTACTAATGTTCAACTCCGTAGCCTTGTAATTTTGGACCCGATCCAGAAGACAAGGGACTGCTGGTTTAAGTATTGGGAGAAATTTGCCTTCGTGGAGGATTTTTTTTATATGGAACTAACTAGCACTTGCGTTACATGGAAAGGAAGACCACAAGAACTTCCCTCGGTTAGCCTGACGGCAAAGGAACTCTAATCCATGATCCGTCTACCCCTGATGATATTTCATGTCATCACTGTGGTTGGTGCAAGTCGGATGCTAATTCGTATCTATCAGCCATCGCTGGGATATTCGAACCCGGTTCACCTCATTGGAAGGCGAACGCTCTATCCCCCAAGCCATCGCGGCTCTGCTATTATTATTATTATTATTATTATTATTATTATTAATAATAATAATAATAATAATAATAATAATAATAATTTGAATCTACGGAAATTGTTAAAAAAGAGGCAATCAGGATGATGATGAGGAGGAGGTATTTGCAAAAAAATTAAAGGCGCATTCATCTTGTTCTTTGTGTATAAAAATAACATTATAGCATATAACTGGAAATATTTCGTTATTGTAATGAAATAATCTATGTCTAGAAAATTAATTATGTGACACAATCTCCGTAACTGCTTTCGCAGTTTCTTTTGGATAGCTTCATTTGCTAATCAGATAGTTGTGTGTTTAAAATTCAGATTAATCACATTAAAATTCAGATTTTTTAAAAGTCATGTTATCGAAATTCAATTTTTCAGAAACTATTCGATCGATTTCGTGCAAATTTTGTATTTTATCTTTTAAAATTCATTCTTCGAAACGGTGTAAAAATTTGTATATCTTGCGATTCAAAGTTTTTTTCGACCATTATTAAATTAAATAATAAAAATAATAATGAAAAGTAATAAATAATTATAAAAAATAATTTTGCGTACAGAATTGTCTTTGAATTTGACTGCATTAATATATTTCTATTCATTATATTTCAAAATCAGTTACAAAGTTTGTCAACTGCTAACTGAGAAAATTTTTACGACGTAACCACCATTTACAGTAAAAGAGTCTAAGAATAAAATTAGCAGACGACCGCGTAATCGTTTTAGTAAGAATAGTGTGGCATGCAGCATTAAACATTGTTTTGATTTTTGTATTCAGAATGACCATTTAAACTCATTTAAAATTAACTTGGTTACTCATCTTAAAATTTGATGAGAGGTAAATTTCGGTTTTCTTAACAGAACCCTAATAAATCGTAAATTTTTATCTTTCATTTTTCTTTAATTTATTTTTCGTTTCAGGAAATCGAAGTATATATATTTTTGGGTGTAGTTAGTTAGTATATGTAAAAAGTATGTCTATGAAAAAAATATATTGATTAAAAAAGTATGTCTAAAAAATATTGCTGTAGAATTGATAGCTAATATTTTCCAAACAAATACAATTTAGTTTTTTTTTGTTTATTTAAAGGCATGTAAATTGTGGTTAATTCGACTTATTTTTATTAAATGAAATTCAGTAGGATTAATATTAAAAGAAGAAGAGCTTAATTTTCATGTTCATATTTCATTTTTTTTAAAACTAGTTCACCGCCAGCTTTTTCATCTTTTTTTTGCTGTTATAGAGAGGTGCCGCAATTGAGATAGGGTTGAGAAAACAAATTTTATTGAATTTACTTAAAGAATAGTATAATTGATAAGACATTTTGATAGATCATTTTTGTATTCATAAAATCACCTTCCATCGTACAGTTTTTCTACACGTATTTATGCTGGTCAAAGTGGGCAGTAAAGTATTTTTTTTTTATCTGCTTCATTGTCGAAGTAAAAGTAGATTTCACTGACAAGAGTTGATTTATTGCTTCATAAGAAAATTCTTCAGTGAAAAAAAAATTCTTATAGCGGGAAAACATATTCTTCTGGGAGAGTTTTATCGCCTAAAATGTCTTAGACTATCATAAAAATAGCATCAAAATAAGATGGCTACCTTCTTGTTGTTAAACGAAAAAAAGCAGACGATAAGTTAAGCATAAATAGCGGGGAAAAAATTTCAAACGACGCCATTTTTATTTTCACATCAAAAATCTTTTAGCATGTGGATTTTTCGGCCGAGTGTTTGAGCTGAAGTCTAAAATCTCCTTCATCGAGCGCATTTGTTGAGCGTTTTCGTGCTTTTTCTTGTCTTGAGTTATGCGAAGCCATATCGACTATCGATTTGTCGTGAAGTACTTTTATTTATCTCCTCTTTTCTCTTCCAGAAGAAAGTTACCGAAGAGGAGAAAAAAAAAAAAATTCGAAATGGTGATTATGTACTATTCTTTTATATGGGTGGAGCGAAAGCTGGTGCTGCATATTTTGAGGCTTCCCTTCATCCAAGGCTTTCTTCCCCTCTTTATGTACTTTTTTTATTTTTTCTTCTGGAGCACTTTCGGTAGCAATTATTTGTAAGCCAGGTGCGATAGATGGCTGCTTATTGATGCAGTGGTGGATTTCTTTCACTTCTGCCCTTTTTTTTTAACTTTAAAAATTCCTCTTATGGTATTTGTTTTTATTCGTAAGTGGCAATAGCTCACCACTAATTGATTTTAAATTATCAAATATAAATAATTAAAACATGGTTTGATTTGTGAATGAAGGTAAAATATTGGCTTTTGTCAATGGAATCGAACCAAAACGAGAATAATGAAGTAAAGAGCGATATGTAAAGGGAAGGTTTGAGTCTAGTTTATGCCAAAATTAGTACTGAGTCAGAACAATACGTAAGCTGTGTATACTTAAATCTAAATTTTGTTAAAAGATATGTTTCAGGGTAAGGGTAATGTATAAGACATTGGTTTGCATTTAACTTGTGCAAGGTAGGGAAGGATGTGTATAAAATAAAGGTTTATGAGTTGATAAACATTCTCGATGATTTGTGACTTGAGAGTATGTAAGTTAAACCAAATATAATATATTTTTCCTGTTTTGTGTTACGATCTGGTAGATTTTTTTTCTTTCATTTCAGAATAGAATTTCCTTCTAATTGAATACTGGTTGCTCTTGTTTAAATTCACCCCCTTCCCCTCAAAAAAAAAAAGTTCATTCTGCCAGAAGAGGCATCATTATTTAAAATAAACTAAATAACTTTAAAATAAATATTATTTATTTATTAAAAAAGTGACGTGAATTTTCATCAAATAACTGTATAATACGCAGAATTCTGATAACACTCTGTTGGAAAGAGCCGTTAATTCCTGAACTAGGTTTATTAACACATTGCATGTAGCCAACTTTTCTAAAAAAATGTATTACAGCTGTTAGGGATTAAATTTTTTTTTAAAAAAGTAGTTGGCAAGATTTCATTAAACTGGAGTAAACTTGTCTCTACAGCTCCAACTTCAATTTAAAAATTAAATTACGACCAGCGATTTTAGTACCGATTACATGTATACTGAGTAATGTGTTTGTGGTAATCACGAATGTTTCATGTTTGTGGTAATAACGAATGGATAGTTTCTTTCAAAGATAGAGCGGAAATGAAGTAGTTTTGCAACCGCTTTTTAAACTTTTGTATGGCTTGCAGAAATTTCAGAAACGTATTTTTACGTGACCCGCTTTTAATGTGTTAATAACGATAGTTAAGATGTATAGAAACTTTCTTAAAGGTGCTATTTTGAATTAATTTTTGTTTTTCTGTCCCCCCCTTTAATTCAATCGTTTTTTTTTAATTATTGAAGGAAAAACTAAGATTAAAAAAAGGGTTAATACTAATAAGCATTCGCAATATTTGACTGTTAAAAATGTTCGATTACTTTTTTATTAATTTTTTTGAAGTTTTCATTCAATTTATTATAAAAAGAAATTTTTTTTTTTTAAAATTTACGCATTTTTTTTTGCTATTTTTATTCAGATTAAAAAATTATCAAGAAACTAAATGTTTACCATACATGTTTCTATTAATGTAAAATTCTGATATTAATGAAGAATTGTTATCAATAAGGAAATAAACAAAAATGCCAGAAAATGGCGAAGAGCATATACCGCAGCCTTACTTAAAAGGGCTTTCATGTTGCTAATATGCTTATTTTATTAATTTGTGTAAAAAGCTTAATGTGAACCTGACATTCTAATATCATGTTCGAAATTTAACTCATTACATTAAAAGCTAAAAATAAAAAAAATGAAAGCGTGTAATTATTTTTCTCTGAGAGCTGAAGAAGACAAATTGCTCAAGTTATTAAGTTGAAGGTACTAATTATTGTTGATTTGAAGTATAATTTGTTTTCTTATTATTTGTAGGAAAATAATTCAATCTTTTTTTGTGTTATTTAAAAAATTAGCTTATAAGAAAAAAAATGTTTATTTCAATGTAATCTTCCGTAAAATTTTTATGTTTGTTTGCAAAACTTTAATGAATCTTTTTTTTGCTAATTTTTTGCAACTAATTCATGTTTATTAAACAATTAGACTGATTGCTTTGAGACCTGAATTGCACGTTTTTAATGAGTTAACATAAACACGAAATGAAATTCTACAAAATGTAATTTCTACACTAATCTTGCTACATTAATCAACTTAAAAAAACAAGACTTGCTACAATGATTAAATTTAATTTTTTTTATCATTAGTAAAGGTACTGGGTGTCAGGAATTCACGATTATTTTTAATTATCCGTTTACCGTGAGACATTAACATTCGAAATAATGGCATCTTTCGATTAAAAAAAATTGTCTCATTTGAAATCTTAATATTCTACGTGTTCTTAATTGTTAAATCAGCCATAAACACAGCGATAACGACTGGGGAATTTCTAAATGGAGATATTAATGAAATCTCGGGATTTTAGCGTCCGTTTTCCCTTAATGAAACATCATTAGGGAATTATCAGAACATTTAGATGAAAAGATAGGAAGAAATATTATTGAATCGTTAATTGCCCACGTTGCTTTTATTCAAAATAGAGCAACTTGCTAGGCCTGAAATAAATCCGATAACAAATTTTTCGTTGTACTTCTACTAGCTGAGAAAAATATTCTCACTATTGAGGCGTTTATTTTCAAAGTAGCTTACCTTTAATGTAATTATGTGTTGTTTGTCGTTCTTAATAAGGTTGAAGTTTATTATTCTAATTATTTTTTTAGAAACTATTATGGTTTTAAAATCTGTTATTCTTAATTTTCAAGAGGGAAAGTGGTTTACTAAGGAATTCTAATAAAATTTTTTGCATTTGTATAATAATAATTAGGGTTTATACCAGCAATAAAAATTTAGTAGTCCAATAGGACTAACTAGGTATTTATTTGGTGGTCTAAAATCTTACTATGGCCGACAAACTTGAGAAAAAAAAATCGAACTTAAAAATTACGTAACTCATGTTATGGTACACATCGAAAACTATTGATTGTCGCCTATAACATATTAAAACTAATTAGGTTCATTTATCCCATAATGATTGAAGATTACTATTTTTAAAAATTAGGTGAAAAAAAGAATAATAAAACAAGTATAAAATTTTCTTAAATGAATGGAATTCGATACAAAAAATAAATTTTGTTTGTTTGTTTTGTTCCAATTTGTAAATTTCAAACATATTTCAAGATGACAAATTTGTGATCCATTCGTATGATTTTAACGACATTTGTCGAACATTTGGTGACTATAGTCGCCATATTGGCGTGAACCCTAATAACAATAATACTTATATTGGAGACATTGCCTTGTGGATTTTTAATAATAATTAAACATATTCTTTCCAGGAAAATTAGAACAGCTGCAAAGAAAATAAATCCAAAAAATCACTGACAGCAACACATTGTTTTAGACATTGAATAATAATTAAACATATTCTTTCCAGGAAAATTAGAACAGCTGCAATGGAAATAAATCCAAAAAATCACTCACAATAACACATTGTTTTAGACATAGAATGACTGGAATAAGATATACTCTTTAAAATAAAGAATATTTGTTTTTCTCTTTAAGATTACAGAATCGCACAATAATTCAGTATTTACAACAAAAAGTTAGCGGTATATCTCTTAAAATAAATGCTGGGAAATTCTCCGAAAAGTTACAATAATCGTAAGGTGCTTCAAAATAATAATAATAATAATGAAAAAAATTATCTATTTAATTTTAGTTTTTGTTTGGTATAAAAATGTCGGATCTGATATTTATCAAATTTGAAGCAGCTGACTTCGATTGAAATGGCCTGCAAAAGGGAAATTAAAGTCATGCAATGTTTAATTTCAGAATGGCAATGTTTATTTCTCCTAGCAAAATACTAACAGTTTCCAGCTCGAATAGAAAATTAAACTAGTTTTGGATGATTTTAATTCCTCCTTTGTTCATCTTGACCTCAATAGTGTTTGATCAGAGTTTAAAGTTTTTTTAAAGTATTAATTTGCGATTTTTGATGTGCATTTTTTATTTCTTTTTTTTACAAGAATTTCAAAAATGCATATTAACCGCTTCCCGATTATTCCGAGTTAACTCGGGTATGTATATATTGTAAATATTTATTATCCCGAGTAAACTCGGCTATGTATATATTGTAAATATTTATTATCCCGACTAAACTCGGGCGTAGCAAGAATCGTTTTGTTTTATCACATTTTTACTCGTCCAAAAGCAAAAAAAAAAAAAAAANAAAAAAAAAAAAAAAAAAAAAAAAAAAAAAAAAAAAAAAAAAAACTTTCTCTGTGATTATAAGCTTGCTAAATTTTGTTAGGGAGTTTAGCTGTTGGATTGTAGGACTGCACGCGTGTTTTGTGCGATTGTATATACGATGATTGCTGAATTTACATCGAAAAAAGAGTAAAATAAATGGCATATCACTTCACTGGCGTATGGTAAGTATCACTTTGTGTTGTCCCTTGTTTTAAAAACTATCTCACAAAGACTAATACTTAACTTTTTTCGTTTGCCCGCTATAGCTCGTGAGATGCGAATTGCCAAACCATACCATAGATTATAAAAGGGTTGGCGAAAATTTCTATTGGCGTTAAAGGAGCGTTCTCGCTAATCGCCAAACAGCTGTATGCTTATGTTTTGGTTTTGTTTTCAGTATCACGTATCTATCATTCATTCACGTATCTATCATCTATCATTCATATATGGGTGCAAAAAAATTTAAATTTCTATTTTAAACTTGTGTATTATGTTTTGTTTTAGTTCCTTGTATTAATGAAATAAAAAATTTTTTTTTATTTTTTTGCATTATTTCTCCCAAAAAAATTTGTAGGGAAAGCGGTTGAGGGCAGCTTTAGCGAGCAGGGGACAGAGCCTCTTAGTTGATTTTATTTTTAAATACACTTTGGTTTACCTAAACTAAGCAAGAAGCAAGGCAACATGCTTTTTATATCTAAAGCATCGTCTGATTTTTAATGCCGATTTAAGCATATATGTTCAGTATTTCTTATTTAGTATTCCAATTCCTCCTTTGAAAAGATTCTAAGCATTTCATTCCTTTTCCGGATTTTAAGGGGGTAACATATACAGAATCATGTTGTTAGAAACGACAAGGGCCGAAATAAAAGAAACTGCAAGTCATTCCTTACTTCATAAAATAACGAATTATTACGGTTGAAAAGAATGCGGAGAATGCGATTCAAACTTTGCTTTGGGATCTCATTTAAAATGACGGAGACGAATATTTTTAGTTATCTGCATGTCATTTTTTTCTCCTTTTCTTCCTCGGAAAATAAACTGCATTTCCACTATGTTTGACAAGTTCAAGGGAATTTGAGCGTTAAAAACTTATCCCTTCAATTCACTAATTTCAGCTGTCTTAGGAAATTTTTTTCCTTTCAAGCGAAAATTCGCTCACCCAAGAATGAATTCTCGTTTAATTTCTATTGATTTAGGTTTCTACTCCCTTCTTTCCCTTTTTAGAAGCGTTAGAACTTTAGAATGACAATCTATGCTGTATTATGCTATTTCATCTACGCTCTCAATTTATTGGAATGTGTTTATTGTTTTTTTTCCTCCCCAATCCTAAACTAAATAGCACCCGGCAGCTTTTTTAGTTAATTGAAATAAATGTTTATTGCAAAATATTTCTTAGTGCCTTGGTGGCTCAGGGGATAGAGCTCTCGCCTCTCAATTAGATGGCCCAAGTTCGAATCCTAGTGATGGATGGTCGATATAAATTTTGCACCCAGTTCGCTTCGACCACAGTGCTGATGTAAAAATATTCCTAGTGGTAGGCGGATCAAGAGTTTTGAGTCCCTTGCTGTCGTACTAACCGTGGGAAGCTTTCGTGGTATTCCTCTGCATTAACGCAAATGAGGGTTAGTTCCTTCATAAAAGGGTATCTTCAGGGAAAGAGTAGCTTCTGCGATTAAAATACCACAAACAACCGTGTATGTTGCAAATTGCATATGTTCTGTTTTCTTTTTCTCTATAATTTTCAATCTTGATGCATTATGTATCTTAATTTGTATTGTGTGTATATATATACATTGTTGTTCTCATGAATCGTAAAATTGCCGTCTGGTCCGATTCTCCCTTGAACTCTAGTGCACCACCAGGGCTTTTTCCGCCAAGCCAGTCGTGAACAGGAGGGGTTAACCAGAGTTGTCTGTTGCAGTTTTTCTCCAGGGAGAAAATTAAATTTCTTGATGGGTTATGAGGTAATCAGATGATGCTACCTCCCTCAGTGGGGCCCCTTTTAGTTTATATTGCACATATATATATATGCAATTTTCAATAACACAGTTATGACTTGTAAGAGAATTAAAGGAATTCGAGGCTTTTGAAATTTTCTGGTTACACGCAGACAAGAGAGTGGCTGAACAAAAATTCAAAATTCGAGTTCTAGGGTATTTTCCTGCTAAAAAACTTTTGGAACATCATTTTTACGATATTAGTTATAAAACTGATTTTTTAAAAAAAAAGATTCTATTAGATTGGCCTAACTCTTTAAAATAAATACAAAATTATAGTATTCCACTTCAACCTTAAGTCACTTAAAACAGCGCGCCTTATGAGTCGAATGCTAAATTTTAAAGAGATGATAGTTTTAACAACCATTTTACCCTCCCTCGCCACTTCACTCGGTAACTTGCAAATTTACAAGTTTTAAAAACTTCCTTCCTTCCTTCCTCAATGGCACGACAGCCCCGGGTGGGCCCTGGCCTTCTCAATCAACTTCCTCCAGGCCTGCCTCTGCCTGGCAGTTGTCTTCCAGTTTGAGACTTTTAAGACTGAAAAGTCTCTTTCCACGCAGTCGGCCCATCTCAGCTTTGGTCGACCTCTGGGCCTTGATCCGATGGGCTGAGCCGAAAAGATTATGTTTGTCGGACGCTTTCTGTTCATTCGAATGATGTGACCAGCCCACTTAATTCTTTGAATTTTTACGTACTTGACAACTTCAGGCTCTCTAAGGGCCCGATAGAGTTCTGAGTTTGAACGTCTGTACCAAGTACCATCAACTTGTTTGCCCCCAAAAATGGATCTTAGGATCCGACGTTCGAAGATTCCCAAGGAATTCTCATCTTTCTGTGTTGTTGTCCAAGTTTCTGAGGCATATGTTAGGATAGGTCTGATTAAGCATTTATAAATTAACAGTTTAGTATCTCTTTTTAGTAGGTTTGAGTTTAAATATTTTTTTAATCCATAGAAACATTTACTTGCACTATTGATTCTTCTTTGTATTTCGGGTGCGATATTGCCATTAACGTTGACTTCAGAACCAAGATAAACAAAACTGTTTACTTTTTCAAACTTGTATTCACCAATTTGCAAGTGAGTTGTAGAATCAGTTATTTTGGTGCATTGCATGTACTTGGTTTTCTCCTGGTTAATAGTGAGATGCATTTTTTCTGCCTCTTTTTCCATGGATAGAAAGGCTTGCTTTAAGTCAGATAGTTTTAAAAACTAGGCGTTTTAATTCTAACGTTTTCCCCAGATTATTAAAACGTTTAATTGACAGTGACTGGCATTTTATTTTTTCGTTTCACAACTCCTAAATTGTTTCTTCGTTTTTTTTTTTAGTGTTTAACTAATAAAATTTAACGAAAGTTCTTGATAAAAATTTTTGATTTTGTATGAATAGAACGAATTCGGCGATAATGAAAAAAAAAATTATTTTCTTTTTGAGAATTCAGTCAAAAGTAGGTAGGGAAGGGGTTCCAAAGTCATTCTGTACACATTGTGATGCACTTGCCGATGCATGAGAAGGTAAAGTGTCCTTTCAGGCATAAAGAAGAAGAATGAGAGTAAATACTCAAATACTACGTCGTTTCCTCTCCAGGCTCTGTTTGCCTAAGTTATAGAAGGGACATCGATGCAGAAGGGGCAAACATGAGTGGGATGCAGACAAATACTGAAGCAGACTTCAGTGGCTATCTTGGCCGTTCTGGAGAGGACAGCGACTAGAAACCTGCCCGCCAGGGACCAAGTTCTGTTTTATGTTGAGGGGGAAAAACACTTTGCTGCTGTCTATATGCGTGATTTAACATACATTTGAAAACGTTTAAATTGTTCATGCGATTAAACTGTTGATATTGCTTAGATTCACCCTAACATTTGGGTTTTAATGAGTAAATACTTTTTTTCTCTTAGTTTTGAATTAAGTTTTTTTATTCATTTGCAGTTAGTTTTTTTTTTATTCGTTTTATTCATTTGCAGTTAGCTTTGTGCGTTACTAAATAGTTGTTAAAAAATTGAAAATATTTCAAAAATATAGATTCACCGTGACATCTGAGTATTAATGAGCAAATTCGTTTTTATTCCCTCCTTTTTTAAGATACTTTTTTATTCATTTGCAGTTTTGTTGTTAGTTAAACACTTGTTAGAATATAGGATATCTTTCAAAATTATATGAACAGAAAGTTTCATTTGTGTTCTTTTGAGGATTAGTTGAATTAGCCATTTTTTTGGAATTTCCTCTTTTAAAGGTTTTAAAGGAGTAGAAAAATAAACTTTTCCTTATCATTTTCAAAAAAAAAAAAAAAAAAAANGTGGATCTGAGTGTAACTGTTAAAAAAAAAAAAAAAAAAGGAAATCAATTCTATATGTAATTTTTAAAGGGATTTACTATCTGATGTAAAAATTTATAAATTATTTTAAATCATTCTGCGGGATATACACCGAAGAGCCATTACATTATGACCACCCTCCATCTATAACAATGGGCTCGCCCAGGTTTTCATGGTTTCTCGCCCAGGAACAATGTTTTCATGGGGCACATTAGGACCCGTAAACATCATAGAACAATTTCTGACGTCTGTAAGCTACTTGAACATAGTTGCAGACCAGGTTCACCCATTCATGGCAACAGTTTTTCCTGCGGGGGATGGTGTTTACCAACAGGATAATGCACCGTGTCATAAGGGTCGAATCGTCGAGGAACATTCCAGTGACTTTCAAGTCATGTCTTGGCCCCCAAATTCACCTGACCTTAATCCAATAGAGCGTTTGTGGTCCTACTTGGAAAACCAAATTCGTGCTGCCTCGCTACCCCCTCGCAATTGCAGGATCAGTTGGTGAGCGCTTGGTACCAGATACCTCAGACTACCTATCAACACCTTGTGGAATCAATGCCACGGCGGGGCTAGCAGTTTTAAGGGCTAAAGGTGGTCCTACATGTTATTACCAGGGTGGTCATAATGTAATGGCTCTTCGGTGTATATAGGCATAGATGGGGAAATTTTAAAATCAAAATGGATTTGTTAAAAAGTCTAAAATTGCATTTCAAATTTATTTATTAAAATCCACAATAAGTAACCACTATCATTTGAAATTTTTCTGCTTTTCTTTATGATAGAGAAGATAAGAGACATTGAAACTTGCTGTTTTTTGAATTCTTCCCCCTCCCATGTTAGCTGTGAGCATTTATTATTTAATAGTAGATAATTCTTGTTATTGGTTAGTATGTTCTGGGAATCTTGACATCCTGTTCTTTACAAATATTGTTGGGAAGTTTGTCTTGGTAGGCACTGTTGTTTTCAGGATTTCCGAAGACTCGTGATGTTCTATCTTGTTTTGTCCCTGTTTCTATGTATGTTCTACACCAGCTGTTACCACACGGTGTTCCGTAGAATCCATGGAAGAGTTAAAGGGATTCCGTTAGTTAGTACTTTTCATAACCAGTTTTGAAACCACCGATTATATTTAGATCCAACTCGTAATTCGTAATTTAATTAAACTTTCGGTTGCCTTTATGAAATTATTTCAGGCAAAATGCCAATGAAATAGAAATGACACTTTTTAAATTAAAATATATTTCTTATAACATTATATTAAGTAAACATTGTGAAAAGAAAAAAAAACATTTATAGTATATTGCATTTTTAAAATATTGCATTACTATTTGTGCAAATGAAATAGAAATGACATCTTTTAAATTAAAATATATTTCTTACAACTTTATATTAGGTAAACATTATGAAAAGAACAAACATTAATAGTATATTGCATTTTTAAATTATTGCGTTTATAAAATATTGCATTATTATTTCCTACCGCATTTTTCGAATCATAATAAAAGAACTAAATTCGTTAATAAATTTGTTTCATTAATAATCATTTTCAACGTTTGTAGCAGTTTTTTGAACTTTATTTCGAAGAAAACCGTAATAAGGCTTATTTTATTCTTTTATAGCAAATCCATTACTGGACGAGATACAGGACAAAGACTGCAAAATTGACTATCAGACATAAAACCGAATTTAAGATTATTAATAATAAAATGATGAAAAATCTTCATTCCTATGATTAAAATTAGTCTTGTACAGGTTATAGCGTTCACAACTACCTTAATAAACGTAAAGTCGGTTTTCTTGAATATCATTTTGCAACCCCATGGTTCAACGTATTACTAATTTTAAAACTCCTGTAACAATTCGAGAGTTATAAAATTCAGTTAGTATTACTGTCGTTCTGAACTGATCAGTTGTATTTTGATCCCTTTCATTGTTTCAAAGTTTGAGTATTCTATGTAAAACATTTCTGAATATAAAGTGCTATTTTATTGTGCAAATTTCTCCGCTCTTTTTAAAATTTCTTGATCAATGTATTTTAAAACTGTGTGACAGATATTAAAAATTTTATGCTCCTTATTTAAAACGCAGCTTGTAATTGGTGTGATGGTATTGTACCTATTATATTTTACAAATATATAAGCTCAACAGATAAATAATCAAATAAGTCTAGTTATGGTATTTAATTTCAGTAGTCATAATTAATTAATTGCTTTTGCTATAATGGATATTTTGACATTAAGCTATTTTCATTTTATTCAATTTAAAATTCATAAATAAAAAAATATATATATATACGGAAAAAATTATAAAAAATGTATAGTTAAAACGTGTTTAAAGTAAAAATTTTTAGTAGAATATTTTATTCGTGACAACTCTGATTTTAACAAAAAAAAAACCGTATGTGGTAATATTTTTCCACTATAAACACTATAAAAATAATTACTAACATTTAATTAATACTTTAAATTGACGGATAAATACGAAAATTCAAATTTATTAATTTAGATAACATATACGAACAATAGCATTTAGTTTAGATAGCATATGCGTATATGCTTTCTAAATTAATAAATTGGAAAGGTCCCGAAAATCTTGTTGTGAAGTGGGCCAATTTATTTTAGTAAAATATGATCTGCGTCTGTATTTTTTTGCAATGACTTTAAAACAAAGCATACTCATATGTTAAAGAATTCCTACACTTTTCTGTATTTCCTTCACTTTTCTGTAAAAGTATTTTTCATTTTCCTCTTGAAACTATACTTTTTCTAATAAACTCTTTATTCCAAAATAAGGATTATTTTTATGCCGAAACTTAATTTATTAAATAATATTTCAGCGCCATTTATAGTTTAAACTTTATATTAAGTTTTTTATAATTTTTTTTTTATAATACAAGCATGTAAGCTTCACTCAACTACTGATTATACGATTTCAAACTTTGTCAGAAGTCCAACTTCACAAACGATTTGCACTTTGTTTTTCATCCATCAATGTCTGTAATTTCACGTCAAAGAAGTTGCACTCATCAAATGAAAGAAGTCCTCTTCTTGGCGACATCTTCCAATCATGCAGCCCCAGGACTTTAATTATCACTCTTTTCTATAGGACGTCCACGCTTACTAACTTCGGCCATTTGGCAGCAAGCTCCCTGTAATTACGAGCACCACGATTTCATTTGTCACGTCCGGTTGGCGACATGTCTTTTTTCCCGATTTTTTTTCCTTCTTTCTCCTTTCTGGATGAGGACGAAGAAAAATGATCCTGGATGACAGGGAACGCAGGAGCCTAGTCAGTGGTTGGTTTCCCGTTAAAGAGAAATATACGTAAATCGGGGTAAAAAAGAAACAATAAATGAAATAATAAAAAAAAGAGAAGAGATGGCGAGAGATATGAAAACATCTATCTTCGTTCATGAGCCTCGCCGCGTCCATGTCGTTTTACATCATTAGCAATGTTATGGGAGACGTGAAACGTTAGCGTTGTTCAGACAGATGTGAGATTGCACGATGATTATGAAAAAAATGAAGGAAATCGAACGAGATATTTTTGTTACCTTTGTTAAAGTTGTTTGTAATTGTTAAGGTTTTTCAGATCTTAATTTATATAAATGATGTTTGCTGAATTGCAATCTATTTTTTAGTTCATACTTTTAACTTCGTTGTAATTTTGATACAACTATTCAAATATACGTTTTTTCTCTCTCCAGAAATTCACGTTTGATCATTTATTGTTATATATCAAAATGAAATTTTTTTTTTAATCAAATAGTAACTATAAATATTTCTAGTTACTATTTGATTAAAAACTTCATTCGCTTCAAAAATGAAATTCAAATTGGAAAAAACAACAGTCGACTTGTTTCAAGCGCTCAGAAATTTTTTCTTGTTGCCATTAGTTGTGGTTAACAGAAAAATCTATTCAGCGTAAAAACGACTGTCTGTGCGTTTTTTTTATGAAGAAAAGGAAGAAAAAAAAAAAAAAAGAACGGAGGAAATAAATAATAGAACAAAGAAACAAACTTAATTTAATATAGCTGTAAAATTTTAAGATTGTACGTATATACATTTTATACATTTATTTTAAAAAGGCTTTTTTTTGGCTCGTATTTTAAAAGGCTATATTTTTTTTAACAAAAATAAAAAAAACTTCCCTTTAATTGTTAATGATAAAAAAATATTTATCTGAATCTGAACAACTAAAATGCTAAATACTTTTTTATATCGTTCAAAATATTAATTTTTCTAATTTTAGTATACTTTTTAATTTTAAACCAATGTAAAGTTTTCAAAAGAAAAAATATTTTTATGACAATTATTCGCAGAAATGATACCTCTGTTTTACATGCAGTATTAAATCTTCTTGAAAGTTCGAAGAATGATCCTACAAAAGTGTGATGAATTTCGCGTTTAGTTTTTGCTGTCTTATTTAAAATGTCGACTGCAGGAAATGCCTTTTGGTTCTAGTGTTACCCCTAATGAGAGTCCCAGAGGTCTTTCCTGTTCTCAGGAACTAATTCTCATTCCAGAAATATCCAGGAATAGTGTGAGAGTAGTGTTCCAACCGGTTTCATATAAATTAACTGCTCGGTCTTAATGTCCTGATCTCCCCCGGTGTGCATCGCTATATTAAAATTAATGCTCTTGGATATCAAGTTTATCCCTGGCGTTTAGAGAATATACGGATTGCAAATTATATCGCAACTCCAGACGTGAGATGTGTGTTCAGGAGCACACTGGTCTTACTCATTTTGTAGAATCCCATTTTCTGTTATTGTTTTTCAACTTTTGGAGTGAACTCTCTCTCTCTATCTATATCTATATTTATATATATATATATATATATATNATATATATATATATACCTGTGTGTGTGTAAAAAACACTGTCCAAGCAAAAAAAAGGTGATTTTTTTTTGTTTTTCTTTGTTTTCTGTTGCATGAGATTTTTTTTTATTTAACGGAACTTGGATTTTTTCACGTCGCTGACTTTAAATCTGCAATGGGTTTCTACCATTTTTTTTAAAAATGATATTTTTAGGCTATTTTTTTGTCAAAATGTGCAAGTTTAAATACGCTATATATATAGCAAAGGAACAAATTTTAAATTGCATAGGAGCTCATGCTTAGAAATGTCGTCATACGTCGTTAGGGGCGCTTTTCCATTATGCACTGTTTACGGACGTCTGGTTCTGACTAGGTCATAGTAAGAAAGCGTCCTTAGCCGCGTAGGACGACATTTCAGAGCATTTTGATCTTGAATTTTAATCTTGATGATGTGACCTAACTCCCTTAGAAGTTTGTCGTAACATTTGCTCCCTCCCACTCTTTTATATAACGTTTTTAAACTTGTACATTTCGACACAAATATAGATTAGAAAGAATATTTAAAAAAATCTGTAGTTTTAAGAGCAACAGTAATTTCAGATATGAAAACCTCACCATCCGTATTAGTCATGATTACTTATTTAATATTCAAAGCTGCTTTTAATACTATAATCCAGAGCAAATGAGTTTAAGTATTAAAATTATATGTTTGGTATAAGTATAGAATTGTGTCTGATCATTTGATTTTTAATACAGTTGAAAAATGAATATTTGAAACTGCCGCTAGCACTGCAATAAAACTGGAAAATAAATGTACGAAATACTCTTTGAGGATATTCTGAAATTAAAATATAAAACTTTGAAACTGCTTTTAACCGTGTAATGTGATATTAAATTTACATTCGTACAAATTAACATTTTTGTTGTTGTTTCAAATGGCAATTGCCAATACCAGCAAGCCTGTTGGTGAAACCAAGCGAATTTAAGGCAGTGGGCACGTTTCTTGTTTTTCAGTGGCGCCATCTATGGCCAAGAATACGACTTCAGCCACACACATGTCACAGCCTGTTCCATTCATCCATCCACATATCGTAATTTTGACCTGAATGATTAATCTCCAATTCCCAGAGATATGATTTGTTTTGCGATGTTGTGACCCGCCTTATTTAGTGAGCACCAGCCACCATTTACTACACGGGGAGTCTTCGACCAGCGGGGATCAAACTAACGATTACTTGGACATGGGGCCCAACGTCCTAACAATCAGGCTATCCCGGCCCGTTGACATTTTAATACAATCTTGTGAAACTGAACTCTACCTTCAATTCTTTATTAAGTAAACATTATTTTTAAAAACTGAAATTAAGCATTAAAAACTTTGTTTTCTCCTGCTATATAATTTGAATTTTAAAAATTGTTCTTTTAAAGTTTTATGTTGACTCTAAATTAACTCTATATTAATTAATTACTATTTCACATTTCCCTGTTTTCGCCAGAAAAATAAATTGTATCTTAGTACTGCAGCCGTAACATATTATTATTAAATTTTCGAGTTCTAACATTTTTGCGAAAACAAAAATTCTAGAATAGTAGTGTTAGGATAAATAATTTTTAACTCTGAGAAATGTAACCATGCCATTCAATTTATGTAAGTATTACAGTTTTATAGCTATTTTTTTGCGTACGCAATTTATAACTAATAACAATAACTAAGATATAGCTACAACTGGCTTTTGTTCTAATAACTCCTAACTAACATAAAAATATCAATATTATATACAATAGAATTACGATTATTCGAAACATCCGGGACCTCTCTGACTTCAGTACTCAAAATTATACAAAATTTTTTTCAAATGATTGAAAATCAAAATTAAGCAATTTTCATTGATCAGTTACAAACTTGACGTTTCCTCTCTGTTGTTTTTTGTTCATAGACACAAATTCATTATAATTTTCCAATTCACGGATTTGAGTCTTTTCGTTTTTATATATCGCTGTAATTTATGAGATCTTAAAATCACATAAGAGCTGACTGCATGCAGATTTACACGTACAAATAGCAGCCGTTGTGAAGCGCAGATTTTTCTATGAAAATGATGGTGTAAGGAATGGTATTTTTCTGCTATTTCAAGCGCTATTACGCCATTGAGAAATGTTTATCATTTGTTGATATCATTTGAAGCTAACTTCAACCATGCGTCAAGTGATAGACATAAGTTACTACTACCAACAAGTGTTAATAAGTAAAAGGCATCGTTGCGATTAACAATTAAAAAACGCAAAACAAGGAAAAAACAACGACTTATCTATCAGTTGTTAGATGGGTCAACTGATCTAGTTTTGCTTATTAAGTTGCACATCTCTGTGGTCTGAAAAAAAAAAGATGGCAAAACGCTAACTGAATTGAAGAAATGAATTTCGAAATCGACTTCGTTCACCTAATTCTTTCTCAACTTCGGTTACAAAATTTTATTATAGTTTTTGATGAAGAATGTTTGGATAATCTTCTTCTATGTGTTCAAAACACAAACATGACACTGTTTCTGGAAATGTCCATGTGCTTGTTTTCTAGGTATTCTTCAAAATCTTCAGCAAATATCATTTAGAAATTTAAATAACGGCAATGGCTTAAAATCTAATTATATTAATATCATTATGAAGCATAAAAATTCGACGAATTCTTTTAGTACCTTTGCTTCACTTTTCTCCTTTGCGTTTCCAATATTAATGCGTCTAATCTCAAAAGTTCATTTAACTTTCTGCACTTTGCATCTACACCACATTACCCCTCATTGATATATCAGTAATTGAGGAGTAAAATTCGGTTTGCGTAACAGCCTTCTACCTCTGTTTACCGTTTTGAGTACTCCCCAATCCAAAATGCAGGGGTATTAATATCAATTATCAATGCTTCGGTGTATGTTCCACCCTGTATTCAATTTCATTTTGTTCTGTTCCGCATCTGATATGTTTGGGATTTGGGCTCCGGGAAAAGGATTTTCGTGAAGCAAGCGAGATTTAATACCTTAGAGAAGATCCCATATGTCATTTGCTGACAGTTTGGGTTGAGGTAATTTTGTTATGTTGTTTAAATTTTCTATTGGTTAATTCCATGTTTGGTTTATTTCAGAGGCATGCTTTGTTGTCATGGCAAAGTATACATTTGAAATTACAAATTCAGCTTCCATTAAAATCTCTGAGCTTTTGTTGAGTCGAACTGTCCATGCCTACCATAAATATTTGAAAATAAATTGCATTTACAAATTTAACAATATGTATGTTAGACCTGAAAACAAGTATTCATCACTCCCCATGTAAAAAAAAAAAAAAAAAAAAAAAGGGGGGNAAAAAAAAAAAAAAAAAAAAAAAAAAAAAAAAAAAAAGGAGTGGCGATTTAAATTAATTATATAACCGGTCACCCCCCATTGTTTTTTTTCTTTTAATTTTCTTTATTTTATCATCTTATGATAAAAGTACATCTATATAGAAAGAGACTATGGAAAAATTTTTCATTAAAATGTCCCATGTCTCCATTCCAGATTTTGATAATTCAGAATAGATCGATTTCTCAATTCAGTCGAAAGATCCACGTGGAAAGAGTGTTCTTTAACACTTCACATATTCCAAATTTGTAATGTATACATTAAATGTTGTATTTTGTTTCTCAAATATTTTTGCATTAAGTTCTTTAAAATCATCATGTTTATAAAAATGTTGTCACTAATATTTATATTATTTTTATTGTTGAATTAACTTTTTTTGGCCATATATTATTTCTAATATGAATTTGTTTTTTGAAAAATATAAATTAATTCAACAAAAAAGTTTCCAAAAACTGCGTATTAAATGAAAAGGATTTATCGATATCGGTCACCGATTTATCGATATCAGGTTTCAGGAAAAAGTGTTGACTAACTAATTAGAGCCTACCGGCCACGGACTACTAACTGTAAATTTAAATTTTCAGGTCTAATGTTTATAACCAAGGCATATGTTATATATTTTTTTTTTATCCAATAACGTGTATAACATAACATGTATAATACCAATATAGTTGCAGGCAAGATTTTTATTATTTTATTAATTAATTATTAAATCCTTACTCTTTTTTTAAAAAAAAAAAACAATATTTAATTTATCAAATCAAAGACTGTGAAGGAATAAGTCCCTATGTAATCGAATGAATCCCAATTGCGATGGAAACACATTAGTTGTTGTTGCTAAATTTTTAGTGCATATGAGGAAAATTAAAAGAGTTATCGTGTCTTAGGGAGTAAAAAATATCATAAGAAAACGCCCTATAAAAAGTGCGCGATTACTGATTTTACTTATACGAACGCTAAGTAAAAAAAAATTGCATCATTTTTATTTATGTAAGCTTCAACTTATACTTTAAGGAAAATATTCTGAAATGTGCGTACTGATGAAATATATATAATAACAATAACAATTAGAGTAAGAATAGTTCTAAATATTTGTTACTTTACTGTGTAAAAATAATAAGAAAATAAATTATATATTATAATAATTTAATGATATCTTATTTTCAGCATTGAATTTTAAACATTAAAAAAAAAAAAAAAAAAANTTACCTTAAAATACATGCAAAAAAAAAAAAAAAAAAAAAAAAGGAAAAAGAAACAAGCTGTAAATTTGTATGAAATTTTATCGAATTTAAATTTTTTGTTTTATCTTTTATCTTTTTGTAAAAATTTAGAGTCTACTTTGCCTATTTATAAAAACCCATTTCCTTTCTTCTTTATTGCAATATTTTTGTTTGCAACACAAAATGATTTTAGCCTCGCAAAACTTTCTAACACTCAGATTTTGAATTATTCATTGTTGTTGTTACTTATGCCACTTGCCAACACCAGAAGCCTACCTGAAATCAAATTTCTAAGGCAAAGGGCGCATTTCTTGATTTTTTTAGTGGCGCCATCTATGTCGGCCACACATACGTCATAGCCAGTTTTACAGGGGAGGGGGACCCAATCATACTCCATTCATTTATCCATAGAGCGTAATTTGATCTGAACCAGAGAACGATTAATCTCCAATTCAGTGCCCCCAGAGGTATTGATTTGTTATGGGAACTTAGGACTTTGCAATCCGGACAAATTTCACGTGCATCAGTCATCATTTAATACTCGGGGATTCTTCGGTGGGGTTCGAACTAACGCTCTCACGAACACGAGCCCAACGTCCTATAAACAAGACTGTCCCGGCCCTGAATTTTTCATTTCAAAAATATTCAAATAAAAGTTGTTTTGAAGATAATATACGTACTAGAAACTATTATTTTTGATTTTATGTGTTTGATAAATTTTTTATTTTTACGATATTATTTTATCAGAACTTTTTCAATTTTTGAAACCACACTCTACAATACCTATTTCCAAAGAATAGTTCTTCGAAGAAAGATTATGTTCCATAACATCTAAGTTCTACAACTTCTTACTCATTCTCTGTGCAACTCTTTTTTGATAAACTCGAAACTTTTTTGGTATTTTTATGACAATAGCGTTTTTCAGATTTGCATTTTTCTGATAACTTTTTTCGGGGAGCGACTTATATTTGTTTCTTTGCGATATCGATAGAAATGTTTCTGTGAAAAAGTTTATCGAAAGTTCGAAAGTTTCGAAATATGTTTACAAATTTACGAACTCTTTTCTTCATGAGAAAAGTTTTCTGTACTCTTTTTGCATAACTTTGCAGAAGAGTTTGAAAGAACTGCGTTAAGGTAATGATTTTTTTTATTTTAATTTTTTTAATAGTGCTCGAGTCTCTCAGTGTCAACAAACTATTTTCAATAGCTTAAAAATGTGTTTTTAAAATCAAAAGTTGTGTTTTCGCAAATTGGTTGTTACTGGCACATTTTCAGATTTTTTTTGTTGAGACATTTGATATTAAAATTTATTTAGTTGGAAATGAATCGAAAAAAGTAAACGATTATTTAAGCGTATAATATTTCATCTAAATTTTCTTAATTCTCAAATTTGTTAAAATAAATTTACTATTGCGTGAAAAGTTTTTTGTCTGATGAAAATATTTCTTAATGATAAATTTAAAGATAATTTGAAAAAAAAGAGTATTTAAGCACTATTTAAAAAAAAATCAGAGAGGAAAACAAATCAATATTCGATCACGAGACACTCGGAACCAATGGTAGCGATTGGAACAGTACTTAGGGGAATAATAGTAATGATTAAAACAGTATTAGGATAAAACATGAAAATGAGCATTTTTAAAATTAAGCTTCAATTTGATTATTTAAAATAATTTATATTTAAACCCTATAATGTGTTCCATATAAACATATAAGTTGTTCCATATTTTTAAGAGAAATATTATATTTATTTTATTAATAAAGCTTTAATTGATAAAAATACAATCAATGCTCTGAATGCAATTATTATTAGTATAATACTTTTTGCATTCCCGTAAAGGTTTTGTCCATATCCATGCCAATGTGTATTCCAAAAATATTTGCATTTCCTTTTCAGCCATACTAAATGTTTAATTTAAAGAACGAGCTTATTTAACCGAAACTATTCTTTTTGGATAGTTTTATTTCTGTCACTATTTTCTGCGATGTTTTTTCGGAGCATTTTTTCCGCTTTTTTTCCTCGTGTTAAACATCTTGCTTTTCTGATAAATCTTAGTTGTTTTTAATATTTTTCATTTTCATAGCATTTAAAATTAAGCACAATTTCGTGTTTGGTTCATTTAAGAAGTTTTTTTTTACGACAATATATCATCTTCTATAAGTTAAAAAAAAAATAAATAATAGAAATTCTTAAAAATTGAGGTTAGAAATGGTACTTTTTGTATCCCGGCTCTATTCTTGAGTGAAATATTTTCGAAATATTTTTGTATACTCAGTTGAACGCTCTTCATTTATTAGGCTGTATTAAATTTTCACGACATTTAATCCTGTAGATGTAGTAGGTTCGTAACCATTTAAAATTTTAAGTACACTGTTGAAGGTACTTAACTATAAAAATTTTAAACTTTAGTCATTACTTCATATTTTACAGGGGTCTGTTTAGAAGAAATTTGGGTCCGTTAACGGACTCTTCACAAAATATCTTTTCATAAAAACGGACCCTTCACAAAATATTTTAACTTAAAAACGGACCCTTCACAAAATGATTTTTCTTTTAATCGGACCCTTCAAAATTTTTTTTATCTTCATTATTATTTTGTTAATCGAATAAACCCTTTCCAGGTCAGAAAACAAGAAAGATAGATGTAAACGAATTAAGTTCTGTCTTCGGCAGACGATTCTTCCATTATTCGTCCGAAATGAATATTCTGCGTTCAGCAATATAGGCTAAATGCCAAATATTTGTATGTTGCATCTCTAATTTAGAAGCAGCAATTGTTGTTTATTTTTTAAAATTTAATTTTTTTAATTACAGTAGAACCTCGATCAACCGAGCTTCGATTAATCGAGGTTTCTGTTAACCGAGGCAATAACGAAGTCTAATTTATTTTTTTTACCTTTTTCTTCATATCATTTCCAAAATGAGCTTGGAAAAAATTCTACACATTTTAGTTCGTTGACCGCGTTATAGGCACTACTTCCCCACAAAATCCCTCAACTTCCAAGAAATATTACATTGTGAGAAGACAACATTCATGAATGCTTTGTTAACAGTGGTAATGTAACCCTATTGAATACCAGTTGATTTCCTTTTTAAATCTTTTTAGCTGTGAAACATAAGTTCATATATGTTTATTTTTATCATTTAAAAAACGTTCTATTGTTGTTTAGTTTAAAGGTATCTAAATTCGCAAGCACGGAAGGTTTTTATACATGGCTTCTATTAACCGAGATTTCCAATATCCGAGGTACTAGCGGTCCCAATTAGCTCGGATAATCGAGGTCTTACTGTATAATTTTACAGTGTTGAGCATAATCTTGTATGTCTTTACAATTTAAAAATTCCATGAAAAAGTTTTTTTTTGCAATAACGGACCCTATTTACACAAATTCATAAAAGCGGACCCTGGATGAAAAAATGTGAGTAATTTTTTCACAATTTCACGAAAAACGGACCTTTCACAAAATGTCTGGACAGACCCCTGTTTTAATAAAAAAAGAAAGAAAAGATATCCATAAATGTTTTATGCTGAATTAAAACACACCAGTATGCACTAATCACAAGGAATTTATATTTAAATTTTTTTTTTAAAAGGGGGCAAATTGAACATTAGTGTTATTGTAGCTTATACTCTTACTCCTATTCTCCTTTAAAATAATGCTAGGGTGCCCTATATCTTTTCCTAAAACCTTTTGCACTTACTTGGACTAAATATTTCTTGCTGGTCTTCTTATCTTCCAATGCACCACTAAAAGATAAGAGATAAAGGAGAGATGTTTTATTATTTTATTTAATGCGTATGCACTAATCACAAATAATTTATATTTAATTATTTTTTTTTAAAAGGGGGCAAATTGAACATTAGTGTTATTGTAGCTTATACTCTTACTAAATAATGCTAAATAATTCTCCTTTAAAATAATGCTAGGGTGCCCTATATCTTTTCCTAAAACCTTTTGCACTTATTTAGACTAAATATTTCTTGCTGGTCTTTTTATCTTCCAATGCTCCACTAAAAGATAAGGGATAAAGGAGAGATGTTTTATTATTTTATTTAAAAAAGTCTCCGTTCTCTGAAAGTATTTTAAAATATTTTTTCCTTCCACTTTTAGCATTACTTTTTTTTCCCCATTCAGGTCTTTCGCCTTTCCTTTCAGCATTCAATTCACCATTAAAGGCCCATAAAGATACGAAAAGAGAAATTGATTTTTTTTTTTTGAAAATCTTTCTGAGAATATTGGTTCACTACCTTTTTTTTCGTTTTAAGAAATCGTTCAGCCGATTTAATGTATTAATTGCTCTCTGCTTTGGTCACCGATATATATTCCGCTTAATCGATGGTATCTTTTCCTCCGAAATCTTTTAAAAAAGATTTCCGAATTAAGGGATAAACTAAGTACGTAACATCTGTCTTCCGTTTCGTATCTCTTAAAAGAAAAAAAAATTACAAAAAAATAATTGTTATTCTTTTTTAGAAATTATTGGAGTTTGAAATTGTTTATTGACTTGGAATGATTATGTATCGTGTTTTGCTCTTATGAGACTTATTATTTTTAACTTTATAATTCGTTTTATCTCAAGTATGGACAGTTTTTATAAATTTGCAGGAAATTATTACTAGTCTGATTATTACTAATATATATACTGATAAAAAAGGATAAGAAAAGAGAGATTAACGAAAAATTAGGTTCAAAAATAAATAACAATTAATTAATATTAAATCTAATATTTAATGAAGAATTTTTTAAGATAAAATTTTTTTTAAATGAATTTTTTTTCCATTAAATGTTGATAATTTCTATAGATTCAATCTTATTTATAATTAAAATTCAACCTTATTAATTTTATTTTATATTTTATATCCGTCGTTGAACAGCCGACCCAATTTTGGGTTTACGACTACTAATGTTCAACTCCGTAGCCTTCTAATTTTGAACCAATCCCCAGAGGTACTGATTTGTTGTGGGAACATGGAGGACTTTGCGACTCGACAGATTTAACGTGCATCAGTCACCATTTACTACATGGGGAGTCTTCGGACGGCTGGGATCGAACCCACGAACACTTGGACATGGGCCCAGTGCCCTACCAACCAAGCTATCCCGGCACAACCTTATAAATTTTTTTATAACCGTTGTTGAACAGCCGACCCAATTTTATGGGTTTACGACTACTAATGTTCAACTCCGTAGCCTTGTAATTTTAAACCCAATCCAGAAGACAAGGGAACTCCTAGATCGAGTATTGGGAGAAATTTGCCTTCGTGGAGGACTTTTTGATGAAGCTAACCCGCATTTGCGTTACATGGAGAGGAAGACCACGAGAACCTCCCACGGTCAGCCTGACGGCAAGGTGACTCTAATCCATGATCCGTCTACCACTGGAGATATTTCACGTCAGCACTGTGGTCAGTGCAAGCAGGATGCGGAACAACCTTATTTACTATAAACTTTGAATTATCCAGCATAATATTATTACCTTGCGCACATACAGATTCGGGCCAATTCAAGGTAACTAACAAATCAAACGCTTTTCTGTACTTCAGTAAGAACGTGCAATTCGTTGATTCTCTTCATCCTCTATTTACGCCTTCTACTTTTGTATTTTGAAATCTGGCAAACTTGTTAAGAAAGCATTTTAAATCATTTTTAAGAAATGCCGGTAAGTGTAAGTACATTTGAATTCGCTACCCGCTTTATATATTACATTTTGAGTTTTATTCTGTATTTCCTTGAATTTTTATTTTCTATTTTTGCTTGATTGTTTTATTTTGCATTTTTTATTTTTATTTTACAATTTTTGAATATTATAAACAAAGTATCTTTTAATATACATGAAAACCTAATTCATGTAAGAATACATTATCTCAAGCCGCAACAAATGGTTGCATTAATTCGATTAAAAATAAAAAAATAAAAAAAAAAAAAAAAAAATTTGGACCCGTTATGTTTTTTTTCTCTCTACTTTCCCTATCTAGTTAAAAAAATTACTTTTAAAATAAATAGTTTTGTCACGCAACTCGGAGTTAAAACGCCCAAATAGGTGGTATTATAAAGAACTAAAAAATGAAAACTAAAGCGTAAATAACAAACGTAATGCGAAATTAAACAATCGTAAATAAGAAAAGTACTAATATTTACAAAGTTATGAAGTAAGACTTCACGCTAGTGGAAGTTCTTATTAGAAATTTTTCATAAACGTTTTTATGTATTTGTCTCGATTTAAGTTATTATTTTACTTTGAACCATTAATAAGAGCAAATATTGAATAAAACGTTATAATATGTTTTTTAAGGGCAATATAGTTATGTAGTATTTTTCATTAAAGTAACAATCTAGTTTTGATTATTTAAGTGGTTTTTATTCCATGCTCTTGTGTTGTCAATTAAAAAGTGTAGCGATTTTTTTCAATCGTTTTTCCAAATGTTTAAGCTGTTGCTACTTCATTTTCTTTTATAGAAATTTTCCTTATGCTGTCAGATTATTCTTCATTTCCCATAAAAAAATAATAGTAATCTATGAATCTTTTACCCCCCCCCCCTCCAAAAAAAATCTTTAAAGTACGCATTCTTTGTGAAATTGCGCCCTCCTTCTTTACACAAGAGACCTATAAATAATGGTATATCCTTATTCTGCCGTACGGATGGGTAGCGTAACATTAAAAAAAGAAGCATAGAGCGATGATTTTTTGCACCTTCTGACTAATTGTGCCGAAAATCAGTTCTCGTGGAAAAAGATGGATCCTCTCTCTGCCCATAAAGTGCTAAAGATTGCAACCATAATGAGTGCTCTATAAATCAGCTTTTCCTCTGGTTCCTTATTGGACTGATGATGGACCGGTTGGGGTGCATGAAAAAGCTGTTAAGAGTTACTAACAAGCTGAAGTAAAAGAAGCATAGGAGCTAAAGATCTGAAAGGAAATCCTACGGCATCCCACCCTCCACCCAGGGGGTGCTTTAGTGTGTTGGGGACAGAGCTAATGGTGACATCTGCTGCTGAGGGGTCCTGGTGCCTAGTGCTGGTGGGAGGAAGTGGGGTATGAGTAGTGGGTCCTTCATCTGAATCATCTGGATAAAATCCCAGATCAATATATTCTGCAATAACTGCTACATCTGTGGTACGGAATTCCTTTACATTCTGTCTTTGGGTGGAAAAAAAAGTATATATATATTTTTTTATCGAGGTTCTGTTCTTAGAAGAGCTCATGTACAAAAACAATGTTTTAACACACTTTTAAATGTTGAGGCTTTAGAGTGCTCCGTGCACAATTTATGGACTAAATTTTCATAAATATTTGGGCAACTTTATTTGATAGAGAGCATTTTTTGAACGAGTTAGGTTTTTAAATTTAATCGCCGTTAAAAACAGAATGAAATAATAGAAATGTATATACGAAAAATGTTCTCAGAATGGTAGCATTTTAAAAATACTAAAAATTTAATGAATAGAGCATGTTTTAATACTGCAACTTACGAAGACTGTTTTTTTTCTTTAAATTTTTTTTATTCCTGTTAATATAGATGTTTTTTTAATTTATTTTGTTGTAAGAATTCTTTTTTACTTTCAGTTGTTTAATTCGCCGCAAGGAGTAAATATGCTCATCTACTTTTTTTGTAAAAATGAATTTCATGCATTACAAGGAAGACATGGCAAACGCCTTTCTAAATGATTAAAAACATTATGAATGTTTTTTTTTCTCTACAGATATAATTTAATTTATTCAATATCTTTGTTTTAGTTATTTCTTTTTAAAAATCATCCTAAATGCCTTTTACTGTTTTACCGATTAATACGAATTTTGGATAAAACAAAATGACTTGTAACTCTTCCACTTCGTCTGAAATTGACTGTTTGTTATTTGTGTTAATTAAATTTCCTTTTCTAAATTTTTTAAATAGAAGCATACATTAAAATTAATGTATACAAAAATAATAATTTATTTAAACAAATTATATACTTATATTTAAAAATCATTTAAATTGAAAAAGTCATGATTTAAATTAAAGGATCTTATTTAAACTAGAAGAATCTATTTAAGATAAAAAAAAAAGATTAAATCATTAATTCTGATTTAAACTGAATTTTCTCCATTTTAATTAAAGTTCAACTCTTTAATATGAAGTTTCACTATTTACACTGGTATCAATTGCTTATTTTTTATTTTTTGAAAAGAAGATTATTATTTCTGATTTTAAGAGGGTGATTTAAAGTTTATTTTTAAACGTACTATTTGCATAAGAAAGCGTTTGAAACATGTTTTAAGAAGTGTATATTTGAAATAAATAGTTAAGGTTACGCATAAGAATTTCTTATGAAAACATATACCATAATATTTTACTATTTACATTTTAAAGACAAACGAATCATTCTGTATTTCTTCAGAGGATGAGGGAAATACATGTCTAAGATTCATTTTCCAGGCTTAATTACGCAAATAATTGTATTTATAGTTAGAACTCCAGTTTCTTTTTTTTAAATTTTTAAATAACCGCAATTTACTTAAACTGACAGCACTATTTAGCCGTCACTTTCTTTGCATTTCTCCCGGAAAGAATGCTTCATTATTTTTGCGAGCTTGCGATAAATGTGTTAGTGTTCTGAAAATCTTTTCCCTTGCAGTTTTTTAAATTATTGTTCGCATATTTGCTTGACATCCGGTTTCTAAAAGTTAGGGATTTTCTATTAGGAATTTTAATGGAAAATGTTAGAGCCTGGGAGCAGCAAACAAAGGAATTTTAATTATGTTTTGGTGTTGTTGAATTCTTGAAGAGTTTCTTGTTTTGTATTGTTATCGTTGCCCATGATTATTTTACTTAAAAACATAGATTCACATTTTCTATTTGTTAATTATCATGTTATGTAATCGAGAATGTAAAATTCCTTATAAACTCCTAGAACATGAGACGCGTTATTGTAAATTAAGTCTTTCTAACTTTCTTGTATCTTATTATTGTTTTTTTTTTTTAAATATTAATTGAGTATTAAAAGTGACAACTATTTGAGTTTCAATTTGTTTAAATAAAAAAGAAATTTGATTTAAAATTGGTAGTTTAAATCGTATTTTAAATGATTCAGTCACCTTCATGAAATCTTCTTAAATTATTTTTACTTTTGTTTTATTTCATTTTATTTAATGTCTAGATTATTACGTGTAACTTAAAATGACTCTTAAATGTCAAACAGATGCTACCAATATTATAAATCAAAAAAGAGAATATTTTAAATTTACAGGTACACATTTTTTTACACTAGTTTAATCTATGTAAATTTAAATCATTAAAATCCGAAATTTGAAGGGAATTGGTCGAATCATATTTGAGAAAATAAGCGAAATATACAATACATAATAATACTTAATATACACAAAAGTGAAATGTTCAAAAAGATATTAAGTAAAAAGTGATTAAGGGGCCCAAGCTTTTTGTCCTCTTCGTTGTTTTTATTGGACCATATTTTCCAAAATTTAACTACTTCCCTTATTTTAAGGGTCACGGATCTAATTTTGTTCGAAAAAAAGGTATGTTTTTACAGATAAATTATTTTATTCATGATTTTGTAATTTGAAATACGGTTTGCACAAATCAATTTCCATATTTAAGGTAGATCTCCCTCGGACTATTAAGATCCGATAGTCAGGGATCTAAAGTTATTAAGGTGTTCTCAATTTTTTGCACATTGTACTGCTTGTACTTCGCCCATTGTATTAGTTAAATATAATATCAAAGTAAATTCTTCTGATAATTAAATATTATTTCAATTGCTGCGCATGTTAAATAAACTTATACTTATCTATGTGTTAAAGAGACTTTATTTAAATTATTACTTTTGCCAATTGCAGTTATTAGCATAATTACTAAAGCAGGCACTCAACATAATAGCAACTTGTCGTTGAAAGTCAGAAGAAATTGCACGTTGTTTCATGATGTACAGTTGCGAGGGTGAAATCTTTATAATTAAATATTTTAATTAAATCTTTTACAAGCCATCACAGATTGCTTAGACTCAAATTATCACAGTCTTGATTAAAAAATGGCTGATTGTGGTGAGTTTTACTTTTTTTCGTGTGAAATTATGACACTTATTTTCTTCTGTAAAAGTTGTTTTACTGCGATAAGGGAGAGTAGAAAGTAAAATCTTTCTTCTTTTAAAGCAATGCTATTTTTTTACTTACTTTTTTTGATCAAATGTATTACCTATAATTGATCTAATCATTCCCCGATTAAAGGAAATTATTAGATAAACAAAATTAGTTGAATGATTAAGATCATAACAGAAATTTTTTTTAACTGAACGTCAAGAAGCACTTTTTAAAGAAAAATAAAACTTATTAGTCCTGATTGAATTCTTCATTTCTAACAATATAAATGTATAGAATATTTAGATTGAGTTTTAGTTATCGAGGTTGAAAATATTTTATTTCTATAATTAATTTTTAGATAAATAAATAAATAAGTCCTAGCTCTTCCGTTTGAAGGAAACACTTGTCTTTTTCCTAAGGTAAACGATTATGCTTATGATTAAAACGGCCAACTTTGATACTGTTTGACTCTCAAATTGGTGACTCCTCTAGATTTATGAAAAACACTTCAACAAACTTCACTTTTTACTCAAAACACTTCGATTTTTAAGCGGAAAGTTAGAGTTTTAAATTTTTCCTTTAAAGCAATTATGTCAAAATATGATAAGAGATAGAATTTTTTTTAGTAAATAATTTTCTGATCTTGGGAAAAGTGACATGAAAATATGTAATAATAATTATTATTATACAGAAATGAAAAAAAAAAATCAATTATTGACAAGGTGCATTTAAACTCTAGCAAATATTCTCACTGTGTATTGACCAAGAAACTATCATTCAGAAACGAGTTACTTGTTCTTTAAATATTCTCCTTAATGCTGATGATGACCTATCGCCGAGAGGAAGAACCTTTATGGATTGGTGTGTCTGTTAAATTACGGTTCATTATTTTCGGGAGTCTAGTGTGCCATTTGTTATTTTTCTTTTCAAAAATATTTAAGGTGTTGAAATTTGATTTGAAACCATTAAATTACATTGTGTTCTTACATATTAATGAATTGCATATTAGATGTTTAGATATTGACTTTCGCCTACTCGCAATCGAATAAATGGAATTTTAAAAATATTTCAGTATATTTTCCTTAGCCTATTATGATCAGGGCAAAAGTGAAGTAAAATATTTTAAATCAAAAACCCTTTGTTGTAAGAAATGAAATAAAATTGGGATCATTAATGGTAAAGATTTTTAACAATTTCTTGAATGAAAAATGAGATATATCAATACAATATTATGTTCGCTTAAAAATGGATCCCTTTTAAAACGCTTCATTTAAATAATATACAGTCAAACCCCGCTATAGTGAACCTTCAAGGGACCGAAAGTTTGGTTCACTATAACCGGGAGTTCACTATATCCGTTACATAGGCAATTTAACTAATGGTTCCCAAACTCCTCCCTTTTATTACGCATTATTCAAATAAATGACTGAAAAATATTATGTAGTTGCGAAAAATGTGTTATTTTTCATTATTCTTCGTCTTGCGTGCAAAAATAATTAGTAATTTTTAGCTGATGAGCAATCCTCAACATTAGATATGGAAACACTTCCTGTCTCTCAGATAATTTTTCCTGAATTTCTGTTATTCCGCTTTTTAAACCTGTCTAACCTGCCATTCGAGCACATAAAAGTACTAGTCTCATAAAATCGCTTAACAAATTCATCGACATTTGTCCAGATACTGGAAGATTGCGACTTCTTCGAATGGTGAACCACTTCAGTAATGCTTCTTCAACATCCTTGTGAGCTGCTTTTCTCAACTTTTTTCTGCCTTCTAAATTTTTTTCATGAGCAGAAATTATTAATTGCCTATTTTTTCATATGTTACAGACTGCAGATTTGGAGATTTGGATAGTTTATATTCCCTGCAAATATCAACTTGATTGCATCCATTTTAAATTTTTCTGATTATGCCCATTTTATCATCAATGGAGAACGTTTTACGTTTACTGGTCTCCATAGTTAAATTTAAGACACTTGTCTGCAGACTTTTTTTTAACTGAACTGAGAGCAAAAAGGAGTTGAAATGAGGGCCTTATTTACACATATTAATGTCCAACCCTTTGACCAATAACGAATAACTAGTCATTCCTTCTGACAGAAAATGCATATTGATCCCACTGACACCTTACAGGTGCATCATCTGCTTGGTTTGTTTAGGGATTGGAAAGTGAGATGAAAGAAGCAAGCAAGAAAAAATGCTTATCGCTACATTCCTCTCTATAGATGGTTTCAAACATTAGTATATGTATTTAATTTGAAGTAGAAATTTCAAAATTATTACAAAAAAAATGAAGAAAAAATCAGTCGAAGGCAGAAAAAAGTTCATTATGTCCAACTTCCTCACTTTTTTGGTTCACTATATCCATAAAAAATAACATTATGCGTGTAAAGCAAGGCACGGGACAGAACGTTTCGTTCACTATATCCGGGAGTTCACTATAAGCCGTGTTCACTATAGCGGGGTTTAACTGTATTACTTTTAAAACATATTTAATATTGTAAACATTTTTTACATTATTATATTTAAAAACTTCTTACATTTAATTCTATATAGTGCGACACTTATTTCTGAACCTTATCAGCCATGTCATTCAGCCATGTCAAAACTCGTTGTCCATGTCCATATGACTTATGTTTTTCATAACACTCAAAAGATACACTTAACTTTTGCTTCACTTAAATACTTGTGGACAACATTGTGCAAATTAGCGAATTAGTTTGATTTACTTCTCTACATCTCATCGCACTTACACACTTTACAAAAGAAAAAAAAAGCATTATTTTTTTTTTTTTTACAGCATGAACTTAAACAGCGGAGTGGTTATTATTATCAGCATATCGTCGTGGAAAATGTTATAATGGCACTAAAAATCATATTTGTTTCTGATGCCACAAGTGATAGCCTTATTTAATACATACTCTTTGTGTACCACCGAAATACCTGTTCACGTCCCACTTAGTCGTAAGCGTGCCACAGGTCTCTGACCTAGCCATTAATAAAGTTATTATTTTAAAAACCAAATGAAAATGTGCTTGATATCAATGCTTTAACAATTCTATTTCCGTAAAAGTTGTTTTACTGCAGTAACAGTCAATAGACGCGAAAGCCTTTTAGAACTATCTTTCTGCTAAGTATCATTTAAAGAATTCAACTCGTTCTTTTACTTAAATGTGTCAATTTTAACCGCTTAAATAATCGATTTCTTGATTAAAGTTATTAGAGGAACTATAATGTTAATCGAATCTGATTTTATAAACCAAAAGTAATTGTGGATTAACTTGTTATAACGATGCGTAAACGCTTACTATGTTTCCGTAAAAGTTGTTTTACTGCAGTAACAGTCTATAGACGGGAAAGCCTTTGAGAACAATCTTTCTGCTAAGTATCATTTAACGAATTCAACTCGTTCTATTACTTAAATGTGTCAATTTTAACTGCTTGAATAATCGATTTCTTGATTAAAGATATTAGAGGAACTAAAATGTTAATCGAATCTGATTTTATAAACCAAAAGTAATTGTGGATTAACTTGTTATAACGATGCGTAAACGCTTACTATGTTTCCGTAAAAGTTGTTTTACTGCAGTAACAGTCTATAGACGGGAAAGCCTTTGAGAACAATCTTTCTGCTAAGTATCATTTAACGAATTCAACTCGTTCTATTACTTAAATGTGTCAATTTTAACTGCTTGAATAATCGATTTCTTGATTA